>NW_025316736.1:0-361713 GCF_910594005.1 Cervus elaphus | reverse complement strand
ATGCGAGGAGCATGAAGAGGTGTGAAAAATGCGAGGAGCATGAAAAGGTGTGAAAAATGCGAGGAGCATGAAAAGGTGTGCAAAATGCGAGGAGCAAAAAAAAAAAGACGAGGAGCATGAAAAGGTGTGAAAAATGCAAGGAGCATGAAAAGGTGTGAAAAAAGCGAGGAGCAAAAAAAAAAAAGACGAGGAGCATGAAAAGGTGTGAAAAATGCGTGGAGCATGAAGAGGTGTGAAAAATGCGAGGAGCATGAAAAGGTGTGAAAAATTTGAGGAGCAAAAAAAAAAAAAAAAACCAGGAGCATGAAAACGTGTGAAAAATGCGAGGAGCAAAAAAAAAAAAAAAAAGGCCAGGAGCATGAAAAGGTGTGAAAAATGCGAGGAGCAAAAAAAAAAAAAAAAAGGCCAGGAGCATGAAAAGGTGTGAAAAATGCGAGGAGCATGAAAAGGTGTGCAAAATGCGAGGAGCAAAAAAAAAAAAAAGACGAGGAGCATGAAAAGGTGTGAAAAATGCAAGGAGCATGAAAAGGCGTGAAAAATGCGAGGAACATGAAAAGGTGTGAAAAATGGGAGGAGCATGAAAAGGTGCGAAAAATGCGAGGAGGAAAAAAAAAAAAAAAGGCCAGGAGCATGAAAAGGTGTGAAAAATGCAAGGAGCATGAAAAGGTGTGAAAAATGCGAGGAGCAAAAAAAAAAAAAAAAGAAAAAGACGACGAGCATGAAAAGGTGTGAAAAATGCAAGGAGCATGAAAAGGTGTAAAAAAGGCGAGGAGCAAAAAAAAAAAAAAAGACCAGGAGCATGAAAAGATGTGAAAAATGCGAGGATCAAAAAAAAAAAAATACGAGGTGCATGAAAAGGTGTGTAAAATGCAAGGAGCATGAAAAGGTGTGAAAAATGCGAGGAGCAAAAAAAAAAAAGAAAAAGATGACGAGCATAAAAGGTGTGAAAAATGCAAGGAGCATGAAAAGGTGTGAAAAATGCGAGGAGCAAAAAAAAAAAAGAAAAAGATGACGAGCATAAAAGGTGTGAAAAATGCAAGGAGCATGAAAAGGTGTGAAAAATGCGAGGAGCAAAAAAAAAAAAGACGAGGAGCATGAAAAGGTGTGAAAAATGCGTGGAGCATGAAGAGGTGTGAAAAATGCGAGGAGCATGAAAAGGTGTGAAAAATTTGAGGAGCAAAAAAAAAAAAAAACCAGGAGCATGAAAACGTGTGAAAAATGCGAGGAGCAAAAAAAAAAAAAAAAAAAAGAAAGTCCAGGAGCATGAAAAGGTGTGAAAAATGCGTGGAGCATGAAAAGGTGTGCAAAATGCGAGGAGCAAAAAAAAAAAAAGACGAGGAGCATGAAAAGGTGTGAAAAATGCAAGGAGCATGAAAAGGTGTGAAAAATTTGAGGAGCAAAAAAAAAAAAAAAAAAAAAGACCAGGAGCATGAAAAGGTGTGAAAAATGCGAGGAGGAAAAAAAAAAAAAGAAAGACCAGGAGCATGAAAAGGTGTGAAAAATGCAAGGAGAATGAAAAGGTGTGAAAAATGCGAGAAACATGAAAAGGTGTGAAAATAGGGAGGAGCATGAAAAGGTGCGAAAAATGCGAGGAGCAAAAAAAAAAAAAAAAAACCAGGATCATGAAAAGGTGTGAAAAATTCGAGGAGCAAAAAAAAAAAAAAAAAAAAGCCAGGAGCATGAAAAGGTGTGAAAAAGTCAAGGAGCATGAAAAGGTGTGAAAAATGCGAGGAGCAAAAAAAAAAAAAAAAATCCAGGAGCATGAAAAGGTGTGAAAAATGCAAGGAGCATGAAAAGGTGTGAAAAATGCGAGGAGGAAAAAAAAAAAGCAAGACCAGGAGCATGAAAAGGTGTGAAAAATGCAAGGAGCATGAAAAGGTGTGAAAAATGCGAGGAGCAAAAAAAAAAAAAAAAAAAAAGGCCAGGAGCATGAAAAGGTGTGAAAAATGCGAGGAGCATGAAAAGGTGTGAAAAATGCGAGGAGCATGAAGAGGTGTGAAAAATGCGAGGAGCATGAAAAGGTGTGAAAAATGCGAGAAGCATGAAAAGGTGTGCAAAATGCGAGGAGCAAAAAAAAAAAAAGACGAGGAGCATGAAAAGGTGTGAAAAATGCAAGGAGCATGAAAAGGTGTGAAAAATGCGAGAAACATGAAAAAGTGTGAAAAATGGGAGGAGCATGAAAAGGTGCGAAAAATGCGAGGAGGAAAAAAAAAAAAAAAGGCCAGGAGCATGAAAAGGTGTGAAAAATGCAAGGAGCATGAAAAGGTGTGAAAAATGCGAGGAGCAAAAAAAAAAAAAAAAGAAAAAGACGACGAGCATGAAAAGGTGTGAAAAATGCAAGGAGCATGAAAAGGTGTAAAAAAGGCGAGGAGCAAAAAAAAAAAAAAGACCAGGAGCATGAAAAGATGTGAAAAATGCGAGGATCAAAAAAAAAAAAAAATACGAGGTGCATGAAAAGGTGTGTAAAATGCAAGGAGCATGAAAAGGTGTGAAAAATGCGAGGAGCAAAAAAAAAAAAGAAAAAGATGACGAGCATAAAAGGTGTGAAAAATGCAAGGAGCATGAAAAGGTGTGAAAAATGCGAGGAGCAAAAAAAAAAAAGAAAAAGATGACGAGCATAAAAGGTGTGAAAAATGCAAGGAGCATGAAAAGGTGTGAAAAATGCGAGGAGCAAAAAAAAAAAAGACGAGGAGCATGAAAAGGTGTGAAAAATGCGTGGAGCATGAAGAGGTGTGAAAAATGCGAGGAGCATGAAAAGGTGTGAAAAATTTGAGGAGCAAAAAAAAAAAAAAACCAGGAGCATGAAAACGTGTGAAAAATGCGAGGAGCAAAAAAAAAAAAAAAAAAAAGAAAGTCCAGGAGCATGAAAAGGTGTGAAAAATGCGTGGAGCATGAAAAGGTGTGCAAAATGCGAGGAGCAAAAAAAAAAAAAGACGAGGAGCATGAAAAGGTGTGAAAAATGCAAGGAGCATGAAAAGGTGTGAAAAATTTGAGGAGCAAAAAAAAAAAAAAAAAAAAAGACCAGGAGCATGAAAAGGTGTGAAAAATGCGAGGAGGAAAAAAAAAAAAAGAAAGACCAGGAGCATGAAAAGGTGTGAAAAATGCAAGGAGAATGAAAAGGTGTGAAAAATGCGAGAAACATGAAAAGGTGTGAAAAATGGGAGGAGCATGAAAAGGTGCGAAAAATGCGAGGAGCAAAAAAAAAAAAAAAAAACCAGGATCATGAAAAGGTGTGAAAAATTCGAGGAGCAAAAAAAAAAAAAAAAAAAAGCCAGGAGCATGAAAAGGTGTGAAAAAGTCAAGGAGCATGAAAAGGTGTGAAAAATGCGAGGAGCAAAAAAAAAAAAAAAAATCCAGGAGCATGAAAAGGTGTGAAAAATGCAAGGAGCATGAAAAGGTGTGAAAAATGCGAGGAGGAAAAAAAAAAAGCAAGACCAGGAGCATGAAAAGGTGTGAAAAATGCAAGGAGCATGAAAAGGTGTGAAAAATGCGAGGAGCAAAAAAAAAAAAAAAAAAAAAGGCCAGGAGCATGAAAAGGTGTGAAAAATGCGAGGAGCATGAAAAGGTGTGAAAAATGCGAGGAGCATGAAGAGGTGTGAAAAATGCGAGGAGCATGAAAAGGTGTGAAAAATGCGAGAAGCATGAAAAGGTGTGCAAAATGCGAGGAGCAAAAAAAAAAAAAGACGAGGAGCATGAAAAGGTGTGAAAAATGCAAGGAGCATGAAAAGGTGTGAAAAATGCGAGAAACATGAAAAAGTGTGAAAAATGGGAGGAGCATGAAAAGGTGCGAAAAATGCGAGGAGCAAAAAAAAAAAAAGACGAGGAGCATGAAAAGGTGTGAAAAATGCAAGGAGCATGAAAAGGTGTGAAAAATGCGAGAAACATGAAAAGGTGTGAAAAATGGGAGGAGCATGAAAAGGTGCGAAAAATGCGAGGAGCAAAAAAAAAAAAAAAAAAGGCCAGGATCATGAAAAGGTGTGAAAAATTCGAGGAGCAAAAAAAAAAAAAAAAAAAAAATGCCAGGAGCATGAAAAGGTGTGAAAAATGCAAGGAGCATGAAAAGGTGTGAAAAATGCGAGGAGCATGAAAAGTTGTGAAAAATGCCAGGAGCATGAAAAGGTGTGAAAAATGCGAGGAGCAAAAAAAAAAAAAAAAAAAAGAAAGTCCAGGAGCATGAAAAGGTGTGAAAAATGCGTGGAGCATGAAAAGGTGTGCAAAATGCGAGGAGCAAAAAAAAAAAAACGAGGAGCATGAAAAGGTGTGAAAAATGCAAGGAGCATGAAAAGGTGTGAAAAATGCGAGGAGCAAAAAAAAAAAAAAAAGAAAAAGACGACGAGCATGAAAAGGTGTGAAAAATGCAAGGAGCATGAAAAGGTGTAAAAAAGGCGAGGAGCAAAAAAAAAAAAAAAGACCAGGAGCATGAAAAGGTGTGAAAAATGCGAGGATCAAAAAAAAAAAAAATACGAGGTGCATGAAAAAGTGTGTAAAATGCAAGGAGCATGAAAAGGTGTGAAAAATGCGAGGAGCAAAAAAAAAAAAGAAAAAGATGACGAGCAATAAAAGGTGTGAAAAATGCAAAGAGCATGATAAGGTGTAAAAAATGCGAGGAGCAAAAAAAAAAAAAAAAGAAAAATACGAGGAGCATGAAAAGGTGTGAAAAAATCGAAGAGCATGAAAAGGTGTGAAAAATGCGAGGAGAAAAAAAAAAAGATGAGGAGCATGAAAAGGTGTGAAAAATGCGAGGAGCAAAAAAAAAAGAAAAAGAAAAAGACGACGAGCATGAACAGGTGTGAAAAATGCAAGGAGCATGAAAAGGTGTAAAAAAGGCGAGGAGCAAAAAAAAAAAAAAAAAAAGAAAGACCAGGAGCATGAAAAGGTGTGAAAAACGCAAGGAGCATGAAAAGGTGTGAAAAATGAGAGGAACATGAAAAGGTGTGAAAAATGGGAGGAGCATGAAAAGGTGCGAAAAATGCGAGGAGCAAAAAAAAAAAAAAAAAAAGGCCAGGAGCATGAAAAGGTGTGAAAAATGCGAGGAGCAAAAAAAAAAAAAAAGAAAAGAAAACAGGAACATGAAAAGGTGTGAAAATGCGAGGAACAAAAAAAAAAAAAAAAAGAAAGACCAGGAGCATGAAAAGGTGTGAAAAATGCAAGGAGCATGAAAAGGTGTGAAAAATGCGAGGAGGAAAAAAAAAAAAGGAAGACCATGAGCATGAAAAGGTGTGAAAAATGAAAGGAGCATGAAAAGGTGTGAAAAATGCGAGGAGCATGAAGAGGTGTGAAAAATGCGAGGAGCATGAAAAGGTGCGAAAAATTTGAGGAGCAAAAAAAAAAAAAACCAGGAGCATGAAAACGTGTGAAAAATGCCAGGAGCAAAAAAAAAAAAAAAAAGGCCAGGAGCATGAAAAGGTGTGAAAAATGCGAGGAGCAAAAAAAAAAAAAAGAAAGGCCAGGAGCATGAAAAGGTGTGAAAAATGCGAGGAGCATGAAAAGGTGTGCAAAATGCGAGGAGCAAAAAAAAAAAAAGACGAGGAGCATGAAAAGGTGTGAAAAATGCAAGGAGCATGAAAAGGTGTGAAAAATGCGAGGAACATGAAAAGGTGTGAAAAATGGGAGGAGCATGAAAAGGTGCGAAAAATGCGAGGAGGAAAAAAAAAAAAAAAGGCCAGGAGCATGAAAAGGTGTGAAAAATGCGAGGAGCAAAAAAAAAAAAAAAAAAAAAGGCCAGGAGCATGAAAAGGTGTGAAAACGGCAAGGAGCATGAAAAGGTGTGAAAAATGCGAGGAGCAAAAAAAAAAAAAAAAAAAAGTCCAGGAGCATGAAAAGGTGTGAAAAATGCAAGGAGCATGAAAAGGTGTGAAAAATGCGAGGAGGAAAAAAAAAAAAAGCAAGACCAGGAGCACGAAAAGGTGTGAAAAATGCAAGGAGCAAGAAAAGGAGTGAAAAATGCGAGGAGCAAAAAAAAAAAAAAAAAAAAAAGACCAGGAGCATGAAAAGGGGTGAAAAAGGCGAGGAGCAAAAAAAAAAAAAAAAAAGGCCAGGAGCATGAAAAGGTGTGAAAAATGCGAGGAGCATGAAAAGGTGTGAAAAATGCGAGGAGCATGAAGAGGTGTGAAAAATGCGAGGAGCATGAAAAGGTGTGAAAAATGCGAGGAGCATGAAAAGGTGTGCAAAATGCGAGGAGCAAAAAAAAAAAGACGAGGAGCATGAAAAGGTGTGAAAAATGCAAGGAGCATGAAAAGGTGTGAAAAATGCGAGGAGTAAAAAAAAAAAAGACGAAGAGCATGAAAAGGTGTGAAAAATGCGTGGAGCATGAAGAGGTGTGAAAAATGCGAGGAGCATGAAAAGGTGTGAAAAATTTGAGGAGCAAAAAAAAAAAAAAAACCAGGAGCATGAAAACGTGTGAAAAATGCGAGGAGCAAAAAAAAAAAAAAAAAGGCCAGGAGCATGAAAAGGTGTGAAAAATGCGAGGAGCAAAAAAAAAAAAAAAAAGGCCAGGAGCATGAAAAGGTGTGAAAAATGCGAGGAGCATGAAAAGGTGTGCAAAATGCGAGGAGCAAAAAAAAAAAAAAAGACGAGGAGCATGAAAAGGTGTGAAAAATGCAAGGAGCATGAAAAGGCGTGAAAAATGCGAGGAACATGAAAAGGTGTGAAAAATGGGAGGAGCATGAAAAGGTGCGAAAAATGCGAGGAGGAAAAAAAAAAAAAAAGGCCAGGAGCATGAAAAGGTGTGAAAAATGCAAGGAGCATGAAAAGGTGTGAAAAATGCGAGGAGCAAAAAAAAAAAAAAAAGAAAAAGACGACGAGCATGAAAAGGTGTGAAAAATGCAAGGAGCATGAAAAGGTGTAAAAAAGGCGAGGAGCAAAAAAAAAAAGACGAGGAGCATGAAAAGGTGTGAAAAATGCAAGGAGCATGAAAAGGTGTGAAAAAGGCGAGGAGCAAAAAAAAAAAGACGAGGAGCATGAAAAGGTGTGAAAAATGCGTGGAGCATGAAGAGGTGTGAAAAATGCGAGGAGCATGAAAAGGTGTGAAAAATTTGAGGAGCAAAAAAAAAAAAAAAACCAGGAGCATGAAAACGTGTGAAAAATGCGAGGAGCAAAAAAAAAAAAAAAAAAAGGCCAGGAGCATGAAAACGTGTGAAAAATGCGAGGAGCAAAAAAAAAAAAAAAAGGCCAGGAGCATGAAAAGGTGTGAAAAATGCGAGGAGCATGAAAAGGTGTGCAAAATGCGAGGAGAAAAAAAAAAAAAAGACGAGGAGCATGAAAAGGTGTGAAAAATGCAAGGAGCATGAAAAGGCGTGAAAAATGCGAGGAACATGAAAAGGTGTGAAAAATGGGAGGAGCATGAAAAGGTGCGAAAAATGCGAGGAGGAAAAAAAAAAAAAAAGGCCAGGAGCATGAAAAGGTGTGAAAAATGCAAGGAGCATGAAAAGGTGTGAAAAATGCGAGGAGCAAAAAAAAAAAAAAAAGAAAAAGACGACGAGCATGAAAAGGTGTGAAAAATGCAAGGAGCATGAAAAGGTGTAAAAAAGGCGAGGAGCAAAAAAAAAAAAAAGACCAGGAGCATGAAAAGATGTGAAAAATGCGAGGATCAAAAAAAAAAAAATACGAGGTGCATGAAAAGGTGTGTAAAATGCAAGGAGCATGAAAAGGTGTGAAAAATGCGAGGAGCAAAAAAAAAAAAGAAAAAGATGACGAGCATAAAAGGTGTGAAAAATGCAAGGAGCATGAAAAGGTGTGAAAAATGCGAGGAGCAAAAAAAAAAAAGAAAAAGATGACGAGCATAAAAGGTGTGAAAAATGCAAGGAGCATGAAAAGGTGTGAAAAATGCGAGGAGCAAAAAAAAAAAAGACGAGGAGCATGAAAAGGTGTGAAAAATGCGTGGAGCATGAAGAGGTGTGAAAAATGCGAGGAGCATGAAAAGGTGTGAAAAATTTGAGGAGCAAAAAAAAAAAAAAACCAGGAGCATGAAAACGTGTGAAAAATGCGAGGAGCAAAAAAAAAAAAAAAAAAAAGAAAGTCCAGGAGCATGAAAAGGTGTGAAAAATGCGTGGAGCATGAAAAGGTGTGCAAAATGCGAGGAGCAAAAAAAAAAAAAGACGAGGAGCATGAAAAGGTGTGAAAAATGCAAGGAGCATGAAAAGGTGTGAAAAATTTGAGGAGCAAAAAAAAAAAAAAAAAAAAAGACCAGGAGCATGAAAAGGTGTGAAAAATGCGAGGAGGAAAAAAAAAAAAAGAAAGACCAGGAGCATGAAAAGGTGTGAAAAATGCAAGGAGAATGAAAAGGTGTGAAAAATGCGAGAAACATGAAAAGGTGTGAAAATAGGGAGGAGCATGAAAAGGTGCGAAAAATGCGAGGAGCAAAAAAAAAAAAAAAAAACCAGGATCATGAAAAGGTGTGAAAAATTCGAGGAGCAAAAAAAAAAAAAAAAAAAAGCCAGGAGCATGAAAAGGTGTGAAAAAGTCAAGGAGCATGAAAAGGTGTGAAAAATGCGAGGAGCAAAAAAAAAAAAAAAAATCCAGGAGCATGAAAAGGTGTGAAAAATGCAAGGAGCATGAAAAGGTGTGAAAAATGCGAGGAGGAAAAAAAAAAAGCAAGACCAGGAGCATGAAAAGGTGTGAAAAATGCAAGGAGCATGAAAAGGTGTGAAAAATGCGAGGAGCAAAAAAAAAAAAAAAAAAAAAGGCCAGGAGCATGAAAAGGTGTGAAAAATGCGAGGAGCATGAAAAGGTGTGAAAAATGCGAGGAGCATGAAGAGGTGTGAAAAATGCGAGGAGCATGAAAAGGTGTGAAAAATGCGAGAAGCATGAAAAGGTGTGCAAAATGCGAGGAGCAAAAAAAAAAAAAGACGAGGAGCATGAAAAGGTGTGAAAAATGCAAGGAGCATGAAAAGGTGTGAAAAATGCGAGAAACATGAAAAAGTGTGAAAAATGGGAGGAGCATGAAAAGGTGCGAAAAATGCGAGGAGGAAAAAAAAAAAAAAAGGCCAGGAGCATGAAAAGGTGTGAAAAATGCAAGGAGCATGAAAAGGTGTGAAAAATGCGAGGAGCAAAAAAAAAAAAAAAAGAAAAAGACGACGAGCATGAAAAGGTGTGAAAAATGCAAGGAGCATGAAAAGGTGTAAAAAAGGCGAGGAGCAAAAAAAAAAAAAAGACCAGGAGCATGAAAAGATGTGAAAAATGCGAGGATCAAAAAAAAAAAAAAATACGAGGTGCATGAAAAGGTGTGTAAAATGCAAGGAGCATGAAAAGGTGTGAAAAATGCGAGGAGCAAAAAAAAAAAAGAAAAAGATGACGAGCATAAAAGGTGTGAAAAATGCAAGGAGCATGAAAAGGTGTGAAAAATGCGAGGAGCAAAAAAAAAAAAGAAAAAGATGACGAGCATAAAAGGTGTGAAAAATGCAAGGAGCATGAAAAGGTGTGAAAAATGCGAGGAGCAAAAAAAAAAAAGACGAGGAGCATGAAAAGGTGTGAAAAATGCGTGGAGCATGAAGAGGTGTGAAAAATGCGAGGAGCATGAAAAGGTGTGAAAAATTTGAGGAGCAAAAAAAAAAAAAAACCAGGAGCATGAAAACGTGTGAAAAATGCGAGGAGCAAAAAAAAAAAAAAAAAAAAGAAAGTCCAGGAGCATGAAAAGGTGTGAAAAATGCGAGGAGCATGAAAAGGTGTGCAAAATGCGAGGAGCAAAAAAAAAAAAAGACGAGGAGCATGAAAAGGTGTGAAAAATGCAAGGAGCATGAAAAGGTGTGAAAAATTTGAGGAGCAAAAAAAAAAAAAAAAAAAAAAGACCAGGAGCATGAAAAGGTGTGAAAAATGCGAGGAGGAAAAAAAAAAAAAGAAAGACCAGGAGCATGAAAAGGTGTGAAAAATGCAAGGAGAAAGAAAAGGGGTGAAAAATGCGAGAAACATGAAAAGGTGAGAAAAATGGGAGGAGCATGAAAAGGTGCGAAAAATGGGAGGAGAAAAAAAAAAAAAAAAAAACCAGGATCATGAAAAGGTGTGAAAAATTCGAGGAGCAAAAAAAAAAAAAAAAAAAAGCCAGGAGCATGAAAAGGTGTGAAAAAGTCAAGGAGCATGAAAAGGTGTGAAAAATGCGAGGAGCAAAAAAAAAAAAAAAAATCCAGGAGCATGAAAAGGTGTGAAAAATGCAAGGAGCATGAAAAGGTGTGAAAAATGCGAGGAGGAAAAAAAAAAAGCAAGACCAGGAGCATGAAAAGGTGTGAAAAATGCAAGGAGCATGAAAAGGTGTGAAAAATGCGAGGAGCAAAAAAAAAAAAAAAAAAAAAGGCCAGGAGCATGAAAAGGTGTGAAAAATGCGAGGAGCATGAAAAGGTGTGAAAAATGCGAGGAGCATGAAGAGGTGTGAAAAATGCGAGGAGCATGAAAAGGTGTGAAAAATGCGAGAAGCATGAAAAGGTGTGCAAAATGCGAGGAGCAAAAAAAAAAAAAAGACGAGGAGCATGAAAAGGTGTGAAAAATGCAAGGAGCATGAAAAGGTGTGAAAAATGCGAGAAACATGAAAAAGTGTGAAAAATGGGAGGAGCATGAAAAGGTGCGAAAAATGCGAGGAGCAAAAAAAAAAAAAGACGAGGAGCATGAAAAGGTGTGAAAAATGCAAGGAGCATGAAAAGGTGTGAAAAATGCGAGAAACATGAAAAGGTGTGAAAAATGGGAGGAGCATGAAAAGGTGCGAAAAATGCGAGGAGCAAAAAAAAAAAAAAAAAAGGCCAGGATCATGAAAAGGTGTGAAAAATTCGAGGAGCAAAAAAAAAAAAAAAAAAAAAAATGCCAGGAGCATGAAAAGGGGTGAAAAATGCAAGGAGCATGAAAAGGTGTGAAAAAAGCCAGGAGCATGAAAAGTTGTGAAAAATGCCAGGAGCATGAAAAGGTGTGAAAAATGCGAGGAGCAAAAAAAAAAAAAAAAAAAAGAAAGTCCAGGAGCATGAAAAGGTGTGAAAAATGCGTGGAGCATGAAAAGGTGTGCAAAATGCGAGGAGCAAAAAAAAAAAAACGAGGAGCATGAAAAGGTGTGAAAAATGCAAGGAGCATGAAAAGGTGTGAAAAATGCGAGGAGCAAAAAAAAAAAAAAAAGAAAAAGACGACGAGCAAGAAAAGGTGTGAAAAATGCAAGGAGCATGAAAAGGTGTAAAAAAGGCGAGGAGCAAAAAAAAAAAAAAAGACCAGGAGCATGAAAAGGTGTGAAAAATGCGAGGATCAAAAAAAAAAAAAATACGAGGTGCATGAAAAAGTGTGAAAAATGCAAGGAGCATGAAAAGGTGTGAAAAATGCGAGGAGCAAAAAAAAAAAAGAAAAAGATGACGAGCAATAAAAGGTGTGAAAAATGCAAAGAGCATGATAAGGTGTAAAAAATGCGAGGAGCAAAAAAAAAAAAAAAAGAAAAATACGAGGAGCATGAAAAGGTGTGAAAAAATCGAAGAGCATGAAAAGGTGTGAAAAATGCGAGGAGAAAAAAAAAAAGATGAGGAGCATGAAAAGGTGTGAAAAATGCGAGGAGCAAAAAAAAAAGAAAAAGAAAAAGACGACGAGCATGAACAGGTGTGAAAAATGCAAGGAGCATGAAAAGGTGTAAAAAAGGCGAGGAGCAAAAAAAAAAAAAAAAAAAGAAAGACCAGGAGCATGAAAAGGTGTGAAAAACGCAAGGAGCATGAAAAGGTGTGAAAAATGAGAGGAACATGAAAAGGTGTGAAAAATGGGAGGAGCATGAAAAGGTGCGAAAAATGCGAGGAGCAAAAAAAAAAAAAAAAAAAGGCCAGGAGCATGAAAAGGTGTGAAAAATGCGAGGAGCAAAAAAAAAAAAAAAGAAAAGAAAACAGGAACATGAAAAGGTGTGAAAATGCGAGGAACAAAAAAAAAAAAAAAAAGAAAGACCAGGAGCATGAAAAGGTGTGAAAAATGCAAGGAGCATGAAAAGGTGTGAAAAATGCGAGGAGGAAAAAAAAAAAAGGAAGACCATGAGCATGAAAAGGTGTGAAAAATGAAAGGAGCATGAAAAGGTGTGAAAAATGCGAGGAGCATGAAGAGGTGTGAAAAATGCGAGGAGCATGAAAAGGTGCGAAAAATTTGAGGAGCAAAAAAAAAAAAAACCAGGAGCATGAAAACGTGTGAAAAATGCCAGGAGCAAAAAAAAAAAAAAAAAGGCCAGGAGCATGAAAAGGTGTGAAAAATGCGAGGAGCAAAAAAAAAAAAAAGAAAGGCCAGGAGCATGAAAAGGTGTGAAAAATGCGAGGAGCATGAAAAGGTGTGCAAAATGCGAGGAGCAAAAAAAAAAAAAGACGAGGAGCATGAAAAGGTGTGAAAAATGCAAGGAGCATGAAAAGGTGTGAAAAATGCGAGGAACATGAAAAGGTGTGAAAAATGGGAGGAGCATGAAAAGGTGCGAAAAATGCGAGGAGGAAAAAAAAAAAAAAAGGCCAGGAGCATGAAAAGGTGTGAAAAATGCGAGGAGCAAAAAAAAAAAAAAAAAAAAAGGCCAGGAGCATGAAAAGGTGTGAAAACGGCAAGGAGCATGAAAAGGTGTGAAAAATGCGAGGAGCAAAAAAAAAAAAAAAAAAAAGTCCAGGAGCATGAAAAGGTGTGAAAAATGCAAGGAGCATGAAAAGGTGTGAAAAATGCGAGGAGGAAAAAAAAAAAAAGCAAGACCAGGAGCACGAAAAGGTGTGAAAAATGCAAGGAGCATGAAAAGGTGTGAAAAATGCGAGGAGCAAAAAAAAAAAAAAAAAAAAAGACCAGGAGCAAGAAAAGGTGTGAAAAATGCGAGGAGCAAAAAAAAAAAAAAAAAGGCCAGGAGCATGAAAAGGTGTGAAAAATGCGAGGAGCATGAAAAGGTGTGAAAAATGCGAGGAGCATGAAGAGGTGTGAAAAATGCGAGGAGCATGAAAAGGTGTGAAAAATGCGAGGAGCATGAAAAGGTGTGCAAAATGCGAGGAGCAAAAAAAAAAAGACGAGGAGCATGAAAAGGTGTGAAAAATGCAAGGAGCATGAAAAGGTGTGAAAAATGCGAGGAGTAAAAAAAAAAAAGACGAGGAGCATGAAAAGGTGTGAAAAATGCGTGGAGCATGAAGAGGTGTGAAAAATGCGAGGAGCATGAAAAGGTGTGAAAAATTTGAGGAGCAAAAAAAAAAAAAAAACCAGGAGCATGAAAACGTGTGAAAAATGCGAGGAGCAAAAAAAAAAAAAAAAAAGGCCAGGAGCATGAAAAGGTGTGAAAAATGCGAGGAGCAAAAAAAAAAAAAAAAAGGCCAGGAGCATGAAAAGGTGTGAAAAATGCGAGGAGCATGAAAAGGTGTGCAAAATGCGAGGAGCAAAAAAAAAAAAAAGACGAGGAGCATGAAAAGGTGTGAAAAATGCAAGGAGCATGAAAAGGCGTGAAAAATGCGAGGAACATGAAAAGGTGTGAAAAATGGGAGGAGCATGAAAAGGTGCGAAAAATGCGAGGAGGAAAAAAAAAAAAAAAGGCCAGGAGCATGAAAAGGTGTGAAAAATGCAAGGAGCATGAAAAGGTGTGAAAAATGCGAGGAGCAAAAAAAAAAAAAAAAGAAAAAGACGACGAGCATGAAAAGGTGTGAAAAATGCAAGGAGCATGAAAAGGTGTAAAAAAGGCGAGGAGCAAAAAAAAAAAGACGAGGAGCATGAAAAGGTGTGAAAAATGCAAGGAGCATGAAAAGGTGTGAAAAATGCGAGGAGCAAAAAAAAAAAGACGAGGAGCATGAAAAGGTGTGAAAAATGCGTGGAGCATGAAGAGGTGTGAAAAATGCGAGGAGCATGAAAAGGTGTGAAAAATTTGAGGAGCAAAAAAAAAAAAAAAACCAGGAGCATGAAAACGTGTGAAAAATGCGAGGAGCAAAAAAAAAAAAAAAAAAACCAGGAGCATGAAAACGTGTGAAAAATGGGAGGAGCAAAAAAAAAAAAAAAAGGCCAGGAGCATGAAAAGGTGTGAAAAATGCGAGGAGCATGAAAAGGTGTGCAAAATGCGAGGAGAAAAAAAAAAAAAAGACGAGGAGCATGAAAAGGTGTGAAAAATGCAAGGAGCATGAAAAGGTGTGAAAAATGCGAGGAGCATGAAAAGGTGTGAAAAATGGGAGGAGCAAGAAAAGGTGCGAAAAATGCGAGGAGGAAAAAAAAAAAAAAAGGCCAGGAGCATGAAAAGGTGTGAAAAATGCAAGGAGCATGAAAAGGTGTGAAAAATGCGAGGAGCAAAAAAAAAAAAAAAAGAAAAAGACGACGAGCATGAAAAGGTGTGAAAAATGCAAGGAGCATGAAAAGGTGTAAAAAAGGCGAGGAGCAAAAAAAAAAAAAAGACCAGGAGCATGAAAAGATGTGAAAAATGCGAGGATCAAAAAAAAAAAAATACGAGGTGCATGAAAAGGTGTGTAAAATGCAAGGAGCATGAAAAGGTGTGAAAAATGCGAGGAGCAAAAAAAAAAAAGAAAAAGATGACGAGCATAAAAGGTGTGAAAAATGCAAGGAGCATGAAAAGGTGTGAAAAATGCGAGGAGCAAAAAAAAAAAAGAAAAAGATGACGAGCATAAAAGGTGTGAAAAATGCAAGGAGCATGAAAAGGTGTGAAAAATGCGAGGAGCAAAAAAAAAAAAGACGAGGAGCATGAAAAGGTGTGAAAAATGCGTGGAGCATGAAGAGGTGTGAAAAATGCGAGGAGCATGAAAAGGTGTGAAAAATTTGAGGAGCAAAAAAAAAAAAAAAACCAGGAGCATGAAAACGTGTGAAAAATGCGAGGAGCAAAAAAAAAAAAAAAAAAAGAAAGACCAGGAGCATGAAAAGGTGTGAAAAATGCGAGGAGCGAAAAAAAAAAAAAAGACCAGGAACATGAAAAGGTGTGAAAAATGCGAGGAGCAAAAAAAAAAAAAACAGAAAGAAAGAAAGACCAGGAGCATGAAAAGGTGTGAAAAATGCGAGGAGCAAAAAAAAAAAAAAGACCAGGAGCATGAAAAGGTGTGAAAAATGCGAGGAGCAAAAAAAAAAAAAAAAAAGAAAGACCAGGAGCATGAAAAGGTGTGAAAAATGCGAGGAGCAAAAAAAAAAAAAAAGACCAGGAGCATGAAAAGGTGTGAAAAATGCGAGGAGCAAAAAAAAAAAAAAAAAAAAAGACCAGGAGCAAGAAAAAGGGAGAAAAAAGCGAGGAGCAAAAAAAAAAAAAAAAAAAAAAGACCAGGAGCATGAAAAGGTGTGAAAAATGCGAGGAGCAAAAAAAAAAAAGAAAGACCAGGAGCATGAAAAGGTGTGAAAAAAGCGAGGAGCAAAAAAAAAAAAAAAAGACCAGGAACAAAAAAAGGTGTGAAAAAGGCGAGGAGAAAAAAAAAAAAAAGAAAGACCAGGAGCATGAAAAGGTGTGAAAAATGCAAGGAGCATGAAAAGGTGTGAAAAATGCGAGGAGCGAAAAAAAAAAAAAAAGACCAGGAACATGAAAAGGTGTGAAAAATGCGAGGAGCAAAAAAAAAAAAAGAAAGACCAGGAGCATGAAAAGGTGTGAAAAATGCGACGAGCATGAAAAGTTGTGAAAAATGCGAGGAGCATGAAAAGGTGTGAAAAATGCGAGGAGCAAAAAAAAAAAAAAAGACCAGGAGCATGAAAAGGTGTGAAAAATGCGAGGAGCAAAAAAAAAAAAAGAAAGACCAGGAGCATGAAAAGGTGTGAAAAATGCGACGAGCATGAAAAGTTGTGAAAAATGCGAGGAGCATGAAGAGGTGTGAAAAATGCGAGGAGCATGAAAAGGTGTGAAAAATGCGAGGAGCAAAAAAAAAAAAAAAAAAAGACCAGGAACATGAAAAGGTGTGAAAAATGTGAGGAGCAAAAAAAAAAAAAAAAGAAAGAAAGAAAGACCAGGAGCATGAAAAGGTGTGAAAAATGCGAGGAGCAAAAAAAAAAAAAAAAAAAAGAAAGACCAGGAGCATGAAAAGGTGTGAAAAATGCGAGGAGCAAAAAAAAAAAAAAAAAAAGACCAGGAAAAAGAAAAGGGGTAAAAAATGCGAGGAGAAAAAAAAAAAAAAAAAGACCAGGAGCATGAAAAGGTGTGAAAAATGCGAGGAGCAAAAAAAAAAAAAAAAAAAGACCAGAAAAAAAAAAAGGTGTAAAAAATGCGAGGAGAAAAAAAAAAAAAAAAAAGACCAGGAGCATGAAAAGGTGTGAAAAATGCGAGGAGCAAAAAAAAAAAAAAAAAAAAGACCAGGAGCATGAAAAGGTGTGAAAAATGCAAGGAGCATGAAAAGGTGTGAAAAATGCGAGGAGCATGAACAGGTGTGAAAAATGCGAGGAGCATGAAAAGGTGTGAAAAATTTGAGGAGCAAAAAAAAAAAAAAACCAGGAGCATGAAAAGGTGTGAAAAAAGCGAGGAGCAGGAAGAGGTGTGAAAAATGCGAGGAGCATGAAAAGGTGTGAAAAATGCGAGGAGCATGAAAAGGTGTGCAAAATGCGAGGAGCAAAAAAAAAAAGACGAGGAGCATGAAAAGGTGTGAAAAATGCAAGGAGCATGAAAAGGTGTGAAAAATGCGAGGAGCAAAAAAAAAAAAGACGAGGAGCATGAAAAGGTGTGAAAAATGCGTGGAGCATGAAGAGGTGTGAAAAATGCGAGGAGCATGAAAAGGTGTGAAAAATTTGAGGAGCAAAAAAAAAAAAAAAACCAGGAGCATGAAAACGGGTGAAAAATGCGAGGAGCAAAAAAAAAAAAAAAAAAGGCCAGGAGCATGAAAAGGTGTGAAAAATGCGAGGAGCAAAAAAAAAAAAAAAAAAGGCCAGGAGCATGAAAAGGTGTGAAAAATGCGAGGAGCATGAAAAGGTGTGCAAAATGCGAGGAGCAAAAAAACAAAAAAGACGAGGAGCATGAAAAGGTGTGAAAAATGCAAGGAGCATGAAAAGGCGTGAAAAATGCGAGGAACATGAAAAGGTGTGAAAAATGGGAGGAGCATGAAAAGGTGCGAAAAATGCGAGGAGGAAAAAAAAAAAAAAGGCCAGGAGCATGAAAAGGTGTGAAAAATGCGAGGAGCAAAAAAAAAAAAAAAAAAAAGACCAGGAGCATGAAAAGGTGTGAAAAATGCAAGGAGCATGAAAAGGTGTGAAAAATGCGAGGAGGAAAAAAAAAAAAAGCAAGACCAGGAGCATGAAAAGGTGTGAAAAATGCAAGGAGCATGAAAAGGTGTGAAAAATGCGAGGAGCAAAAAAAAAAAAAAAAAAAAAGACCAGGAGCATGAAAAGGTGTGAAAAATGCGAGGAGCATGAAAAGGTGTGAAAAATGCGAGGAGAAAAAAAAAAAAAAAAAAAAAAGTCCAGGAGCATGAAAAGGTGTGAAAAATGCGAGGAGCATGAAAAGGTGTGAAAAATGCGAGGAGCAAAAAAAAAAAAAAAAAAAAAGTCCAGGAGCATGAAAAGGTGTGAAAAATGCGAGGAGCATGAAAAGGTGTGAAAAATGCGAGGAGCAAAAAAAAAAAAAAAAAAAAAGTCCAGGAGCATGAAAAGGTGTGAAAAATGCAAGGAGCATGAAAAGGTGTGAAAAATGCGAGGAGCAAAAAAAAAAAAAAAAAAAAGTCCAGGAGCATGAAAAGGTGTGAAAAATGCAAGGAGCATGAAAAGGTGTGAAAAATGCGAGGAGCAAAAAAAAAAAAAAAAAGGCCAGGAGCATGAAAAGGTGTGAAAAATGCGAGGAGCATGAAAAGGTGTGAAAAATGCGAGGAGCATGAAGAGGTGTGAAAAATGCGAGGAGCATGAAAAGGTGTGAAAAATGCGAGGAGCATGAAAAGGTGTGCAAAATGCGAGGAGCAAAAAAAAAAAGACGAGGAGCATGAAAAGGTGTGAAAAATGCAAGGAGCATGAAAAGGTGTGAAAAATGCGAGGAGCAAAAAAAAAAAAGACGAGGAGCATGAAAAGGTGTGAAAAATGCGTGGAGCATGAAGAGGTGTGAAAAATGCGAGGAGCATGAAAAGGTGTGAAAAATTTGAGGAGCAAAAAAAAAAAAAAAACCAGGAGCATGAAAACGTGTGAAAAATGCGAGGAGCAAAAAAAAAAAAAAAAAGGCCAGGAGCATGAAAAGGTGTGAAAAATGCGAGGAGCAAAAAAAAAAAAAAAAAGGCCAGGAGCATGAAAAGGTGTGAAAAATGCGAGGAGCATGAAAAGGTGTGCAAAATGCGAGGAGCAAAAAAAAAAAAAAGACGAGGAGCATGAAAAGGTGTGAAAAATGCAAGGAGCATGAAAAGGCGTGAAAAATGCGAGGAACATGAAAAGGTGTGAAAAATGGGAGGAGCATGAAAAGGTGCGAAAAATGCGAGGAGGAAAAAAAAAAAAAAAGGCCAGGAGCATGAAAAGGTGTGAAAAATGCAAGGAGCATGAAAAGGTGTGAAAAATGCGAGGAGCAAAAAAAAAAAAAAAAGAAAAAGACGACGAGCATGAAAAGGTGTGAAAAATGCAAGGAGCATGAAAAGGTGTAAAAAAGGCGAGGAGCAAAAAAAAAAAAAAAGACCAGGAGCATGAAAAGATGTGAAAAATGCGAGGATCAAAAAAAAAAAAATACGAGGTGCATGAAAAGGTGTGTAAAATGCAAGGAGCATGAAAAGGTGTGAAAAATGCGAGGAGCAAAAAAAAAAAAGAAAAAGATGACGAGCATAAAAGGTGTGAAAAATGCAAGGAGCATGAAAAGGTGTGAAAAATGCGAGGAGCAAAAAAAAAAAAGAAAAAGATGACGAGCATAAAAGGTGTGAAAAATGCAAGGAGCATGAAAAGGTGTGAAAAATGCGAGGAGCAAAAAAAAAAAAGACGAGGAGCATGAAAAGGTGTGAAAAATGCGTGGAGCATGAAGAGGTGTGAAAAATGCGAGGAGCATGAAAAGGTGTGAAAAATTTGAGGAGCAAAAAAAAAAAAAAACCAGGAGCATGAAAACGTGTGAAAAATGCGAGGAGCAAAAAAAAAAAAAAAAAAAAGAAAGTCCAGGAGCATGAAAAGGTGTGAAAAATGCGTGGAGCATGAAAAGGTGTGCAAAATGCGAGGAGCAAAAAAAAAAAAAGACGAGGAGCATGAAAAGGTGTGAAAAATGCAAGGAGCATGAAAAGGTGTGAAAAATTTGAGGAGCAAAAAAAAAAAAAAAAAAAAAGACCAGGAGCATGAAAAGGTGTGAAAAATGCGAGGAGGAAAAAAAAAAAAAGAAAGACCAGGAGCATGAAAAGGTGTGAAAAATGCAAGGAGAATGAAAAGGTGTGAAAAATGCGAGAAACATGAAAAGGTGTGAAAATAGGGAGGAGCATGAAAAGGTGCGAAAAATGCGAGGAGCAAAAAAAAAAAAAAAAAACCAGGATCATGAAAAGGTGTGAAAAATTCGAGGAGCAAAAAAAAAAAAAAAAAAAAGCCAGGAGCATGAAAAGGTGTGAAAAAGTCAAGGAGCATGAAAAGGTGTGAAAAATGCGAGGAGCAAAAAAAAAAAAAAAAATCCAGGAGCATGAAAAGGTGTGAAAAATGCAAGGAGCATGAAAAGGTGTGAAAAATGCGAGGAGGAAAAAAAAAAAGCAAGACCAGGAGCATGAAAAGGTGTGAAAAATGCAAGGAGCATGAAAAGGTGTGAAAAATGCGAGGAGCAAAAAAAAAAAAAAAAAAAAAAGGCCAGGAGCATGAAAAGGTGTGAAAAATGCGAGGAGCATGAAAAGGTGTGAAAAATGCGAGGAGCATGAAGAGGTGTGAAAAATGCGAGGAGCATGAAAAGGTGTGAAAAATGCGAGAAGCATGAAAAGGTGTGCAAAATGCGAGGAGCAAAAAAAAAAAAAGACGAGGAGCATGAAAAGGTGTGAAAAATGCAAGGAGCATGAAAAGGTGTGAAAAATGCGAGGAACAAGAAAAAGTGTGAAAAAGGGGAGGAGCATGAAAAGGTGCGAAAAAGGCGAGGAGGAAAAAAAAAAAAAAAGGCCAGGAGCATGAAAAGGTGTGAAAAATGCAAGGAGCATGAAAAGGTGTGAAAAATGCGAGGAGCAAAAAAAAAAAAAAAAGAAAAAGACGACGAGCATGAAAAGGTGTGAAAAATGCAAGGAGCATGAAAAGGTGTAAAAAAGGCGAGGAGCAAAAAAAAAAAAAAGACCAGGAGCATGAAAAGATGTGAAAAATGCGAGGATCAAAAAAAAAAAAAAATACGAGGTGCATGAAAAGGTGTGTAAAATGCAAGGAGCATGAAAAGGTGTGAAAAATGCGAGGAGCAAAAAAAAAAAAGAAAAAGATGACGAGCATAAAAGGTGTGAAAAATGCAAGGAGCATGAAAAGGTGTGAAAAATGCGAGGAGCAAAAAAAAAAAAGAAAAAGATGACGAGCATAAAAGGTGTGAAAAATGCAAGGAGCATGAAAAGGTGTGAAAAATGCGAGGAGCAAAAAAAAAAAAGACGAGGAGCATGAAAAGGTGTGAAAAATGCGTGGAGCATGAAGAGGTGGGAAAAATGCGAGGAGCATGAAAAGGTGTGAAAAATTTGAGGAGCAAAAAAAAAAAAAAAACCAGGAGCATGAAAACGTGTGAAAAATGCGAGGAGCAAAAAAAAAAAAAAAAAAAAGAAAGTCCAGGAGCATGAAAAGGTGTGAAAAATGCGTGGAGCATGAAAAGGTGTGCAAAATGCGAGGAGCAAAAAAAAAAAAAGACGAGGAGCATGAAAAGGTGTGAAAAATGCAAGGAGCATGAAAAGGTGTGAAAAATTTGAGGAGCAAAAAAAAAAAAAAAAAAAAAGACCAGGAGCATGAAAAGGTGTGAAAAATGCGAGGAGGAAAAAAAAAAAAAGAAAGACCAGGAGCATGAAAAGGTGTGAAAAATGCAAGGAGAATGAAAAGGTGTGAAAAATGCGAGAAACATGAAAAGGTGTGAAAAATGGGAGGAGCATGAAAAGGTGCGAAAAATGCGAGGAGCAAAAAAAAAAAAAAAAAACCAGGATCATGAAAAGGTGTGAAAAATTCGAGGAGCAAAAAAAAAAAAAAAAAAAAGCCAGGAGCATGAAAAGGTGTGAAAAATGCAAGGAGCATGAAAAGGTGTGAAAAATGCGAGGAGGAAAAAAAAAAAGCAAGACCAGGAGCATGAAAAGGTGTGAAAAATGCAAGGAGCATGAAAAGGTGTGAAAAATGCGAGGAGCAAAAAAAAAAAAAAAAAAAAAAGGCCAGGAGCATGAAAAGGTGTGAAAAATGCGAGGAGCATGAAAAGGTGTGAAAAATGCGAGGAGCATGAAGAGGTGTGAAAAATGCGAGGAGCATGAAAAGGTGTGAAAAATGCGAGAAGCATGAAAAGGTGTGCAAAATGCGAGGAGCAAAAAAAAAAAAAGACGAGGAGCATGAAAAGGTGTGAAAAATGCAAGGAGCATGAAAAGGTGTGAAAAATGCGAGAAACATGAAAAAGTGTGAAAAATGCGAGGAGCATGAAAAGGTGTGAAAAATGCGAGGAGCAAAAAAAAAAAAAGACGAGGAGCATGAAAAGGTGTGAAAAATGCAAGGAGCATGAAAAGGTGTGAAAAATGCGAGAAACATGAAAAGGTGTGAAAAATGGGAGGAGCATGAAAAGGTGCGAAAAATGCGAGGAGCAAAAAAAAAAAAAAAAAAGGCCAGGATCATGAAAAGGTGTGAAAAATTCGAGGAGCAAAAAAAAAAAAAAAAAAAAAAATGCCAGGAGCATGAAAAGGTGTGAAAAATGCCAGGAGCATGAAAAGGTGTGAAAAATGCCAGGAGCATGAAAAGTTGTGAAAAATGCCAGGAGCATGAAAAGGTGTGAAAAATGCGAGGAGCAAAAAAAAAAAAAAAAAAAAGAAAGTCCAGGAGCATGAAAAGGTGTGAAAAATGCGTGGAGCATGAAAAGGTGTGCAAAATGCGAGGAGCAAAAAAAAAAAAACGAGGAGCATGAAAAGGTGTGAAAAATGCAAGGAGCATGAAAAGGTGTGAAAAATGCGAGGAGCAAAAAAAAAAAAAAAAAGAAAAAGACGACGAGCATGAAAAGGAGTGAAAAATGCAAGGAGCATGAAAAGGTGTAAAAAAGGCGAGGAGCAAAAAAAAAAAAAAAGACCAGGAGCATGAAAAGGTGTGAAAAATGCGAGGATCAAAAAAAAAAAAAATACGAGGTGCATGAAAAAGTGTGTAAAATGCAAGGAGCATGAAAAGGTGTGAAAAATGCGAGGAGCAAAAAAAAAAAAGAAAAAGATGACGAGCAATAAAAGGTGTGAAAAATGCAAAGAGCATGATAAGGTGTAAAAAATGCGAGGAGCAAAAAAAAAAAAAAAAAAAAAATACGAGGAGCAGGAAAAGGTGTGAAAAAATCGAAGAGCATGAAAAGGTGTGAAAAATGCGAGGAGAAAAAAAAAAAGATGAGGAGCATGAAAAGGTGTGAAAAATGCGAGGAGCAAAAAAAAAAGAAAAAGAAAAAGACGACGAGCATGAACAGGTGTGAAAAATGCAAGGAGCATGAAAAGGTGTAAAAAAGGCGAGGAGCAAAAAAAAAAAAAAAAAAAGAAAGACCAGGAGCATGAAAAGGTGTGAAAAACGCAAGGAGCATGAAAAGGTGTGAAAAATGAGAGGAACATGAAAAGGTGTGAAAAATGGGAGGAGCATGAAAAGGTGCGAAAAATGCGAGGAGCAAAAAAAAAAAAAAAAAAAAAGGCCAGGAGCATGAAAAGGTGTGAAAAATGCGAGGAGCAAAAAAAAAAAAAAAGAAAAGAAAACAGGAACATGAAAAGGTGTGAAAATGCGAGGAACAAAAAAAAAAAAAAAAAGAAAGACCAGGAGCATGAAAAGGTGTGAAAAATGCAAGGAGCATGAAAAGGTGTGAAAAATGCGAGGAGGAAAAAAAAAAAAGGAAGACCATGAGCATGAAAAGGTGTGAAAAATGAAAGGAGCATGAAAAGGTGTGAAAAATGCGAGGAGCATGAAGAGGTGTGAAAAATGCGAGGAGCATGAAAAGGTGCGAAAAATTTGAGGAGCAAAAAAAAAAAAAACCAGGAGCATGAAAACGTGTGAAAAATGCGAGGAGCAAAAAAAAAAAAAAAAAGGCCAGGAGCATGAAAAGGTGTGAAAAATGCGAGGAGCAAAAAAAAAAAAAAGAAAGGCCAGGAGCATGAAAAGGTGTGAAAAATGCGAGGAGCATGAAAAGGTGTGCAAAATGCGAGGAGCAAAAAAAAAAAAAGACGAGGAGCATGAAAAGGTGTGAAAAATGCAAGGAGCATGAAAAGGTGTGAAAAATGCGAGGAACATGAAAAGGTGTGAAAAATGGGAGGAGCATGAAAAGGTGCGAAAAATGCGAGGAGGAAAAAAAAAAAAAAAGGCCAGGAGCATGAAAAGGTGTGAAAAATGCGAGGAGCAAAAAAAAAAAAAAAAAAAAAGGCCAGGAGCATGAAAAGGTGTGAAAAAGGCAAGGAGCATGAAAAGGTGTGAAAAATGCGAGGAGCAAAAAAAAAAAAAAAAAAAAGTCCAGGAGCATGAAAAGGTGTGAAAAATGCAAGGAGCATGAAAAGGTGTGAAAAATGCGAGGAGGAAAAAAAAAAAAAGCAAGACCAGGAGCACGAAAAGGTGTGAAAAATGCAAGGAGCATGAAAAGGTGTGAAAAATGCGAGGAGCAAAAAAAAAAAAAAAAAAAAAAGACCAGGAGCATGAAAAGGTGTGAAAAATGCGAGGAGCAAAAAAAAAAAAAAAAAGGCCAGGAGCATGAAAAGGTGTGAAAAATGCGAGGAGCATGAAAAGGTGTGAAAAATGCGAGGAGCATGAAGAGGTGTGAAAAATGCGAGGAGCATGAAAAGGTGTGAAAAATGCGAGGAGCATGAAAAGGTGTGCAAAATGCGAGGAGCAAAAAAAAAAAGACGAGGAGCATGAAAAGGGGTGAAAAATGCAAGGAGCATGAAAAGGTGTGAAAAATGCGAGGAGTAAAAAAAAAAAAGACGAGGAGCATGAAAAGGTGTGAAAAATGCGTGGAGCATGAAGAGGTGTGAAAAAGGCGAGGAGAATGAAAAGGTGTGAAAAATTTGAGGAGCAAAAAAAAAAAAAAAAACCAGGAGCATGAAAACGTGTGAAAAATGCGAGGAGCAAAAAAAAAAAAAAAAAGGCCAGGAGCATGAAAAGGTGTGAAAAATGCGAGGAGCAAAAAAAAAAAAAAAAAGGCCAGGAGCATGAAAAGGTGTGAAAAATGCGAGGAGCATGAAAAGGTGTGCAAAATGCGAGGAGCAAAAAAAAAAAAAAGACGAGGAGCATGAAAAGGTGTGAAAAATGCAAGGAGCATGAAAAGGCGTGAAAAATGCGAGGAACATGAAAAGGTGTGAAAAATGGGAGGAGCATGAAAAGGTGCGAAAAATGCGAGGAGGAAAAAAAAAAAAAAAGGCCAGGAGCATGAAAAGGTGTGAAAAATGCAAGGAGCATGAAAAGGTGTGAAAAATGCGAGGAGCAAAAAAAAAAAAAAAAGAAAAAGACGACGAGCATGAAAAGGTGTGAAAAATGCAAGGAGCATGAAAAGGTGTAAAAAAGGCGAGGAGCAAAAAAAAAAAGACGAGGAGCATGAAAAGGTGTGAAAAATGCAAGGAGCATGAAAAGGTGTGAAAAATGCGAGGAGCAAAAAAAAAAAGACGAGGAGCATGAAAAGGTGTGAAAAATGCGTGGAGCATGAAGAGGTGTGAAAAATGCGAGGAGCATGAAAAGGTGTGAAAAATTTGAGGAGCAAAAAAAAAAAAAAAACCAGGAGCATGAAAACGTGTGAAAAATGCGAGGAGCAAAAAAAAAAAAAAAAAAAGGCCAGGAGCATGAAAACGTGTGAAAAATGCGAGGAGAAAAAAAAAAAAAAAAAAGGCCAGGAGCATGAAAAGGTGTGAAAAATGCGAGGAGCATGAAAAGGTGTGCAAAATGCGAGGAGAAAAAAAAAAAAAAGACGAGGAGCATGAAAAGGTGTGAAAAATGCAAGGAGCATGAAAAGGCGTGAAAAATGCGAGGAACATGAAAAGGTGTGAAAAATGGGAGGAGCATGAAAAGGTGCGAAAAATGCGAGGAGGAAAAAAAAAAAAAAAGGCCAGGAGCATGAAAAGGTGTGAAAAATGCAAGGAGCATGAAAAGGTGTGAAAAATGCGAGGAGCAAAAAAAAAAAAAAAAGAAAAAGACGACGAGCATGAAAAGGTGTGAAAAATGCAAGGAGCATGAAAAGGTGTAAAAAAGGCGAGGAGCAAAAAAAAAAAAAAAGACCAGGAGCATGAAAAGATGTGAAAAATGCGAGGATCAAAAAAAAAAAAATACGAGGTGCATGAAAAGGTGTGTAAAATGCAAGGAGCATGAAAAGGTGTGAAAAATGCGAGGAGCAAAAAAAAAAAAGAAAAAGATGACGAGCATAAAAGGTGTGAAAAATGCAAGGAGCATGAAAAGGTGTGAAAAATGCGAGGAGCAAAAAAAAAAAAGAAAAAGATGACGAGCATAAAAGGTGTGAAAAATGCAAGGAGCATGAAAAGGTGTGAAAAATGCGAGGAGCAAAAAAAAAAAAGACGAGGAGCATGAAAAGGTGTGAAAAATGCGTGGAGCATGAAGAGGTGTGAAAAATGCGAGGAGCATGAAAAGGTGTGAAAAATTTGAGGAGCAAAAAAAAAAAAAAACCAGGAGCATGAAAACGTGTGAAAAATGCGAGGAGCAAAAAAAAAAAAAAAAAAAGAAAGACCAGGAGCATGAAAAGGTGTGAAAAATGCGAGGAGCGAAAAAAAAAAAAAAGACCAGGAACATGAAAAGGTGTGAAAAATGCGAGGAGCAAAGAAAAAAAAAACAGAAAGAAAGAAAGACCAGGAGCATGAAAAGGTGTGAAAAATGCGAGGAGCAAAAAAAAAAAAAAGACCAGGAGCATGAAAAGGTGTGAAAAATGCGAGGAGCAAAAAAAAAAAAAAAAAAGAAAGACCAGGAGCATGAAAAGGTGTGAAAAATTCGAGGAGCAAAAAAAAAAAAAAAGACCAGGAGCATGAAAAGGTGTGAAAAATGCGAGGAGCAAAAAAAAAAAAAAAAAAAAAGACCAGGAGCATGAAAAGGTGTGAAAAATGCGAGGAGCAAAAAAAAAAAAAAAAAAGAAAGACCAGGAGCATGAAAAGGTGTGAAAAATGCGAGGAGCAAAAAAAAAAAAGAAAGACCAGGAGCATGAAAAGGTGTGAAAAATGCGAGGAGCAAAAAAAAAAAAAAAAGACCAGGAGCATAAAAAGGTGTGAAAAAGGCGAGGAGAAAAAAAAAAAAAAGAAAGACCAGGAGCATGAAAAGGTGTGAAAAATGCAAGGAGCATGAAAAGGTGTGAAAAATGCGAGGAGCGAAAAAAAAAAAAAAAAGACCAGGAACATGAAAAGGTGTGAAAAATGCGAGGAGCAAAAAAAAAAAAAGAAAGACCAGGAGCATGAAAAGGTGTGAAAAATGCGACGAGCATGAAAAGTTGTGAAAAATGCGAGGAGCATGAAAAGGTGTGAAAAATGCGAGGAGCAAAAAAAAAAAAAAAGACCAGGAGCATGAAAAGGTGTGAAAAATGCGAGGAGCAAAAAAAAAAAAAGAAAGACCAGGAGCATGAAAAGGTGTGAAAAATGCGACGAGCATGAAAAGTTGTGAAAAATGCGAGGAGCATGAAGAGGTGTGAAAAATGCGAGGAGCATGAAAAGGTGTGAAAAATGCGAGGAGCAAAAAAAAAAAAAAAAAAAAGACCAGGAACATGAAAAGGTGTGAAAAATGTGAGGAGCAAAAAAAAAAAAAAAAGAAAGAAAGAAAGACCAGGAGCATGAAAAGGTGTGAAAAATGCGAGGAGCAAAAAAAAAAAAAAAAAAAAGAAAGACCAGGAGCATGAAAAGGTGTGAAAAATGCGAGGAGCAAAAAAAAAAAAAAAAAAAAACCAGAAAAAAAAAAAGGTGTGAAAAAGGCGAGGAGAAAAAAAAAAAAAAAAAGACCAGGAGCATGAAAAGGTGTGAAAAATGCGAGGAGCAAAAAAAAAAAAAAAAAAAAGACCAGGAACATGAAAAGGGGTAAAAAATGCGAGGAGAAAAAAAAAAAAAAAAAAGACCAGGAGCATGAAAAGGTGTGAAAAATGCGAGGAGCAAAAAAAAAAAAAAAAAAAAGACCAGGAGCATGAAAAGGTGTGAAAAATGCAAGGAGCATGAAAAGGTGTGAAAAATGCGAGGAGCATGAACAGGTGTGAAAAATGCGAGGAGCATGAAAAGGTGTGAAAAATTTGAGGAGCAAAAAAAAAAAAAAAACCAGGAGCATGAAAAGGTGTGAAAAATGCGAGGAGCATGAAGAGGTGTGAAAAATGCGAGGAGCATGAAAAGGTGTGAAAAATGCGAGGAGCATGAAAAGGTGTGCAAAATGCGAGGAGCAAAAAAAAAAAGACGAGGAGCATGAAAAGGTGTGAAAAATGCAAGGAGCATGAAAAGGTGTGAAAAATGCGAGGAGCAAAAAAAAAAAAGACGAGGAGCATGAAAAGGTGTGAAAAATGCGTGGAGCATGAAGAGGTGTGAAAAATGCGAGGAGCATGAAAAGGTGTGAAAAATTTGAGGAGCAAAAAAAAAAAAAAAACCAGGAGCATGAAAACGTGTGAAAAATGCGAGGAGCAAAAAAAAAAAAAAAAAAAGGCCAGGAGCATGAAAAGGTGTGAAAAAAGCGAGGAGCAAAAAAAAAAAAAAAAAAGGCCAGGAGCATGAAAAGGTGTGAAAAATGCGAGGAGCATGAAAAGGTGTGCAAAATGCGAGGAGCAAAAAAACAAAAAAGACGAGGAGCATGAAAAGGTGTGAAAAATGCAAGGAGCATGAAAAGGCGTGAAAAATGCGAGGAACATGAAAAGGTGTGAAAAATGGGAGGAGCATGAAAAGGTGCGAAAAATGCGAGGAGGAAAAAAAAAAAAAAAGGCCAGGAGCATGAAAAGGTGTGAAAAATGCAAGGAGCATGAAAAGGTGTGAAAAATGCGAGGAGCAAAAAAAAAAAAAAAAAGAAAAAGACGACGAGCATGAAAAGGTGTGAAAAATGCAAGGAGCATGAAAAGGTGAAAAAAAGGCGAGGAGCAAAAAAAAAAAAAAAGACCAGGAGCATGAAAAGATGTGAAAAATGCGAGGATCAAAAAAAAAAAAATACGAGGTGCATGAAAAGGTGTGTAAAATGCAAGGAGCATGAAAAGGTGTGAAAAATGCGAGGAGCAAAAAAAAAAAAGAAAAAGATGACGAGCATAAAAGGTGTGAAAAATGCAAGGAGCATGAAAAGGTGTGAAAAATGCGAGGAGCAAAAAAAAAAAAGAAAAAGATGACGAGCATAAAAGGTGTGAAAAATGCAAGGAGCATGAAAAGGTGTGAAAAATGCGAGGAGCAAAAAAAAAAAAGACGAGGAGCATGAAAAGGTGTGAAAAATGCGTGGAGCATGAAGAGGTGTGAAAAATGCGAGGAGCATGAAAAGGTGTGAAAAATTTGAGGAGCAAAAAAAAAAAAAAACCAGGAGCATGAAAACGTGTGAAAAATGCGAGGAGCAAAAAAAAAAAAAAAAAAAAAAAGACCAGGAGCATGAAAAGGTGTGAAAAATACGAGGAGCAAAAAAAAAAAAAAGACCAGGAGCATGAAAAGGTGTGAAAAATGCGAGGAGCAAAAAAAAAAAAAAAAAGAGACCAGGAGCATGAAAAGGTGTGAAAAATTCGAGGAGCAAAAAAAAAAAAAAAAAAAAAAGACCAGGAGCATGAAAAGGTGTGAAAAATGCAAGGAGCATGAAAAGGTGTGAAAAATGCGAGGAGTAAAAAAAAAAAAGACGAGGAGCATGAAAAGGTGTGAAAAATGCGTGGAGCATGAAGAGGTGTGAAAAATGCGAGGAGCATGAAAAGGTGTGAAAAATTTGAGGAGCAAAAAAAAAAAAAAAAAACCAGGAGCATGAAAACGTGTGAAAAATGCGAGGAGCAAAAAAAAAAAAAAAAAAGGCCAGGAGCAAGAAAAGGTGTGAAAAAAGCGAGGAGCAAAAAAAAAAAAAAAAAGGCCAGGAGCATGAAAAGGTGTGAAAAATGCGAGGAGCATGAAAAGGTGTGCAAAATGCGAGGAGCAAAAAAAAAAAAAAAGACGAGGAGCATGAAAAGGTGTGAAAAATGCAAGGAGCATGAAAAGGCGTGAAAAATGCGAGGAACATGAAAAGGTGTGAAAAATGGGAGGAGCATGAAAAGGTGCGAAAAATGCGAGGAGGAAAAAAAAAAAAAAAGGCCAGGAGCATGAAAAGGTGTGAAAAATGCAAGGAGCATGAAAAGGTGTGAAAAATGCGAGGAGCAAAAAAAAAAAAAAAAGAAAAAGACGACGAGCATGAAAAGGTGTGAAAAATGCAAGGAGCATGAAAAGGTGTAAAAAAGGCGAGGAGCAAAAAAAAAAAGACGAGGAGCATGAAAAGGTGTGAAAAATGCAAGGAGCATGAAAAGGTGTGAAAAATGCGAGGAGCAAAAAAAAAAAGACGAGGAGCATGAAAAGGTGTGAAAAATGCGTGGAGCATGAAGAGGTGTGAAAAATGCGAGGAGCATGAAAAGGTGTGAAAAATTTGAGGAGCAAAAAAAAAAAAAAAACCAGGAGCATGAAAACGTGTGAAAAATGCGAGGAGCAAAAAAAAAAAAAAAAAAAGGCCAGGAGCATGAAAACGTGTGAAAAATGCGAGGAGCAAAAAAAAAAAAAAAAAGGCCAGGAACAAGAAAAGGTGTGAAAAAGGCGAGGAGCATGAAAAGGTGTGAAAAATGCGAGGAGAAAAAAAAAAAAAAGACGAGGAGCATGAAAAGGTGTGAAAAATGCAAGGAGCATGAAAAGGTGGGAAAAAGGCGAGGAACATGAAAAGGTGTGAAAAATGGGAGGAGCATGAAAAGGTGCGAAAAATGCGAGGAGGAAAAAAAAAAAAAAAGGCCAGGAGCATGAAAAGGTGTGAAAAATGCAAGGAGCATGAAAAGGTGTGAAAAATGCGAGGAGCAAAAAAAAAAAAAAAAGAAAAAGACGACGAGCATGAAAAGGTGTGAAAAATGCAAGGAGCATGAAAAGGTGTAAAAAAGGCGAGGAGCAAAAAAAAAAAAAAAGACCAGGAGCATGAAAAGATGTGAAAAATGCGAGGATCAAAAAAAAAAAAATACGAGGTGCATGAAAAGGTGTGTAAAATGCAAGGAGCATGAAAAGGTGTGAAAAATGCGAGGAGCAAAAAAAAAAAAGAAAAAGATGACGAGCATAAAAGGTGTGAAAAATGCAAGGAGCATGAAAAGGTGTGAAAAATGCGAGGAGCAAAAAAAAAAAAGAAAAAGATGACGAGCATAAAAGGTGTGAAAAATGCAAGGAGCATGAAAAGGTGTGAAAAATGCGAGGAGCAAAAAAAAAAAAGACGAGGAGCATGAAAAGGTGTGAAAAATGCGTGGAGCATGAAGAGGTGTGAAAAATGCGAGGAGCATGAAAAGGTGTGAAAAATTTGAGGAGCAAAAAAAAAAAAAAACCAGGAGCATGAAAACGTGTGAAAAATGCGAGGAGCAAAAAAAAAAAAAAAAAAAGAAAGACCAGGAGCATGAAAAGGTGTGAAAAATGCGAGGAGCGAAAAAAAAAAAAAAGACCAGGAACATGAAAAGGTGTGAAAAATGCGAGGAGCAAAGAAAAAAAAAACAGAAAGAAAGAAAGACCAGGAGCATGAAAAGGTGTGAAAAATGCGAGGAGCAAAAAAAAAAAAAAGACCAGGAGCATGAAAAGGTGTGAAAAATGCGAGGAGCAAAAAAAAAAAAAAAAAAGAAAGACCAGGAGCATGAAAAGGTGTGAAAAATGCGAGGAGCAAAAAAAAAAAAAAGACCAGGAGCATGAAAAGGTGTGAAAAATGCGAGGAGCAAAAAAAAAAAAAAAAAAAAAAGACCAGGAGCATGAAAAGGTGTGAAAAATGCGAGGAGCAAAAAAAAAAAAAAAAAAGAAAGACCAGGAGCATGAAAAGGTGTGAAAAATGCGAGGAGCAAAAAAAAAAAAGAAAGACCAGGAGCATGAAAAGGTGTGAAAAATGCGAGGAGCAAAAAAAAAAAAAAAAAGACCAGGAGCATAAAAAGGTGTGAAAAAGGCGAGGAGAAAAAAAAAAAAAAGAAAGACCAGGAGCATGAAAAGGTGTGAAAAATGCAAGGAGCATGAAAAGGTGTGAAAAATGCGAGGAGCGAAAAAAAAAAAAAAAGACCAGGAACATGAAAAGGTGTGAAAAATGCGAGGAGCAAAAAAAAAAAAAGAAAGACCAGGAGCATGAAAAGGTGTGAAAAATGCGACGAGCATGAAAAGTTGTGAAAAATGCGAGGAGCATGAAAAGGTGTGAAAAATGCGAGGAGCAAAAAAAAAAAAAAAGACCAGGAGCATGAAAAGGTGTGAAAAATGCGAGGAGCAAAAAAAAAAAAAGAAAGACCAGGAGCATGAAAAGGTGTGAAAAATGCGACGAGCATGAAAAGTTGTGAAAAATGCGAGGAGCATGAAGAGGTGTGAAAAATGCGAGGAGCATGAAAAGGTGTGAAAAATGCGAGGAGCAAAAAAAAAAAAAAAAAAAGACCAGGAACATGAAAAGGTGTGAAAAATGTGAGGAGCAAAAAAAAAAAAAAAAGAAAGAAAGAAAGACCAGGAGCATGAAAAGGTGTGAAAAATGCGAGGAGCAAAAAAAAAAAAAAAAAAAAGAAAGACCAGGAGCAGGAAAAGGTGTGAAAAATGCGAGGAGCAAAAAAAAAAAAAAAAAAAGAACAGGAACATGAAAAGGGGAGAAAAAAGAGAGGAGAAAAAAAAAAAAAAAAAGACCAGGAGCATGAAAAGGTGTGAAAAATGCGAGGAGCAAAAAAAAAAAAAAAAAAAGACCAGGAACATGAAAAGGTGTGAAAAATGCGAGGAGAAAAAAAAAAAAAAAAAAGACCAGGAGCATGAAAAGGTGTGAAAAATGCGAGGAGCAAAAAAAAAAAAAAAAAAAAGACCAGGAGCATGAAAAGGTGTGAAAAATGCAAGGAGCATGAAAAGGTGTGAAAAATGCGAGGAGCATGAACAGGTGTGAAAAAAGCGAGGAGCATGAAAAGGTGTGAAAAATTTGAGGAGCAAAAAAAAAAAAAAACCAGGAGCATGAAAAGGTGTGAAAAATGCGAGGAGCATGAAGAGGTGTGAAAAATGCGAGGAGCATGAAAAGGTGTGAAAAATGCGAGGAGCAAGAAAAGGAGTGAAAAATGCGAGGAGCAAAAAAAAAAAGACGAGGAGCATGAAAAGGTGTGAAAAATGCAAGGAGCATGAAAAGGTGTGAAAAATGCGAGGAGCAAAAAAAAAAAAGACGAGGAGCATGAAAAGGTGTGAAAAATGCGAGGAGCAAAAAAAAAAAAAAAAAAGGCCAGGAGCATGAAAAGGTGTGAAAAATGCGAGGAGCAAGAAAAGGAGTGAAAAATGCGAGGAGCAAAAAAACAAAAAAGACGAGGAGCATGAAAAGGTGTGAAAAATGCAAGGAGCATGAAAAGGCGTGAAAAATGCGAGGAACATGAAAAGGTGTGAAAAATGGGAGGAGCATGAAAAGGTGCGAAAAATGCGAGGAGGAAAAAAAAAAAAAAAGGCCAGGAGCATGAAAAGGTGTGAAAAATGCAAGGAGCATGAAAAGGTGTGAAAAATGCGAGGAGCAAAAAAAAAAAAAAAAGAAAAAGACGACGAGCATGAAAAGGTGTGAAAAATGCAAGGAGCATGAAAAGGTGTAAAAAAGGCGAGGAGCAAAAAAAAAAAAAAAGACCAGGAGCATGAAAAGATGTGAAAAATGCGAGGATCAAAAAAAAAAAAATACGAGGTGCATGAAAAGGTGTGTAAAATGCAAGGAGCATGAAAAGGTGTGAAAAATGCGAGGAGCAAAAAAAAAAAAGAAAAAGATGACGAGCATAAAAGGTGTGAAAAATGCAAGGAGCATGAAAAGGTGTGAAAAATGCGAGGAGCAAAAAAAAAAAAGAAAAAGATGACGAGCATAAAAGGTGTGAAAAATGCAAGGAGCATGAAAAGGTGTGAAAAATGCGAGGAGCAAAAAAAAAAAAGACGAGGAGCATGAAAAGGTGTGAAAAATGCGTGGAGCATGAAGAGGTGTGAAAAATGCGAGGAGCATGAAAAGGTGTGAAAAATTTGAGGAGCAAAAAAAAAAAAAAACCAGGAGCAAGAAAAGGTGGGAAAAAAGCGAGGAGCAAAAAAAAAAAAAAAAAAAGAAAGACCAGGAGCATGAAAAGGTGTGAAAAAAACGAGGAGCAAAAAAAAAAAAAAGACCAGGAGCATGAAAAGGTGTGAAAAATGCGAGGAGCAAAAAAAAAAAAAAAAAGAGACCAGGAGCATGAAAAGGTGTGAAAAATTCGAGGAGCAAAAAAAAAAAAAAAAAAAAAAGACCAGGAGCATGAAAAGGTGTGAAAAATGCGAGGAGCAAAAAAAAAAAAAAAAAGAAAGACCAGGAGCATGAAAAGGTGTGAAAAATGCGAGGAGCAAAAAAAAAAAAGAAAGACCAGGAGCATGAAAAGGTGTGAAAAATGCGAGGAGCAAAAAAAAAAAAAAAAAACCAGGAGCATGAAAAGGTGTGAAAAAGGCGAGGAGAAAAAAAAAAAAAAGAAAGACCAGGAGCATGAAAAGGTGTGAAAAATGCAAGGAGCATGAAAAGGTGTGAAAAATGCGAGGAGCGAAAAAAAAAAAAAAAGACCAGGAACATAAAAAGGTGTGAAAAATGCGAGGAGCAAAAAAAAAAAAAAAAGAGACCAGGAGCATGAAAAGGTGTGAAAAATTCGAGGAGCAAAAAAAAAAAAGACCAGGAGCATGAAAAGGTGTGAAAAATGCGAGGAGCAAAAAAAAAAAAAAAAAGAAAGACCAGGAGCATGAAAAGGTGTGAAAAATGCGAGGAGCAAAAAAAAAAAAGAAAGACCAGGAGCATGAAAAGGTGTGAAAAATGCAAGGAGCATGAAAAGGTGTGAAAAATGCGAGGAGCGAAAAAAAAAAAAAAGACCAGGAACATGAAAAGGTGTGAAAAATGCGAGGAGCAAAAAAAAAAAAAAACAGAAAGAAAGAAAGACCAGGAGCATGAAAAGGTGTGAAAAATGCGAGGAGCAAAAAAAAAAAAAAGACCAGGAGCATGAAAAGGTGTGAAAAATGCGAGGAGCAAAAAAAAAAAAAAAAAAGAAAGACCAGGAGCATGAAAAGGGGTGAAAAATACGAGGAGCAAAAAAAAAAAAAAGACCAGGAGCATGAAAAGGTGTGAAAAATGCGAGGAGCAAAAAAAAAAAAAAAAAGAGACCAGGAGCATGAAAAGGTGTGAAAAATGCGAGGAGCAAAAAAAAAAAAAAAAAAAAAGACCAGGAGCATGAAAAGGTGTGAAAAATGCGAGGAGCAAAAAAAAAAAAAAAAAAAAAGAAAGACCAGGAGCATGAAAAGGTGTGAAAAATGCGAGGAGCAAAAAAAAAAAAGAAAGACCAGGAGCATGAAAAGGTGTGAAAAATGCGAGAAGAAAAAAAAAAAAAAAAAAAAGAAAGACCAGGAGCATGAAAAGGTGTGAAAAATGCGAGGAGAAAAAAAAAAAAAAAAAGACCAGGAGCATGAAAAGGTGTGAAAAATGCGAGGAGCAAAAAAAAAAAAAAAAAAAGACCAGGAACATGAAAAGGTGTGAAAAATGCGAGGAGAAAAAAAAAAAAAAAAAAGACCAGGAGCATGAAAAGGTGTGAAAAATGCGAGGAGCAAAAAAAAAAAAAAAAAAAAGACCAGGAGCATGAAAAGGTGTGAAAAATGCAAGGAGCATGAAAAGGTGTGAAAAATGCGAGGAGCATGAACAGGTGTGAAAAATGCGAGGAGCATGAAAAGGTGTGAAAAATTTGAGGAGCAAAAAAAAAAAAAAACCAGGAGCATGAAAAGGTGGGAAAAATGCGAAGAGCAAAAAAAAAAAAAAAAAAAAGACCAGGAGCATGAAAAGGTGTGAAAAATGCAAGGAGCATGAAAAGGTGTGAAAAATGCGACGAGCATGAAAAGTTGTGAAAAATGCGAGGAGCATGAAGAGGTGTGAAAAATGTTAGGAGCATGAAAAGGTGTGAAAAATGCGAGGAGAAAAAAAAAAAAAAAAAAGAAAGACCAGGAGCATGAAAAGGTGTGAAAAATGCGAGGAGCAAAAAAAAAAAAAGAAAGACCAGGAGCATGAAAAGGTGTGAAAAATGCGAGGAGCAAAAAAAAAAAAGAAAGACCAGGAGCATGAAAAGGTGTGAAAAATGCAAGGAGCATGAAAAGGTGTGAAAAATGCGAGGAGCAAAAAAAAAAAAAAAAGACCAGGAACATGAAAAGGTGTGAAAAATGCGAGGAGCAAAAAAAAAAAAAGAAAGACCAGGAGCATGAAAAGGTGTGAAAAATGCGACGAGCATGAAAAGTTGTGAAAAATGCGAGGAGCATGAAGAGGTGTGAAAAATGCGAGGAGCATGAAAAGGTGTGAAAAAAGCGAGGAGCAAAAAAAAAAAAAAAAAAAAGACCAGGAACATAAAAAGGTGTGAAAAATGCGAGGAGCAAAAAAAAAAAAAAAAAGAAAGAAAGAAAGACCAGGAGCATGAAAAGGTGTGAAAAATGCGAGGAGCAAAAAAAAAAAAAGAAAGACCAGGAGCATGAAAAGGTGTGAAAAATGCGACGAGCATGAAAAGTTGTGAAAAATGCGAGGAGCATGAAGAGGTGTGAAAAATGTGAGGAGCATGAAAAGGTGTGAAAAATGCGAGGAGAAAAAAAAAAAAAAAAAAAAAGAAAGACCAGGAGCATGAAAAGGTGTGAAAAATGCGAGGAGCAAAAAAAAAAAAAGAAAGACCAGGAGCATGAAAAGGTGTGAAAAGTGCGAGGAGCAAAAAAAAAAAAAAAAAAAAAAAGACCAGGAACAAGAAAAGGGGTGAAAAATGCGAGGAGCAAAAAAAAAAAAAAAAGAAAGAAAGAAAGACCAGGAGCATGAAAAGGTGTGAAAAATGCGAGGAGCAAAAAAAAAAAAAAAGACCAGGAACATGAAAAGGTGTGAAAAATGTGAGGAGAAAAAAAAAAAAAAAAAAAAAGACCAGGAGCATGAAAAGGTGTGAAAAATGCGAGGAGCAAAAAAAAAAAAAAAAAAAAAAGAAAGACCAGGAGCATGAAAAGGTGTGAAAAATGCAAGGAGAATGAAAAGGTGTGAAAAATGCGAGGAGCATGAACAGGTGTGAAAAATGCGAGGAGCATGAAAAGGTGTGAAAAATTTGAGGAGCAAAAAAAAAAAAAAACCAGGAGCATGAAAACGTGTGAAAAATGCGAGGAGCAAAAAAAAAAAAAGAAAGACCAGGAGCATGAAAAGGTGTGAAAAATGCGACGAGCATGAAAAGTTGTGAAAAATGCGAGGAGCATGAAAAGGTGTGAAAAATGCGAGGAGCAAAAAAAAAAAAAAAGACCAGGAGCATGAAAAGGTGTGAAAAATGCGAGGAGCAAAAAAAAAAAAAGAAAGACCAGGAGCATGAAAAGGTGTGAAAAATGCGACGAGCATGAAAAGTTGTGAAAAATGCGAGGAGCATGAAGAGGTGTGAAAAATGCGAGGAGCATGAAAAGGTGTGAAAAATGCGAGGAGCAAAAAAAAAAAAAAAAAAAGACCAGGAACATGAAAAGGTGTGAAAAATGTGAGGAGCAAAAAAAAAAAAAAAAGAAAGAAAGAAAGACCAGGAGCATGAAAAGGTGTGAAAAATGCGAGGAGCAAAAAAAAAAAAAAAAAAAAAAAAAGACCAGGAGCATGAAAAGGTGTGAAAAATGCGAGGAGCAAAAAAAAAAAAAAAAAACCAGGAGCATGAAAAGGGGTAAAAAATGCGAGAAGAAAAAAAAAAAAAAAAAAAAGAAAGACCAGGAGCATGAAAAGGTGTGAAAAATGCGAGGAGCAAAAAAAAAAAAAAAAAAAAGACCAGGAACATGAAAAGGTGTGAAAAATGCGAGGAGAAAAAAAAAAAAAAAAGACCAGGAGCATGAAAAGGTGTGAAAAATGCGAGGAGCAAAAAAAAAAAAAAAAAAAAGACCAGGAAAAAAAAAAGGTGTGAAAAAAGAGAGGAGAAAAAAAAAAAAAAAAAAGACCAGGAGCATGAAAAGGTGTGAAAAATGCGAGGAGCAAAAAAAAAAAAAAAAAAAAAGACCAGGAGCATGAAAAGGTGTGAAAAATGCAAGGAGCATGAAAAGGTGTGAAAAATGCGAGGAGCATGAACAGGTGTGAAAAATGCGAGGAGCATGAAAAGGTGTGAAAAATTTGAGGAGCAAAAAAAAAAAAAAACCAGGAGCATGAAAAGGTGTGAAAAATGCGAGGAGCATGAAGAGGTGTGAAAAATGCGAGGAGCAAGAAAAGGTGTGAAAAATGCGAGGAGCATGAAAAGGTGTGCAAAATGCGAGGAGCAAAAAAAAAAAGACGAGGAGCATGAAAAGGTGTGAAAAATGCAAGGAGCATGAAAAGGTGTGAAAAATGCGAGGAGCAAAAAAAAAAAAGACGAGGAGCATGAAAAGGTGTGAAAAATGCGTGGAGCATGAAGAGGTGTGAAAAATGCGAGGAGCATGAAAAGGTGTGAAAAATTTGAGGAGCAAAAAAAAAAAAAAAACCAGGAGCATGAAAACGTGTGAAAAATGCGAGGAGCAAAAAAAAAAAAAAAAAAGGCCAGGAGCATGAAAAGGTGTGAAAAATGCGAGGAGCAAAAAAAAAAAAAAAAAAAGGCCAGGAGCATGAAAAGGTGTGAAAAATGCGAGGAGCATGAAAAGGTGTGCAAAATGCGAGGAGCAAAAAAACAAAAAAGACGAGGAGCATGAAAAGGTGTGAAAAATGCAAGGAGCATGAAAAGGCGTGAAAAATGCGAGGAACATGAAAAGGTGTGAAAAATGGGAGGAGCATGAAAAGGTGCGAAAAATGCGAGGAGGAAAAAAAAAAAAAAAGGCCAGGAGCATGAAAAGGTGTGAAAAATGCAAGGAGCATGAAAAGGTGTGAAAAATGCGAGGAGCAAAAAAAAAAAAAAAAGAAAAAGACGACGAGCATGAAAAGGTGTGAAAAATGCAAGGAGCATGAAAAGGTGTAAAAAAGGCGAGGAGCAAAAAAAAAAAAAAAGACCAGGAGCATGAAAAGATGTGAAAAATGCGAGGATCAAAAAAAAAAAAATACGAGGTGCATGAAAAGGTGTGTAAAATGCAAGGAGCATGAAAAGGTGTGAAAAATGCGAGGAGCAAAAAAAAAAAAGAAAAAGATGACGAGCATAAAAGGTGTGAAAAATGCAAGGAGCATGAAAAGGTGTGAAAAATGCGAGGAGCAAAAAAAAAAAAGAAAAAGATGACGAGCATAAAAGGTGTGAAAAATGCAAGGAGCATGAAAAGGTGTGAAAAATGCGAGGAGCAAAAAAAAAAAAGACGAGGAGCATGAAAAGGTGTGAAAAATGCGTGGAGCATGAAGAGGTGTGAAAAATGCGAGGAGCATGAAAAGGTGTGAAAAATTTGAGGAGCAAAAAAAAAAAAAAACCAGGAGCATGAAAACGTGTGAAAAATGCGAGGAGCAAAAAAAAAAAAAAAAAAAGAAAGACCAGGAGCATGAAAAGGTGTGAAAAATACGAGGAGCAAAAAAAAAAAAAAGACCAGGAGCATGAAAAGGTGTGAAAAATGCGAGGAGCAAAAAAAAAAAAAAAAAGAGACCAGGAGCATGAAAAGGTGTGAAAAATTCGAGGAGCAAAAAAAAAAAAAAAAAAAAAGACCAGGAGCATGAAAAGGTGTGAAAAATGCGAGGAGCAAAAAAAAAAAAAAAAAGAAAGACCAGGAGCATGAAAAGGTGTGAAAAATGCGAGGAGCAAAAAAAAAAAAGAAAGACCAGGAGCATGAAAAGGTGTGAAAAATGCGAGGAGCAAAAAAAAAAAAAAAAGACCAGGAGCATGAAAAGGTGTGAAAAAGGCGAGGAGAAAAAAAAAAAAAAGAAAGACCAGGAGCATGAAAAGGTGTGAAAAATGCAAGGAGCATGAAAAGGTGTGAAAAATGCGAGGAGCGAAAAAAAAAAAAAAAGACCAGGAACATGAAAAGGTGTGAAAAAAGCGAGGAGCAAAAAAAAAAAAAAAAAAAGAAAGACCAGGAGCATGAAAAGGTGTGAAAAATACGAGGAGCAAAAAAAAAAAAAAGACCAGGAGCATGAAAAGGTGTGAAAAATGCGAGGAGCAAAAAAAAAAAAAAAAGAGACCAGGAGCATGAAAAGGTGTGAAAAATTCGAGGAGCAAAAAAAAAAAAAGACCAGGAGCATGAAAAGGTGTGAAAAATGCGAGGAGCAAAAAAAAAAAAAAAAAGAAAGACCAGGAGCATGAAAAGGTGTGAAAAATGCGAGGAGCAAAAAAAAAAAAGAAAGACCAGGAGCAAGAAAAGGGGAGAAAAATGCAAGGAGCATGAAAAGGTGAGAAAAATGCGAGGAGCGAAAAAAAAAAAAAAGACCAGGAACATGAAAAGGTGTGAAAAATGCGAGGAGCAAAAAAAAAAAAAAAAAGAAAGAAAGAAAGACCAGGAGCATGAAAAGGTGTGAAAAATGCGAGGAGCAAAAAAAAAAAAAAGACCAGGAGCATGAAAAGGTGTGAAAAATGCGAGGAGCAAAAAAAAAAAAAAAAAAGAAAGACCAGGAGCATGAAAAGGTGTGAAAAATACGAGGAGCAAAAAAAAAAAAAAGACCAGGAGCATGAAAAGGTGTGAAAAATGCGAGGAGCAAAAAAAAAAAAAAAAAAAGAACAGGAGCATGAAAAGGTGGGAAAAATGCGAGGAGCAAAAAAAAAAAAAAAAAAAAGACCAGGAGCATGAAAAGGTGTGAAAAATGCGAGAAGAAAAAAAAAAAAAAAAAAAAGAAAGACCAGGAGCATGAAAAGGTGGGAAAAATGCGAGGAGCAAAAAAAAAAAAAAAAAGAAAGACCAGGAGCATGAAAAGGTGTGAAAAATGCGAGAAGAAAAAAAAAAAAAAAAAAAAGAAAGACCAGGAGCATGAAAAGGTGTGAAAAATGCGAGGAGCAAAAAAAAAAAAAAAAAAAGACCAGGAACATGAAAAGGTGTGAAAAATGCGAGGAGAAAAAAAAAAAAAAAAAGACCAGGAGCATGAAAAGGTGTGAAAAATGCGAGGAGCAAAAAAAAAAAAAAAAAAAAGACCAGGAACATGAAAAGGTGTGAAAAATGCGAGGAGAAAAAAAAAAAAAAAAAAGACCAGGAGCATGAAAAGGTGTGAAAAATGCGAGGAGCAAAAAAAAAAAAAAAAAAAAGACCAGGAGCATGAAAAGGTGTGAAAAATGCAAGGAGCATGAAAAGGTGTGAAAAATGCGAGGAGCATGAACAGGTGTGAAAAATGCGAGGAGCATGAAAAGGTGTGAAAAATTTGAGGAGCAAAAAAAAAAAAAAACCAGGAGCATGAAAAGGTGTGAAAAATGCGAAGAGCAAAAAAAAAAAAAAAAAAAAAGACCAGGAGCATGAAAAGGTGAGAAAAATGCAAGGAGCATGAAAAGGTGTGAAAAATGCGACGAGCATGAAAAGTTGTGAAAAATGCGAGGAGCATGAAGAGGTGTGAAAAATGTTAGGAGCATGAAAAGGTGTGAAAAATGCGAGGAGAAAAAAAAAAAAAAAAAAGAAAGACCAGGAGCATGAAAAGGTGTGAAAAATGCGAGGAGCAAAAAAAAAAAAAGAAAGACCAGGAGCATGAAAAGGTGTGAAAAATGCGAGGAGCAAAAAAAAAAAAGAAAGACCAGGAGCATGAAAAGGTGTGAAAAATGCAAGGAGCATGAAAAGGTGTGAAAAATGCGAGGAGCAAAAAAAAAAAAAAAAGACCAGGAACATGAAAAGGTGTGAAAAATGCGAGGAGCAAAAAAAAAAAAAGAAAGACCAGGAGCATGAAAAGGTGTGAAAAATGCGACGAGCATGAAAAGTTGTGAAAAATGCGAGGAGCATGAAGAGGTGTGAAAAATGCGAGGAGCATGAAAAGGTGTGAAAAATGCGAGGAGCAAAAAAAAAAAAAAAAAAAAAGACCAGGAACATGAAAAGGTGTGAAAAATGCGAGGAGCAAAAAAAAAAAAAAAAGAAAGAAAGAAAGACCAGGAGCATGAAAAGGTGTGAAAAATGCGAGGAGCAAAAAAAAAAAAAGAAAGACCAGGAGCATGAAAAGGTGTGAAAAATGCGACGAGCATGAAAAGTTGTGAAAAATGCGAGGAGCATGAAGAGGTGTGAAAAATGTGAGGAGCATGAAAAGGTGTGAAAAATGCGAGGAGAAAAAAAAAAAAAAAAAAAAGAAAGACCAGGAGCATGAAAAGGTGTGAAAAATGCGAGGAGCAAAAAAAAAAAAAGAAAGACCAGGAGCATGAAAAGGTGTGAAAAGTGCGAGGAGCAAAAAAAAAAAAAAAAAAAAAAAAGACCAGGAACATGAAAAGGTGAGAAAAATGCGAGGAGCAAAAAAAAAAAAAAAAGAAAGAAAGAAAGACCAGGAGCATGAAAAGGTGTGAAAAATGCGAGGAGCAAAAAAAAAAAAAAAAAAAAAAAGACCAGGAGCATGAAAAGGTGTGAAAAATGTGAGGAGAAAAAAAAAAAAAAAAAAAAGACCAGGAGCATGAAAAGGTGTGAAAAATGCGAGGAGCAAAAAAAAAAAAAAAAAAAAAAGAAAGACCAGGAGCATGAAAAGGTGTGAAAAATGCAAGGAGAATGAAAAGGTGTGAAAAATGCGAGGAGCATGAACAGGTGTGAAAAATGCGAGGAGCATGAAAAGGTGTGAAAAATTTGAGGAGCAAAAAAAAAAAAAAACCAGGAGCATGAAAAGGTGTGAAAAATGCGAAGAGCAAAAAAAAAAAAAAAAAAGACCAGGAACATGAAAAGGTGTGAAAAATGCGACGAGCATGAAAAGTTGTGAAAAATGCGAGGAGCATGAAGAGGTGTGAAAAATGTGAGGAGCATGAAAAGGTGTGAAAAATTTGAGGAGCAAAAAAAAAAAAAAAACAGGAGCATGAAAAGGGGTGAAAAATGCGAGGAGCAAAAAAAAAAAAAGAAAGACCAGGAGCATGAAAAGGTGTGAAAAATGCGAGGAGAAAAAAAAAAAAAGAAAGACCAGGAGCATGAAAAGGTGTGAAAAATGCGAGGAGCAAAAAAAAAAAAAAAAAAAAAGACCAGGAACATGAAAAGGTGTGAAAAAAGCGAGGAGAAAAAAAAAAAAAAAAAAGACCAGGAGCATGAAAAGGTGTGAAAAATGCGAGGAGCAAAAAAAAAAAGAAAGACCAGGAGCATGAAAAGGTGTGAAAAATGCGAGGAGCAAAAAAAAAAAAAAAAAGACCAGGAACATGAAAAGGTGTGAAAAATGCGACGAGCATGAAAAGTTGTGAAAAATGCGAGGAGCATGAAGAGGTGTGAAAAATGCGAGGAGCATGAAAAGGTGTGAAAAATGCGAGGAGCAAAAAAAAAAAAAAAAAAAGACCAGGAACATGAAAAGGTGTGAAAAAAGCGAGGAGCAAAAAAAAAAAAAAAAAAAGAAAGAAAGAAAGACCAGGAGCATGAAAAGGTGTGAAAAATGCGAGGAGCAAAAAAAAAAAAAAGAAAGACCAGGAGCATGAAAAGGTGTGAAAAATGCGAGGAGCAAAAAAAAAAAAAAAAAAGAAAGACCAGGAGCATGAAAAGGTGTGAAAAATTCGAAGAGCAAAAAAAAAAAAAAAAAAAAAAGACCAGGAACATGAAAAGGTGTGAAAAATGCGAGGAGCAAAAAAAAAAAAAGAAAGACCAGGAGCATGAAAAGGTGTGAAAAATGCGAGAAGAAAAAAAAAAAAAAAAAAGAAAGACCAGGAGCATGAAAAGGTGTGAAAAATGCGAGGAGCAAAAAAAAAAAAAAAAAAAGACCAGGAACATGAAAAGGTGTGAAAAAAGCGAGGAGAAAAAAAAAAAAAAAAAAAGACCAGGAGCATGAAAAGGTGTGAAAAATGCGAGGAGCAAAAAAAAAAAAAAAAAAAGACCAGGAACATGAAAAGGTGTGAAAAATGCGAGGAGAAAAAAAAAAAAAAAAAAGACCAGGAGCATGAAAAGGTGTGAAAAATGCGAGGAGCAAAAAAAAAAAAAAAAAAAAGACCAGGAGCATGAAAAGGTGTGAAAAATGCAAGGAGCATGAAAAGGTGTGAAAAATGCGAGGAGCATGAACAGGTGTGAAAAATGCGAGGAGCATGAAAAGGTGTGAAAAATTTGAGGAGCAAAAAAAAAAAAAAACCAGGAGCATGAAAAGGTGTGAAAAATGCGAAGAGCAAAAAAAAAAAAAAAAAAAAGACCAGGAGCATGAAAAGGTGTGAAAAATGCAAGGAGCATGAAAAGGTGTGAAAAATGCGACGAGCATGAAAAGTTGTGAAAAATGCGAGGAGCATGAAGAGGTGTGAAAAATGTTAGGAGCATGAAAAGGTGTGAAAAATGCGAGGAGAAAAAAAAAAAAAAAAAAAGAAAGACCAGGAGCATGAAAAGGTGTGAAAAATGCGAGGAGCAAAAAAAAAAAAAGAAAGACCAGGAGCATGAAAAGGTGTGAAAAATGCGAGGAGCAAAAAAAAAAAAGAAAGACCAGGAGCATGAAAAGGTGTGAAAAATGCAAGGAGCATGAAAAGGTGTGAAAAATGCGAGGAGCAAAAAAAAAAAAAAAAGACCAGGAACATGAAAAGGTGTGAAAAATGCGAGGAGCAAAAAAAAAAAAAGAAAGACCAGGAGCATGAAAAGGTGTGAAAAATGCGACGAGCATGAAAAGTTGTGAAAAATGCGAGGAGCATGAAGAGGTGTGAAAAATGCGAGGAGCATGAAAAGGTGTGAAAAATGCGAGGAGCAAAAAAAAAAAAAAAAAAGACCAGGAACATGAAAAGGTGTGAAAAATGCGAGGAGCAAAAAAAAAAAAAAAAGAAAGAAAGAAAGACCAGGAGCATGAAAAGGTGTGAAAAATGCGAGGAGCAAAAAAAAAAAAAAAAAAAAGAAAGACCAGGAGCATGAAAAGGTGTGAAAAAGGGGAGGAGCAAAAAAAAAAAAAGAAAGACCAGGAGCATGAAAAGGTGTGAAAAATGCGACGAGCATGAAAAGTTGTGAAAAATGCGAGGAGCATGAAGAGGTGTGAAAAATGTGAGGAGCATGAAAAGGTGTGAAAAATGCGAGGAGAAAAAAAAAAAAAAAAAAAAGAAAGACCAGGAGCATGAAAAGGTGTGAAAAATGCGAGGAGCAAAAAAAAAAAAAGAAAGACCAGGAGCATGAAAAGGTGAGAAAAATGCGAGGAGCAAAAAAAAAAAAAAAAAAAAAAGACCAGGAACATGAAAAGGTGGGAAAAATGCGAGGAGCAAAAAAAAAAAAAAAAGAAAGAAAGAAAGACCAGGAGCATGAAAAGGTGTGAAAAATGCGAGGAGCAAAAAAAAAAAAAAAAAAAAAAGACCAGGAACATAAAAAGGTGTGAAAAAAGAGAGGAGAAAAAAAAAAAAAAAAAAAAAAGACCAGGAGCATGAAAAGGTGTGAAAAATGCGAGGAGCAAAAAAAAAAAAAAAAAAAAAGAAAGACCAGGAGCATGAAAAGGTGTGAAAAATGCAAGGAGCATGAAAAGGTGTGAAAAATGCGAGGAGCATGAAAAGGTGTGAAAAATGCGAGGAGCATGAAAAGGTGTGAAAAATTTGAGGAGCAAAAAAAAAAAAAAAAACCAGGAGCATGAAAAGGGGTGAAAAATGCGAGGAGCAAAGAAAAAAAAAGAAAGACCAGGAGCATGAAAAGGTGTGAAAAATGCGAGGAGAAAAAAAAAAAAAGAAAGACCAGGAGCATGAAAAGGTGTGAAAAATGCGAGGAGCAAAAAAAAAAAAAAAAAAAAAAGACCAGGAACATGAAAAGGTGTGAAAAAAGCGAGGAGAAAAAAAAAAAAAAAAAAGACCAGGAGCATGAAAAGGTGTGAAAAATGCGAGGAGCAAAAAAAAAAAAAAAAGAAAGACCAGGAGCATGAAAAGGTGTGAAAAATGCGAGGAGCAAAAAAAAAAAAAAAAAAGACCAGGAACATGAAAAGGTGTGAAAAATGCGACGAGCATGAAAAGTTGTGAAAAATGCGAGGAGCATGAAGAGGTGTGAAAAATGCGAAGAGCAAAAAAAAAAAAAAAAAAAAAAAGACCAGGAACATGAAAAGGTGTGAAAAATGCGAGGAGCAAAAAAAAAAAAAAAAGAAAGAAAGAAAGACCAGGAGCATGAAAAGGTGTGAAAAATGCGAGGAGCAAAAAAAAAAAAAAAAAAAAAAAGAGACCAGGAACATGAAAAGGTGTGAAAAATGCGAGGAGCAAAAGAAAAAAAAAAAAAAAAGAAAGACCAGGAGCATGAAAAGGTGTGAAAAATTCTAGGAGCAAAAAAAAAAAAAGAAAGACCAGGAGCATGAAAAGGTGTGAAAAATGAGAGGAGCAAAAAAAAAAAAAAAAAAGAAAGACCAGGAGCATGAAAAGGTGTGAAAAATGCGAGAAGAAAAAAAAAAAAAAAAAAGAAAGACCAGGAGCATGAAAAGGTGTGAAAAATGCGAGGAGCAAAAAAAAAAAAAAAAAAAGACCAGGAACATGAAAAGGTGTGAAAAATGCGAGGAGAAAAAAAAAAAAAAAAAAAGACCAGGAGCATGAAAAGGTGTGAAAAATGCGAGGAGCAAAAAAAAAAAAAAAAAAAGACCAGGAACATGAAAAGGTGTGAAAAATGCGAGGAGAAAAAAAAAAAAAAAAAAGACCAGGAGCATGAAAAGGTGTGAAAAATGCGAGGAGCAAAAAAAAAAAAAAAAAAAAAGACCAGGAGCATGAAAAGGTGTGAAAAATGCAAGGAGCATGAAAAGGTGTGAAAAATGCGAGGAGCATGAAAAGGTGTGAAAAATGCGAGGAGCATGAAAAGGTGTGAAAAATTTGAGGAGCAAAAAAAAAAAAAAAACCAGGAGCATGAAAAGGTGTGAAAAATGCGAAGAGCAAAAAAAAAAAAAAAAAAAAAAACCAGGAGCATGAAAAGGTGTGAAAAATGCAAGGAGCATGAAAAGGTGTGAAAAATGCGACGAGCATGAAAAGTTGTGAAAAATGCGAGGAGCATGAAGAGGTGTGAAAAATGTTAGGAGCATGAAAAGGTGTGAAAAATGCGAGGAGAAAAAAAAAAAAAAAAAAAGAAAGACCAGGAGCATGAAAAGGTGTGAAAAATGCGAGGAGCAAAAAAAAAAAAAGAAAGACCAGGAGCATGAAAAGGTGTGAAAAATGCGAGGAGCAAAAAAAAAAAAGAAAGACCAGGAGCATGAAAAGGTGTGAAAAATGCAAGGAGCATGAAAAGGTGTGAAAAATGCGAGGAGCAAAAAAAAAAAAAAAAGACCAGGAACATGAAAAGGTGTGAAAAATGCGAGGAGCAAAAAAAAAAAAAGAAAGACCAGGAGCATGAAAAGGTGTGAAAAATGCGACGAGCAAGAAAAGTTGTGAAAAATGCGAGGAGCATGAAGAGGTGTGAAAAATGCGAGGAGCATGAAAAGGTGTGAAAAATGCGAGGAGCAAAAAAAAAAAAAAAAAAAGACCAGGAACATGAAAAGGTGTGAAAAATGCGAGGAGCAAAAAAAAAAAAAAAAGAAAGAAAGAAAGACCAGGAGCATGAAAAGGTGTGAAAAATGCGAGGAGCAAAAAAAAAAAAAAAAAAAAGAAAGACCAGGAGCATGAAAAGGTGTGAAAAATGGGAGGAGCAAAAAAAAAAAAAGAAAGACCAGGAGCATGAAAAGGTGTGAAAAATGCGACGAGCATGAAAAGTTGTGAAAAATGCGAGGAGCATGAAGAGGTGTGAAAAATGTGAGGAGCATGAAAAGGTGTGAAAAATGCGAGGAGAAAAAAAAAAAAAAAAAAAAGAAAGACCAGGAGCATGAAAAGGTGTGAAAAATGCGAGGAGCAAAAAAAAAAAAAGAAAGACCAGGAGCATGAAAAGGTGTGAAAAATGCGAGGAGCAAAAAAAAAAAAAAAAAAAAAAGACCAGGAAAAAGAAAAGGAGGGAAAAAAGCGAGGAGCAAAAAAAAAAAAAAAAGAAAGAAAGAAAGACCAGGAGCATGAAAAGGTGTGAAAAATGCGAGGAGCAAAAAAAAAAAAAAAAAAAAAAAGACCAGGAACATGAAAAGGTGTGAAAAATGTGAGGAGAAAAAAAAAAAAAAAAAAAAAGACCAGGAGCATGAAAAGGTGTGAAAAATGCGAGGAGCAAAAAAAAAAAAAAAAAAAAAGAAAGACCAGGAGCATGAAAAGGTGTGAAAAATGCAAGGAGCATGAAAAGGTGTGAAAAATGCGAGGAGCATGAACAGGTGTGAAAAATGCGAGGAGCATGAAAAGGTGTGAAAAATTTGAGGAGCAAAAAAAAAAAAAAAAACCAGGAGCATGAAAAGGGGTGAAAAATGCGAGGAGCAAAGAAAAAAAAAGAAAGACCAGGAGCATGAAAAGGTGTGAAAAATGCGAGGAGAAAAAAAAAAAAAGAAAGACCAGGAGCATGAAAAGGTGTGAAAAATGCGAGGAGCAAAAAAAAAAAAAAAAAAAAAAAGACCAGGAACATGAAAAGGTGTGAAAAAAGCGAGGAGAAAAAAAAAAAAAAAAAAGACCAGGAGCATGAAAAGGTGTGAAAAATGCGAGGAGCAAAAAAAAAAAGAAAGACCAGGAGCATGAAAAGGTGTGAAAAATGCGAGGAGCAAAAAAAAAAAAAAAAAAACCAGGAACATGAAAAGGTGTGAAAAATGCGACGAGCATGAAAAGTTGTGAAAAATGCGAGGAGCATGAAGAGGTGTGAAAAATGCGAAGAGCAAAAAAAAAAAAAAAAAAAAAAGACCAGGAGAAAGAAAAGGTGTGAAAAATGCGAGGAGCAAAAAAAAAAAAAAAAAGACCAGGAGCATGAAAAGGTGTGAAAAATGCGACGAGCATGAAAAGTTGTGAAAAATGCGAGGAGCATGAAGAGGTGTGAAAAATGCGAGGAGCATGAAAAGGTGTGAAAAATGCGAGGAGCAAAAAAAAAAAAAACCAGGAGCATGAAAAGGTGTGAAAAATGCGAAGAGCAAAAAAAAAAAAAAAAAAAAGACCAGGAGCATGAAAAGGTGTGAAAAATGCAAGGAGCATGAAAAGGTGTGAAAAATGCGACGAGCATGAAAAGTTGTGAAAAATGCGAGGAGCATGAAGAGGTGTGAAAAATGTTAGGAGCATGAAAAGGTGTGAAAAATGCGAGGAGAAAAAAAAAAAAAAAAAAGAAAGACCAGGAGCATGAAAAGGTGTGAAAAATGCGAGGAGCAAAAAAAAAAAAGAAAGACCAGGAGCATGAAAAGGTGTGAAAAATGCGAGGAGCAAAAAAAAAAAAGAAAGACCAGGAGCATGAAAAGGTGTGAAAAATGCAAGGAGCATGAAAAGGTGTGAAAAATGCGAGGAGCAAAAAAAAAAAAAAAAGACCAGGAACATGAAAAGGTGTGAAAAATGCGAGGAGCAAAAAAAAAAAAAGAAAGACCAGGAGCATGAAAAGGTGTGAAAAATGCGACGAGCATGAAAAGTTGTGAAAAATGCGAGGAGCATGAAGAGGTGTGAAAAATGCGAGGAGCATGAAAAGGTGTGAAAAATGCGAGGAGCAAAAAAAAAAAAAAAAAAAAGACCAGGAACATGAAAAGGTGTGAAAAATGCGAGGAGCAAAAAAAAAAAAAAAAGAAAGAAAGAAAGACCAGGAGCATGAAAAGGTGTGAAAAATGCGAGGAGCAAAAAAAAAAAAAAAAAAAAAGAAAGACCAGGAGCATGAAAAGGTGTGAAAAATGCGACGAGCATGAAAAGTTGTGAAAAATGCGAGGAGCATGAAGAGGTGTGAAAAATGTGAGGAGCATGAAAAGGTGTGAAAAATGCGAGGAGAAAAAAAAAAAAAAAAAAAAGAAAGACCAGGAGCATGAAAAGGTGTGAAAAATGCGAGGAGCAAAAAAAAAAAAAGAAAGACCAGGAGCATGAAAAGGTGTGAAAAATGCGAGGAGCAAAAAAAAAAAAAAAAAAAAAAAGACCAGGAACAAGAAAAGGTGTGAAAAATGCGAGGAGCAAAAAAAAAAAAAAAAGAAAGAAAGAAAGACCAGGAGCATGAAAAGGTGTGAAAAATGCGAGGAGCAAAAAAAAAAAAAAAAAAAAAAAAACAAGGAAAAAAAAAAGGGGTAAAAAATGTGAGGAGAAAAAAAAAAAAAAAAAAAAGACCAGGAGCATGAAAAGGTGTGAAAAATGCGAGGAGCAAAAAAAAAAAAAAAAAAAAAGAAAGACCAGGAGCATGAAAAGGTGTGAAAAATGCAAGGAGCATGAAAAGGTGTGAAAAATGCGAGGAGCATGAAAAGGTGTGAAAAATGCGAGGAGCATGAAAAGGTGTGAAAAATTTGAGGAGCAAAAAAAAAAAAAAAAACCAGGAGCATGAAAAGGGGTGAAAAATGCGAGGAGCAAAGAAAAAAAAAGAAAGACCAGGAGCATGAAAAGGTGTGAAAAATGCGAGGAGAAAAAAAAAAAAAAAAAGACCAGGAGCATGAAAAGGTGTGAAAAATGCGAGGAGCAAAAAAAAAAAAAAAAAAAAAAGACCAGGAACATGAAAAGGTGTGAAAAAAGCGAGGAGAAAAAAAAAAAAAAAAAAGACCAGGAGCATGAAAAGGTGTGAAAAATGCGAGGAGCAAAAAAAAAAAAAAAAGAAAGACCAGGAGCATGAAAAGGTGTGAAAAATGCGAGGAGCAAAAAAAAAAAAAAAAAGACCAGGAACATGAAAAGGTGTGAAAAATGCGACGAGCATGAAAAGTTGTGAAAAATGCGAGGAGCATGAAGAGGTGTGAAAAATGCGAAGAGCAAAAAAAAAAAAAAAAAAAAAAGACCAGGAAAAAGAAAAGGTGTGAAAAATGCGAGGAGCAAAAAAAAAAAAAAAAAGACCAGGAGCATGAAAAGGTGTGAAAAATGCGACGAGCATGAAAAGTTGTGAAAAATGCGAGGAGCATGAAGAGGTGTGAAAAATGCGAGGAGCATGAAAAGGTGTGAAAAATGCGAGGAGCAAAAAAAAAAAAAAAAAAAAAGACCAGGAAAAAGAAAAGGTGTGAAAAATGCGAGGAGCAAAAAAAAAAAAAAAAAAGAAAGAAAGAAAGACCAGGAGCATGAAAAGGTGTGAAAAATGCGAGGAGCAAAAAAAAAAAAAAGACCAGGAGCATGAAAAGGTGTGAAAAATGCGAGGAGCAAAAAAAAAAAAAAAAAAAGAAAGACCAGGAGCATGAAAAGGGGGGAAAAATTCGAAGAGCAAAAAAAAAAAAAAAAAAAAAGACCAGGAGCATGAAAAGGTGTGAAAAATGCGAGGAGCAAAAAAAAAAAAAAAAGAAAGACCAGGAGCATGAAAAGGTGTGAAAAATGCGAGGAGCAAAAAAAAAAAAAAAAACCAGGAGCATGAAAAGGGGTGAAAAATGCGAGGAGCAAAAAAAAAAAAAGAAAGACCAGGAGCATGAAAAGGTGTGAAAAATGCGAGGAGCAAAAAAAAAAAAAGACCAGGAGCATGAAAAGGTGTGAAAAATGCGAGGAGCAAAAAAAAAAAAAAAAAAAGAAAGACCAGGAGCATGAAAAGGTGTGAAAAATACGAGGAGCAAAAAAAAAAAGAAAAAAAAGACCAGGAACATGAAAAGGTGTGAAAAAAGCGAGGAGAAAAAAAAAAAAAAAAAGAAAGACCAGGAGCATGAAAAGGTGTGAAAAATTTGAGGAGCAAAAAAAAAAAAAAAACCAGGAGCATGAAAAGGGGTGAAAAATGCGAGGAGCAAAAAAAAAAAAAGAAAGACCAGGAGCATGAAAAGGTGTGAAAAATGCGAGGAGAAAAAAAAAAAAAGAAAGACCAGGAGCATGAAAAGGTGTGAAAAATGCGAGGAGCAAAAAAAAAAAGAAAAAAAAGACCAGGAGCAAGAAAAGGTGTGAAAAAAGCGAGGAGAAAAAAAAAAAAAAAAAAAAGACCAGGAGCATGAAAAGGTGTGAAAAATGCGAGGAGCAAAAAAAAAAAAAAAAGAAAGACCAGGAGCATGAAAAGGTGTGAAAAATGCGAGGAGCAAAAAAAAAAAAAAAAGACCAGGAACATGAAAAGGTGTGAAAAATGCGACGAGCATGAAAAGTTGTGAAAAATGCGAGGAGCATGAAGAGGTGTGAAAAATGCGAAGAGCAAAAAAAAAAAAAAAAAAAAAAAGACCAGGAACATGAAAAGGTGTGAAAAATGCGAGGAGCAAAAAAAAAAAAAAAAAAAGACCAGGAGCATGAAAAGGTATGATAAATGCGACGAGCATAAAAAGTTGTGAAAAATGCGAGGAGCATGAAGAGGTGTGAAAAATGCGAGGAGCATGAAAAGGTGTGAAAAATGCGAGGAGCAAAAAAAAAAAAAAAAAAGACCAGGAACATGAAAAGGTGTGAAAAATGCGAGGAGCAAAAAAAAAAAAAAAAAAGAAAGAAAGAAAGACCAGGAGCATGAAAAGGTGTGAAAAATGCAAGGAGCAAAAAAAAAAAAAAGACCAGGAGCATGAAAAGGTGTGAAAAATACGAGGAGCAAAAAAAAAAAAAAGACCAGGAGCATGAAAAGGTGGGAAAAAAGCGAGGAGCAAAAAAAAAAAAAAAAAGAGACCAGGAGCATGAAAAGGTGTGAAAAATTCGAGGAGCAAAAAAAAAAAAAAAAAAAAAAGACCAGGAGCATGAAAAGGTGTGAAAAATGCGAGGAGCAAAAAAAAAAAAAAAAAGAAAGACCAGGAGCATGAAAAGGTGTGAAAAATGCGAGGAGCAAAAAAAAAAAAGAAAGACCAGGAGCATGAAAAGGTGTGAAAAATGCGAGGAACAAAAAAAAAAAAAAAAGACCAGGAGCATGAAAAGGTGTGAAAAAGGCGAGGAGAAAAAAAAAAAAAAGAAAGACCAGGAGCATGAAAAGGTGTGAAAAATGCGAGGAGCATGAAAAGGTGTGAAAAATGCGAGGAGCGAAAAAAAAAAAAAAAGACCAGGAACATGAAAAGGTGTGAAAAATACGAGGAGCAAAAAAAAAAAAAAAAAAAGAAAGACCAGGAGCAAGAAAAGGTGTGAAAAATACGAGGAGCAAAAAAAAAAAAAAGACCAGGAGCATGAAAAGGTGTGAAAAGTGCGAGGAGCAAAAAAAAAAAAAAAAAGAGACCAGGAGCATGAAAAGGTGTGAAAAATTCGAGGAGCAAAAAAAAAAAAAAAAAAAAAGACCAGGAGCATGAAAAGGTGTGAAAAATGCGAGGAGCAAAAAAAAAAAAAAAAAGAAAGACCAGGAGCATGAAAAGGTGTGAAAAATGCGAGGAGCAAAAAAAAAAAAAAAAGAAAGAAAGAAAGACCAGGAGCATGAAAAGGTGTGAAAAATGCAAGGAGCATGAAAAGGTGTGAAAAATGCGAGGAGCATGAACAGGTGTGAAAAATGCGAGGAGCATGAAAAGGTGTGAAAAATTTGAGGAGCAAAAAAAAAAAAAAACCAGGAGCATGAAAAGGTGTGAAAAATGCGAAGAGCAAAAAAAAAAAAAAAAAAAAGACCAGGAGCATGAAAAGGTGTGAAAAATGCAAGGAGCATGAAAAGGTGTGAAAAATGCGACGAGCATGAAAAGTTGTGAAAAATGCGAGGAGCATGAAGAGGTGTGAAAAATGTTAGGAGCATGAAAAGGTGTGAAAAATGCGAGGAGAAAAAAAAAAAAAAAAAAGAAAGACCAGGAGCATGAAAAGGTGTGAAAAATGCGAGGAGCAAAAAAAAAAAAAGAAAGACCAGGAGCATGAAAAGGTGTGAAAAATGCGAGGAGCAAAAAAAAAAAAGAAAGACCAGGAGCATGAAAAGGTGTGAAAAATGCAAGGAGCATGAAAAGGTGTGAAAAATGCGAGGAGCAAAAAAAAAAAAAGAAAGACCAGGAGCATGAAAAAGTGTGAAAAATGCGAAGAGCAAAAAAAAAAAAAAAAGACCAGGAACATGAAAAAGTGTGAAAAATGCGAGGAGCAAAAAAAAAAAAAGAAAGACCAGGAGCATGAAAAGGTGTGAAAAATGCGACGAGCATGAAAAGTTGTGAAAAATGCGAGGAGCATGAAGAGGTGTGAAAAATGCGAGGAGCATGAAAAGGTGTGAAAAATGCGAGGAGCAAAAAAAAAAAAAAAAAAAGACCAGGAACATGAAAAGGTGTGAAAAATGCGAGGAGCAAAAAAAAAAAAAAAGAAAGAAAGAAAGACCAGGAGCATGAAAAGGTGTGAAAAATGCGAGGAGCAAAAAAAAAAAAAAAAAAAAGAAAGACCAGGAGCATGAAAAGTTGTGAAAAATGCGAGGAGCAAAAAAAAAAAAAAGAAAGACCAGGAGCATGAAAAGGTGTGAAAAAAGCGAGGAGAAAAAAAAAAAAAAAAAAAAGAAAGACCAGGAGCATGAAAAGGTGTGAAAAATGCGAGGAGCAAAAAAAAAAAAAGAAAGACCAGGAGCATGAAAAGGTGTGAAAAATGCGAGGAGCAAAAAAAAAAAAAAAAAGAAAGACCAGGAGCATGAAAAGTTGTGAAAAATGCGAGGAGGATGAAGAGGTGTGAAAAATGCGAGGAGCAAGAAAAGGAGTGAAAAATGCGAGGAGAAAAAAAAAAAAAAAAAAGAAAGACCAGGAGCATGAAAAGGTGTGAAAAATGCGAGGAGCAAAAAAAAAAAAAGAAAGACCAGGAGCATGAAAAGGTGTGAAAAATGCGAGGAGCAAAAAAAAAAAACGAAAGACCAGGAGCATGAAAAGGTGTGAAAAATGAAAGGAGTATGAAAAGGTGTGAAAAATGCGAGGAGCAAAAAAAAAAAAAAGAAAGACCAGGAGCATGAAAAGGTGTGAAAAATGCAAGGAGCATGAAAAGGTGTGAAAAATGCGAGGAGCAAAAAAAAAAAAAAAAAGACCAGGAACATGAAAAGGTGTGAAAAATGCGAGGAGCAAAAAAAAAAAAAGAAAGACCAGGAGCATGAAAAGGTGTGAAAAATGCGACGAGCATGAAAAGTTGTGAAAAATGCGAGGAGCATGAAGAGGTGTGAAAAATGCGAAGAGCATGAAAAGGTGTGAAAAATGCGAGGAGCAAAAAAAAAAAAAAAAAAAGACCAGGAACATGAAAAGGTGTGAAAAATGCGAGGAGCAAAAAAAAAAAGAAAGAAAGAAAGACCAGGAGCATGAAAAGGTGTGAAAAATGCGAGGAGCAAAAAAAAAAAAAGAAAGACCAGGAGCATGAAAAGGTGTGAAAAATGCGAGGAGAAAAAAAAAAAAAAAAAAAAGAAAGACCAGGAGCATGAAAAGGTGTGAAAAATGCGAGGAGCAAAAAAAAAAAAAAAAAAAAGACCAGGAACATGAAAAGGTGTGAAAAATGCGAGGAGAAAAAAAAAAAAAAAAAAAAAGACCAGGAGCATGAAAAGGTGTGAAAAATGCGAGGAGCAAAAAAAAAAAAAAAAAAAAAAGAAAAGGAGCAAGAAAAGGAGAGAAAAAAGCGAAGAGCAAAAAAAAAAAAAAAAAGACCAGGAACATGAAAAGGTGTGAAAAATGCGACGAGCATGAAAACTTGTGAAAAATGCGAGGAGCATGAAGAGGTGTGAAAAATGTGAGGAGCATGAAAAGGTGTGAAAAATTTGAGGAGCAAAAAAAAAAAAAAAAACCAGGAGCATGAAAAGGTGTGAAAAATGCGAGGAGCAAAAAAAAAAAAAAAAAAAAGAAAGACCAGGAGCATGAAAAGGTGTGAAAAATGCGAGGAGCAAAAAAAAAAAAAGAAAGACCAGGAGCATGAAAAGGTGTGAAAAATGCGAGGAGAAAAAAAAAAAAAAAAAAAGAAAGACCAGGAGCATGAAAAGGTGTGAAAAATGCGAGGAGCATGAAAAGGTGTGAAAAATGCGAGGAGCAAGAAAAGGTGTGAAAAATGCGAGGAGAAAAAAAAAAAAAAAAAAAGAAAGACCAGGAGCATGAAAAGGTGTGAAAAATGCGAGGAGCAAAAAAAAAAAAAGAAAGACCAGGAGCATGAAAAGGTGTGAAAAATGCGAGGAGCAAAAAAAAAAAACGAAAGACCAGGAGCATGAAAAGGTGTGAAAAATGAAAGGAGTATGAAAAGGTGTGAAAAATGCGAGGAGCAAAAAAAAAAAAAAGAAAGACCAGGAGCATGAAAAGGTGTGAAAAATGCAAGGAGCATGAAAAGGTGTGAAAAATGCGAGGAGCAAAAAAAAAAAAAAAAAGACCAGGAACATGAAAAGGTGTGAAAAATGCGAGGAGCAAAAAAAAAAAAAGAAAGACCAGGAGCATGAAAAGGTGTGAAAAATGCGACGAGCATGAAAAGTTGTGAAAAATGCGAGGAGCATGAAGAGGTGTGAAAAATGCGAGGAGCATGAAAAGGTGTGAAAAATGCGAGGAGCAAAAAAAAAAAAAAAAAAAAGACCAGGAACATGAAAAGGTGTGAAAAATGCGAGGAGCAAAAAAAAAAAAAAAAGAAAGAAAGAAAGACCAGGAGCATGAAAAGGTGTGAAAAATGCGAGGAGCAAAAAAAAAAAAAAAAAAAAAAGAAAGACCAGGAGCATGAAAAGGTGTGAAAAATGCGAGGAGCAAAAAAAAAAAAAGAAAGACCAGGAGCATGAAAAGGTGTGAAAAATGGGAGGAGCAAAAAAAAAAAAAAAAAAGAGAGACCAGGAGCATGAAAAGCTGGGAAAAATTCGAGGAGCAAAAAAAAAAAAAAAAAAAAAGACCAGGAGCATGAAAAGGTGTGAAAAATGCGAGGAGCAAAAAAAAAAAAAGAAAGACCAGGAGCATGAAAAGGTGTGAAAAATGCGACGAGCATGAAAAGTTGTGAAAAATGCGAGGAGCATGAAAAGGTGTGAAAAATGCGAGGAGCAAACAAAAAAAAAAAAAAAAAAAAGACCAGGAGCATGAAAAGGTGTGAAAAATGCGAGGAGCAAAAAAAAAAAAAAGAAAGACCAGGAGCATGAAAAGGTGTGAAAAATGCGAAGAGCAAAAAAAAAAAAAAAAAGACCAAGAACATGAAAAGGTGTGAAAAATGCGAGGAGCCAAAAAAAAACAAGAAAGACCAGGAGCATGAAAAGGTGTGAAAAATGCGACGAGCATGAAAAGTTGTGAAAAATGCGAGGAGCATGAAAAGGTGTGAAAAATGCGAGGAGCAAAAAAAAAAAAAAAAAAAAAAGACCAGGAGCATGAAAAGGTGTGAAAAATGCGAGGAGCAAAAAAAAAAAAAAGAAAGACCAGGAGCATGAAAAGGTGTGAAAAATGCGAGGAGCAAAAAAAAAAAAAAAAAAAAAAGAAAGACCAGGAGCATGAAAAGGTGTGAAAAATGCGAGGAGAAAAAAAAAAAAAAAGAAAGACCAGGAGCATGAAAAGGTGTGAAAAATGCGAGGAGAAAAAAAAAAAAAAAAAAAAGAAAGACCAGGAGCATGAAAAGGTGTGAAAAATGCGAGGAGCAAAAAAAAAAAAAGAAAGACCAGGAGCATGAAAAGGGGAGAAAAATGCGAGGAGAAAAAAAAAAAAAAAAAAAAAGAAAGAACAGGAGCATGAAAAGGTGTGAAAAATGCGACGAGCATGAAAAGTTGTGAAAAATGCGAGGAGCATGAAGAGGTGTGAAAAATGCGAGGAGCATGAAAAGGTGTGAAAAATGCGAGGAGCAAAAAAAAAAAAAAAAAAAGACCAGGAACATGAAAAGGTGTGAAAAATGCGAGGAGCAAAAAAAAAAAAAAAAGAAAGAAAGAAAGACCAGGAGCATGAAAAGGTGTGAAAAATGCGAGGAGCAAAAAAGAAAAAAAAAAAAAGAAAGACCAGGAGCATGAAAAGTTGTGAAAAATGCGAGGAGCAAAAAAAAAAAAAGAAAGACCAGGAGCATGAAAAGGTGTGAAAAATGCGAGGAGAAAAAAAAAAAAAAAAAAAGAAAGACCAGGAGCATGAAAAGGTGTGAAAAATGCGAGGAGAAAAAAAAAAAAAAAAAAAAGAAAGACCAGGAGCATGAAAAGGTGTGAAAAATGCGAGGAGAAAAAAAAAAAAAAAAAAAGAAAGACCAGGAGCATGAAAATGTGTGAAAAATGCGAGGAGCAAAAAAAAAAAAAAAAAAAAGACAAGGAACATGAAAAGGTGTGAAAAATGCGAGGAGAAAAAAAAAAAAAGACCAGGAGCATGAAAAGGTGTGAAAAATGCGAGGAGCAAAAAAAAAAAAAAAAAAAAAGAAAGACCAGCAGCATGAAAAGGTGTGAAAAATGCAAGGAGCATGAAAAGGTGTGAAAAATGCGAGGAGCATGAACAGGTGTGAAAAATGCGAGGAGCATGAAAAGGTGTGAAAAATTTGAGGAGCAAAAAAAAAAAAAAACCAGGAGCATGAAAAGGTGTGAAAAATGCGAAGAGCAAAAAAAAAAAAAAAAAGACCAGGAACATGAAAAGGTGTGAAAAATGCGACGAGCATGAAAACTTGTGAAAAATGCGAGGAGCATGAAGAGGTGTGAAAAATGTGAGGAGCATGAAAAGGTGTGAAAAATTTGAGGAGCAAAAAAAAAAAAAAAACCAGGAGCATGAAAAGGTGTGAAAAATGCGAGGAGCAAAAAAAAAAAAAAAAAAAAGAAAGACCAGGAGCATGAAAAGGTGTGAAAAATGCGAGGAGCAAAAAAAAAAAAAGAAAGACCAGGAGCAAGAAAAGGTGTGAAAAATGCGAGGAGAAAAAAAGAAAAAAAAAAAGAAAGACCAGGAGCATGAAAAGTTGTGAAAAATGCGAGGAGCATGGAGAGGTGTGAAAAATGTGAGGAGCATGAAAAGGTGTGAAAAATGCGAGGAGAAAAAAAAAAAAAAAAAAAAGAAAGACCAGGAGCATGAAAAGGTGTGAAAAATGCGAGGAGCAAAAGAAAAAAAAGAAAGACCAGGAGCATGAAAAGGTGTGAAAAATGCGAGGAGCAAAAAAAAAAAAAACGAAAGACCAGGAGCATGAAAAGGTGTGAAAAATGCAAGGAGTATGAAAAGGTGTGAAAAATGCGAGGAGCAAAAAAAAAAAAAAGAAAGACCAGGAGCATGAAAAGGTGTGAAAAATGCAAGGAGCATGAAAAGGTGTGAAAAATGCGAGGAGCAAAAAAAAAAAAAAAAAGACCAGGAACATGAAAAGGTGTGAAAAATGCGAGGAGCAAAAAAAAAAAAAGAAAGACCAGGAGCATGAAAAGGTGTGAAAAATGCGAGGAGCAAAAAAAAAAAAAAAAAAAAGAAAGACCAGGAGCATGAAAAGGTGTGAAATATGCGAGGAGCAAAAAAAAAAAAAGAAAGACCAGGAGCATGAAAAGGTGTGAAAAATGCGAAGAGCAAAAAAAAAAAAAAAAAAAAAAAAGACCAGGAACATGAAAAGGTGTGAAAAATGCGAGGAGCAAAAAAAAAAAAAGAAAGACCAGGAGCATGAAAAGGTGTGAAAAATGCGACGAGCATGAAAAGTTGTGAAAAATGCGAGGAGCATGAAGAGGTGTGAAAAATGCGAGGAGCATGAAAAGGTGTGAAAAATGCGAGGAGCAAAAAAAAAAAAAAAAAAAGACCAGGAACATGAAAAGGTGTGAAAAATGTGAGGAGCAAAAAAAAAAAAAAAAGAAAGAAAGAAAGACCAGGAGCATGAAAAGGTGTGAAAAATGCGAGGAGCAAAAAAAAAAAAAAAAAAAAGAAAGACCAGGAGCATGAAAAGGTGTGAAATATGCGAGGAGCAAAAAAAAAAAAAGAAAGACCAGGAGCATGAAAAGGTGTGAAAAATGCGAGGAGCAAAAAAAAAAAAAAAAAAAGAAAGACCAGGAGCATGAAAAGGTGTGAAATATGCGAGGAGCAAAAAAAAAAAAAGAAAGACCAGGAGCATAAAAAGGTGTGAAAAATGCGAAGAGCAAAAAAAAAAAAAAAAAAAGACCAGGAACATGAAAAGGTGTGAAAAATGCGAGGAGAAAAAAAAAAAAAAAAAAAAAACCAGGAGCAAGAAAAGGTGTGAAAAATGCGAGGAGAAAAAAAAAAAAAAAAAAAGAAAGACCAGGAGCATGAAAATGTGTGAAAAATGCGAGGAGCAAAAAAAAAAAAAAAAAAAAAGACCAGGAACATGAAAAGGTGTGAAAAATGCGAGGAGAAAAAAAAAAAAAAAAAAAGACCAGGAGCATGAAAAGGTGTGAAAAATGCGAGGAGCAAAAAAAAAAAAAAAAAAAAAAGAAAGACCAGGAGCATGAAAAGGTGTGAAAAATGCAAGGAGCATGAAAAGGTGTGAAAAATGCGAGGAGCATGAACAGGTGTGAAAAATGCGAGGAGCATGAAAAGGTGTGAAAAATTTGAGGAGCAAAAAAAAAAAAAAACCAGGAGCATGAAAAGGTGTGAAAAATGCGAAGAGCAAAAAAAAAAAAAAAAAGACCAGGAACATGAAAAGGTGTGAAAAATGCGACGAGCATGAAAACTTGTGAAAAATGCGAGGAGCATGAAGAGGTGTGAAAAATGTGAGGAGCATGAAAAGGTGTGAAAAATTTGAGGAGCAAAAAAAAAAAAAAAACCAGGAGCATGAAAAGGTGTGAAAAATGCGAGGAGCAAAAAAAAAAAAAAAAAAAGAAAGACCAGGAGCATGAAAAGGTGTGAAAATTGCGAGGAGCAAAAAAAAAAAAAGAAAGACCAGGAGCATGAAAAGGTGTGAAAAATGCGAGGAGAAAAAAAGAAAAAAAAAAAGAAAGACCAGGAGCATGAAAAGTTGTGAAAAATGCGAGGAGCATGGAGAGGTGTGAAAAATGTGAGGAGCATGAAAAGGTGTGAAAAATGCGAGGAGAAAAAAAAAAAAAAAAAAAAGAAAGACCAGGAGCATGAAAAGGTGTGAAAAATGCGAGGAGCAAAAAAAAAAAAAGAAAGACCAGGAGCATGAAAAGGTGTGAAAAATGCGAGGAGCAAAAAAAAAAAAACGAAAGACCAGGAGCATGAAAAGGTGTGAAAAATGCAAGGAGTATGAAAAGGTGTGAAAAATGCGAGGAGCAAAAAAAAAAAAAAAGAAAGACCAGGAGCATGAAAAGGTGTGAAAAATGCAAGGAGCATGAAAAGGTGTGAAAAATGCGAGGAGCAAAAAAAAAAAAAAAAAAGACCAGGAACATGAAAAGGTGTGAAAAATGCGAGGAGCAAAAAAAAAAAAAGAAAGACCAGGAGCATGAAAAGGTGTGAAAAATGCGAGGAGCAAAAAAAAAAAAAAAAAAAAGAAAGACCAGGAGCATGAAAAGGTGTGAAATATGCGAGGAGCAAAAAAAAAAAAAGAAAGACCAGGAGCATGAAAAGGTGTGAAAAATGCGAAGAGCAAAAAAAAAAAAAAAAAAAAAAAGACCAGGAACATGAAAAGGTGTGAAAAATGCGAGGAGCAAAAAAAAAAAAAGAAAGACCAGGAGCATGAAAAGGTGTGAAAAATGCGACGAGCATGAAAAGTTGTGAAAAATGCGAGGAGCATGAAGAGGTGTGAAAAATGCGAGGAGCATGAAAAGGTGTGAAAAATGCGAGGAGCAAAAAAAAAAAAAAAAAAAGACCAGGAACATGAAAAGGTGTGAAAAATGTGAGGAGCAAAAAAAAAAAAAAAAGAAAGAAAGAAAGACCAGGAGCATGAAAAGGTGTGAAAAATGCGAGGAGCAAAAAAAAAAAAAGAAAGACCAGGAGCATGAAAAGGTGGGAAAAAAGCGACGAGCATGAAAAGTTGTGAAAAATGCGAGGAGCATGAAGAGGTGTGAAAAATGCGAGGAGCATGAAAAGGTGTGAAAAATGCGAGGAGCAAAAAAAAAAAAAGAAAGACCAGGAGCATGAAAAGGTGCGAAAAATGCGAGGAGAAAAAAAAAAAAAAAAAAAGAAAGACCAGGAGCATGAAATTGTGTGAAAAATGCGAGGAGCAAAAAAAAAAAAAAAAAAAGGCCAGGAACATGAAAAGGTGTGAAAAAAGCGAGGAGAAAAAAAAAAAAAAAAAAAAGACCAGGAGCATGAAAAGGTGTGAAAAATGCGAGGAGCAAAAAAAAAAAAAAAAGAAAGACCAGGAGCATGAAAAGGTGTGAAAAATGCGAGGAGCATGAACAGGTGTGAAAAATGCGAGGAGCATGAAAAGGTGTGAAAAATTTGAGGAGCAAAAAAAAAAAAAACCAGGAGCATGAAAAGGTGTGAAAAATGCGAAGAGCAAAAAAAAAAAAAAAAAGACCAGGAACATGAAAAGGTGTGAAAAATGTGACGAGCATGAAAACTTGTGAAAAATGCGAGGAGCATGAAGAGGTGTGAAAAATGTGAGGAGCATGAAAAGGTGTGAAAAATTTGAGGAGCAAAAAAAAAAAAAAACCAGGAGCATGAAAAGGTGTGAAAAATTTGAAGAGTAAAAAAAAAAAAAAAAAGACCAGGAACATGAAAAGGTGTGAAAAATGTGACGAGCATGAAAACTTGTGAAAAATGCGAGGAGCATGAAGAGGTGTGAAAAATGTGAGGAGCATGAAAAGGTGTGAAAAATTTGAGGAGCAAAAAAAAAAAAAAAACCAGGAGCATGAAAAGGTGTGAAAAATGCGAGGAGCAAAAAAAAAAAAAAAAAAAAAGAAAGACCAGGAGCATGAAAAGGTGTGAAAAATGCGAGGAGCAAAAAAAAAAAAAAAAAAAAAAAAGACCAGGAACAGGAAAAAGTGTGAAAAATGAGAGGAGAAAAAAAAAAAAAAGAAAGACCAGGAGCATGAAAAGGTGTGAAAAATGCAAGGAGTATGAAAAGGTGTGAAAAATGCGAGGAGCAAAAAAAAAAAAAGAAAGACCAGGAGCATGAAAAGGTGTGAAAAATGCAAGGAGCATGAAAAGGTGTGAAAAATGCAAGGAGCATGAAAAGGTGTGAAAAATGCGAGGAGCAAAAAAAAAAAAAAAAAGACCAGGAACATGAAAAGGTGTGAAAAATGCGAGGAGCAAAAAAAAAAAAAGAAAGACCAGGAGCATGAAAAGGTGTGAAAAATGCGAGGAGCAAAAAAAAAAAAAAAAAAAAAGAAAGACCAGGAGCATGAAAAGGTGTGAAAAATGCGAGGAGCAAAAAAAAAAAAAGAAAGACCAGGAGCATGAAAAGGTGTGAAAAATGCGAAGAGCAAAAAAAAAAAAAAAAGACCAGGAACATGAAAAAGTGTGAAAAATGCGAGGAGCAAAAAAAAAAAAAGAAAGACCAGGAGCATGAAAAGGTGTGAAAAATGCGACGAGCATGAAAAGTTGTGAAAAATGCGAGGAGCATGAAGAGGTGTGAAAAATGCGAGGAGCATGAAAAGGTGTGAAAAATGCGAGGAGCAAAAAAAAAAAAAAAAAAAGACCAGGAACATGAAAAGGTGTGAAAAATGCGAGGAGCAAAAAAAAAAAAAAAAGAAAGAAAGAAAGACCAGGAGCATGAAAAGGTGTGAAAAATGCGAGGAGCAAAAAAAAAAAAAAAAAAAAGAAAGACCAGGAGCATGAAAAGTTGTGAAAAATGCGAGGAGCAAAAAAAAAAAAAGAAAGACCAGGAGCATGAAAAGGTGTGAAAAATGCGAGGAGAAAAAAAAAAAAAAAAAAAAGAAAGACCAGGAGCATGAAAAGGTGTGAAAAATGCGAGGAGCAAAAAAAAAAAAAGAAAGACCAGGAGCATGAAAAGGTGTGAAAAATGCGAGGAGAAAAAAAAAAAAAAAAAAGAAAGACCAGGAGCATGAAAATGTGTGAAAAATGCGAGGAGCAAAAAAAAAAAAAAAAAAAAAGACCAGGAACATGAAAAGGTGTGAAAAATGCGAGGAGAAAAAAAAAAAAAAAAAAAAAAGACCAGGAACATGAAAAGGTGTGAAAAATGCGAGGAGCAAAAAAAAAAAAAAAAAAAAAAGAAAGACCAGGAGCATGAAAAGGTGTGAAAAATGCGAAGAGCAAAAAAAAAAAAAAAAAGACCAGGAACATGAAAAGGTGTGAAAAATGCGACGAGCATGAAAACTTGTGAAAAATGCGAGGAGCATGAAGAGGTGTGAAAAATGTGAGGAGCATGAAAAGGTGTGAAAAATTTGAGGAGCAAAAAAAAAAAAAAAACCAGGAGCATGAAAAGGTGTGAAAAATGCGAGGAGCAAAAAAAAAAAAAAAAAAAAGAAAGACCAGGAGCATGAAAAGGTGTGAAAAATGCGAGGAGCAAAAAAAAAAAAAGAAAGACCAGGAGCATGAAAAGGTGTGAAAAATGCGAGGAGAAAAAAAAAAAAAAAAAAAGAAAGACCAGGAGCATGAAAAGGTGTGAAAAATGCGAGGAGCATGAAGAGGTGTGAAAAATGTGAGGAGCAAGAAAAGGTGTGAAAAATGCGAGGAGAAAAAAAAAAAAAAAAAAAAGAAAGACCAGGAGCATGAAAAGGTGTGAAAAATGCGAGGAGCAAAAAAAAAAAAAGAAAGACCAGGAGCATGAAAAGGTGTGAAAAATGCGAGGAGCAAAAAAAAAAAACGAAAGACCAGGAGCATGAAAAGGTGTGAAAAATGAAAGGAGTATGAAAAGGTGTGAAAAATGCGAGGAGCAAAAAAAAAAAAAAGAAAGACCAGGAGCATGAAAAGGTGTGAAAAATGCAAGGAGCATGAAAAGGTGTGAAAAATGCGAGGAGCAAAAAAAAAAAAAAAAAGACCAGGAACATGAAAAGGTGTGAAAAATGCGAGGAGCAAAAAAAAAAAAAGAAAGACCAGGAGCAGGAAAAGGTGTGAAAAATGCGACGAGCATGAAAAGTTGGGAAAAATGCGAGGAGCATGAAGAGGTGTGAAAAATGCGAGGAGCATGAAAAGGTGTGAAAAATGCGAGGAGCAAAAAAAAAAAAAAAAAAAAAGAAAGACCAGGAGCATGAAAAGGTGTGAAAAATGCGAGGAGCAAAAAAAAAAAAAGAAAGACCAGGAGCATGAAAAGGTGTGAAAAATGGGAGGAGCAAAAAAAAAAAAAAAAAAGAGACCAGGAGCATGAAAAGCTGGGAAAAATTCGAGGAGCAAAAAAAAAAAAAAAAAAAGACCAGGAGCATGAAAAGGTGTGAAAAATGCGAGGAGCAAAAGAAAAAAAAAAAAAGAAAGACCAGGAGCATGAAAAGGTGTGAAAAATGCGAGGAGCAAAAAAAAAAAAAAAAGACCAGGAGCATGAAAAGGTGTGAAAAATGCGAAGAGCAAAAAAAAAAAAAAAAAAAAACAAAAGACCAGGAACATGAAAAAGTGTGAAAAATGCGAGGAGCAAAAAAAAAAAAAGAAAGACCAGGAGCAGGAAAAGGTGTGAAAAATGCGAGGAGCATGAAAAGTTGTGAAAAATGCGAGGAGCATGAAGAGGTGTGAAAAATGCGAGGAGCATGAAAAGGTGTGAAAAATGCGAGGAGCAAAAAAAAAAAAAAAAAAAGAAAGACCAGGAGCATGAAAAGGTGTGAAAAATGCGAGGAGCAAAAAAAAAAAAAGAAAGACCAGGAGCATGAAAAGGTGTGAAAAATGGGAGGAGCAAAAAAAAAAAAAAAAAAAGAGACCAGGAGCATGAAAAGCTGGGAAAAATTCGAGGAGCAAAAAAAAAAAAAAAAAAAGACCAGGAGCATGAAAAGGTGAGAAAAATGCGAGGAGCAAAAAAAAAAAAAAAAAAAAGGCCAGGAACATGAAAATGTGTGAAAAATGCGAGGAGCAAAAAAAAAAAAAAAAAAAGAAAGACCAGGAGCATGAAAAGGTTTGAAAAATGCGAGGAGCAAAAAAAAAAAAAGAAAGACCAGGAGCATGAAAAGGTGAGAAAAATGCAAGGAGCATGAAAAGGAGTGAAAAATGCGAAGAGCAAAAAAAAAAAAAAAAAAACAAAAGACCAGGAACATGAAAAAGTGTGAAAAATGCGAGGAGCAAAAAAAAAAAAAGAAAGACCAGGAGCAGGAAAAGGTGTGAAAAATGCGACGAGCATGAAAAGTTGTGAAAAATGCGAGGAGCATGAAGAGGTGTGAAAAATGCGAGGAGCATGAAAAGGTGTGAAAAATGCGAGGAGCAAAAAAAAAAAAAAAAAAAAGAAAGACCAGGAGCATGAAAAGGTGTGAAAAATGCGAGGAGCAAAAAAAAAAAAAGAAAGACCAGGAGCATGAAAAGGTGTGAAAAATGGGAGGAGCAAAAAAAAAAAAAAAAAAAGAGACCAGGAGCATGAAAAGCTGGGAAAAATTCGAGGAGCAAAAAAAAAAAAAAAAAAAAGACCAGGAGCATGAAAAGGTGTGAAAAATGCGAGGAGCAAAAAAAAAAAAAGAAAGACCAGGAGCATGAAAAGGTGTGAAAAATGCGAGGAGAAAAAAAGAAAAAAAAAAAGAAAGACCAGGAGCATGAAAAGTTGTGAAAAATGCGAGGAGCAAAAAAAAAAAAAAAAAAAAAGGCCAGGAACAAGAAAAGGGGGGAAAAAAGCGAGGAGAAAAAAAAAAAAAAAAAAAAAGAAAGACCAGGAGCATGAAAAGGTGTGAAAAATGCGAGGAGCAAAAAAAAAAAAAGAAAGACCAGGAGCATGAAAAGGTGTGAAAAATGCAAGGAGCATGAAAAGGTGTGAAAAATGCGAGGAGAAAAAAAAAAAAAAAAAAAAGAAAGACCAGGAGCATGAAAAGGTGTGAAAAATGCGAGGAGCAAAAAAAAAAAAAGAAAGACCAGGAGCATGAAAAGGTGTGAAAAATGCGAGGAGAAAAAAAAAAAAAAAAAAAGAAAGACCAGGAACAAGAAAAGGGGAGAAAAAAGCGAGGAGAAAAAAAAAAAAAAAAAAAAGACCAGGAGCATGAAAAGGTGTGAAAAATGCGAGGAGCAAAAAAAAAAAAAAAAAAAAAGAAAGACCAGGAGCATGAAAAGGTGTGAAAAATGCAAGGAGCATGAAAAGGTGTGAAAAATGCGAGGAGCATGAACAGGTGTGAAAAATGCGAGGAGCATGAAAAGGTGTGAAAAATTTGAGGAGCAAAAAAAAAAAAAAAACCAGGAGCATGAAAAGGTGGGAAAAAAGCGAAGAGCAAAAAAAAAAAAAAAAAGACCAGGAACATGAAAAGGTGTGAAAAATGCGACGAGCATGAAAACTTGTGAAAAATGCGAGGAGCATGAAGAGGTGTGAAAAATGTGAGGAGCATGAAAAGGTGTGAAAAATTTGAGGAGCAAAAAAAAAAAAAAACCAGGAGCATGAAAAGGTGTGAAAAATGCGAGGAGCAAAAGAAAAAAAAAAAAAAGAAAGACCAGGAGCATGAAAAGGTGTGAAAATTGCGAGGAGCAAAAAAAAAAAAAGAAAGACCAGGAGCATGAAAAGGTGTGAAAAATGCGAGGAGAAAAAAAGAAAAAAAAAAAGAAAGACCAGGAGCATGAAAACGTGTGAAAAATGCGAGGAGCATGGAGAGGTGTGAAAAATGTGAGGAGCATGAAAAGGTGTGAAAAATGCGAGGAGAAAAAAAAAAAAAAAAAAAAGAAAGACCAGGAGCATGAAAAGGTGTGAAAAATGCGAGGAGCAAAAAAAAAAAAAGAAAGACCAGGAGCATGAAAAGGTGTGAAAAATGCGAGGAGCAAAAAAAAAAAAACGAAAGACCAGGAGCATGAAAAGGTGTGAAAAATGCAAGGAGTATGAAAAGGTGTGAAAAATGCGAGGAGCAAAAAAAAAAAAAAAGAAAGACCAGGAGCATGAAAAGGTGTGAAAAATGCAAGGAGCATGAAAAGGTGTGAAAAATGCGAGGAGCAAAAAAAAAAAAAAAAAAGACCAGGAACATGAAAAGGTGTGAAAAATGCGAGGAGCAAAAAAAAAAAAAGAAAGACCAGGAGCATGAAAAGGTGTGAAAAATGCGAGGAGCAAAAAAAAAAAAAAAAAAAAGAAAGACCAGGAGCATGAAAAGGTGTGAAATATGCGAGGAGCAAAAAAAAAAAAAGAAAGACCAGGAGCATGAAAAGGTGTGAAAAATGCGAAGAGCAAAAAAAAAAAAAAAAAAAAAAAAGACCAGGAACATGAAAAGGTGTGAAAAATGCGAGGAGCAAAAAAAAAAAAAGAAAGACCAGGAGCATGAAAAGGTGTGAAAAATGCGACGAGCATGAAAAGTTGTGAAAAATGCGAGGAGCATGAAGAGGTGTGAAAAATGCGAGGAGCATGAAAAGGTGTGAAAAATGCGAGGAGCAAAAAAAAAAAAAAAAAAAGACCAGGAACATGAAAAGGAGTGAAAAAAGAGAGGAGCAAAAAAAAAAAAAAAAAGAAAGAAAGAAAGACCAGGAGCATGAAAAGGTGTGAAAAATGCGAGGAGCAAAAAAAAAAAAAGAAAGACCAGGAGCATGAAAAGGTGTGAAAAATGCGAGGAGCAAAAAAAAAAAAAACGAAAGACCAGGAGCATGAAAAGGTGTGAAAAATGCAAGGAGTATGAAAAGGTGTGAAAAATGCGAGGAGCAAAAAAAAAAAAAAAGAAAGACCAGGAGCATGAAAAGGTGTGAAAAATGCAAGGAGCATGAAAAGGTGTGAAAAATGCGAGGAGCAAAAAAAAAAAAAAAAAAGACCAGGAACATGAAAAGGTGTGAAAAATGCGAGGAGCAAAAAAAAAAAAAGAAAGACCAGGAGCATGAAAAGGTGTGAAAAATGCGAGGAGCAAAAAAAAAAAAAAAAAAAAAGAAAGACCAGGAGCATGAAAAGGTGTGAAATATGCGAGGAGCAAAAAAAAAAAAAGAAAGACCAGGAGCATGAAAAGGTGTGAAAAATGCGAAGAGCAAAAAAAAAAAAAAAAAAAAAAAGACCAGGAACATGAAAAGGTGTGAAAAATGCGAGGAGCAAAAAAAAAAAAAGAAAGACCAGGAGCATGAAAAGGTGTGAAAAATGCGACGAGCATGAAAAGTTGTGAAAAATGCGAGGAGCATGAAGAGGTGTGAAAAATGCGAGGAGCATGAAAAGGTGTGAAAAATGCGAGGAGCAAAAAAAAAAAAAAAAAAAAGACCAGGAACATGAAAAGGTGTGAAAAATGTGAGGAGCAAAAAAAAAAAAAAAAGAAAGAAAGAAAGACCAGGAGCATGAAAAGGTGTGAAAAATGCGAGGAGCAAAAAAAAAAAAAAAAAAAAGAAAGACCAGGAGCATGAAAAGTTGTGAAATATGCGAGGAGCAAAAAAAAAAAAAGAAAGACCAGGAGCATGAAAAGGTGTGAAAAATGCGAGGAGCAAAAAAAAAAAAAAAAAAAGAAAGACCAGGAGCATGAAAAGGTGTGAAATATGCGAGGAGCAAAAAAAAAAAAAGAAAGACCAGGAGCATGAAAAGGTGTGAAAAATGCGAAGAGCAAAAAAAAAAAAAAAAAAAAAAAGACCAGGAACATGAAAAGGTGTGAAAAATGCGAGGAGCAAAAAAAAAAAAAGAAAGACCAGGAGCATGAAAAGGTGTGAAAAATGCGACGAGCATGAAAAGTTGTGAAAAATGCGAGGAGCATGAAGAGGTGTGAAAAATGCGAGGAGCATGAAAAGGTGTGAAAAATGCGAGGAGCAAAAAAAAAAAAAGAAAGACCAGGAGCATGAAAAGGTGCGAAAAATGCGAGGAGAAAAAAAAAAAAAAAAAAAGAAAGACCAGGAGCATGAAAAGGTGTGAAAAATGCGAGGAGCAAAAAAAAAAAAAAAAAAAGGCCAGGAACATGAAAAGGTGTGAAAAATGCGAGGAGAAAAAAAAAAAAAAAAAAGACCAGGAACATGAAAAGGTGTGAAAAATGTGACGAGCATGAAAACTTGTGAAAAAAGCGAGGAGCATGAAGAGGTGTGAAAAATGTGAGGAGCATGAAAAGGTGTGAAAAATTTGAGGAGCAAAAAAAAAAAAAAAACCAGGAGCATGAAAAGGTGTGAAAAATGCGAGGAGCAAAAAAAAAAAAAAAAAAAAGAAAGACCAGGAGCATGAAAAGGTGTGAAAAATGCGAGGAGCAAAAAAAAAAAAAAAAAAAAAAAGAACAGGAACAAGAAAAAGTGTGAAAAAAGAGAGGAGCAAAAAAAAAAAAAGAAAGACCAGGAGCATGAAAAGGTGTGAAAAATGCAAGGAGTATGAAAAGGTGTGAAAAATGCGAGGAGCAAAAAAAAAAAAAGAAAGACCAGGAGCATGAAAAGGTGTGAAAAATGCAAGGAGCATGAAAAGGTGTGAAAAATGCAAGGAGCATGAAAAGGTGTGAAAAATGCGAGGAGCAAAAAAAAAAAAAAAAAGACCAGGAACATGAAAAGGTGTGAAAAATGCGAGGAGCAAAAAAAAAAAAAGAAAGACCAGGAGCATGAAAAGGTGTGAAAAATGCGAGGAGCAAAAAAAAAAAAAAAAAAAAAGAAAGACCAGGAGCATGAAAAGGTGTGAAAAATGCGAGGAGCAAAAAAAAAAAAAGAAAGACCAGGAGCATGAAAAGGTGTGAAAAATGCGAAGAGCAAAAAAAAAAAAAAAAGACCAGGAACATGAAAAAGTGTGAAAAATGCGAGGAGCAAAAAAAAAAAAAGAAAGACCAGGAGCATGAAAAGGTGTGAAAAATGCGACGAGCATGAAAAGTTGTGAAAAATGCGAGGAGCATGAAGAGGTGTGAAAAATGCGAGGAGCATGAAAAGGTGTGAAAAATGCGAGGAGCAAAAAAAAAAAAAAAAAAAGACCAGGAACATGAAAAGGTGTGAAAAATGCGAGGAGCAAAAAAAAAAAAAACGAAAGACCAGGAGCATGAAAAGGTGTGAAAAATGCAAGGAGTATGAAAAGGTGTGAAAAATGCGAGGAGCAAAAAAAAAAAAAAGAAAGACCAGGAGCATGAAAAGGTGTGAAAAATGCAAGGAGCATGAAAAGGTGTGAAAAATGCGAGGAGCAAAAAAAAAAAAAAAAAAGACCAGGAACATGAAAAGGTGTGAAAAATGCGAGGAGCAAAAAAAAAAAAAGAAAGACCAGGAGCATGAAAAGGTGTGAAAAATGCGAGGAGCAAAAAAAAAAAAAAAAAAAGAAAGACCAGGAGCATGAAAAGGTGTGAAATATGCGAGGAGCAAAAAAAAAAAAAGAAAGACCAGGAGCATGAAAAGGTGTGAAAAATGCGAAGAGCAAAAAAAAAAAAAAAAAAAAAAAAGACCAGGAACATGAAAAGGTGTGAAAAATGCGAGGAGCAAAAAAAAAAAAAGAAAGACCAGGAGCATGAAAAGGTGTGAAAAATGCGAGGAGCAAAAAAAAAAAAAAAAAAAAGAAAGACCAGGAGCATGAAAAGGTGTGAAATATGCGAGGAGCAAAAAAAAAAAAAGAAAGACCAGGAGCATGAAAAGGTGTGAAAAATGCGAAGAGCAAAAAAAAAAAAAAAAAAAAAAAAGACCAGGAACATGAAAAGGTGTGAAAAATGCGAGGAGCAAAAAAAAAAAAAGAAAGACCAGGAGCATGAAAAGGTGTGAAAAATGCGACGAGCATGAAAAGTTGTGAAAAATGCGAGGAGCATGAAGAGGTGTGAAAAATGCGAGGAGCATGAAAAGGTGTGAAAAATGCGAGGAGCAAAAAAAAAAAAAAAAAAAGACCAGGAACATGAAAAGGTGTGAAAAATGTGAGGAGCAAAAAAAAAAAAAAAAGAAAGAAAGAAAGACCAGGAGCATGAAAAGGTGTGAAAAATGCGAGGAGCAAAAAAAAAAAAAAAAAAAAGAAAGACCAGGAGCATGAAAAGGTGTGAAATATGCGAGGAGCAAAAAAAAAAAAAGAAAGACCAGGAGCATGAAAAGGTGTGAAAAATGCGAGGAGCAAAAAAAAAAAAAAAAAAAGAAAGACCAGGAGCATGAAAAGGTGTGAAATATGCGAGGAGCAAAAAAAAAAAAAGAAAGACCAGGAGCATAAAAAGGTGTGAAAAATGCGAAGAGCAAAAAAAAAAAAAAAAAAAGACCAGGAACATGAAAAGGTGTGAAAAATGCGAGGAGAAAAAAAAAAAAAAAAAAAAGACCAGGAGCATGAAAAGGTGGGAAAAATGCGAGGAGAAAAAAAAAAAAAAAAAAAGAAAGACCAGGAGCATGAAAATGTGTGAAAAATGCGAGGAGCAAAAAAAAAAAAAAAAAAAAGACCAGGAACATGAAAAGGTGTGAAAAATGCGAGGAGAAAAAAAAAAAAAAAAAAAGACCAGGAGCATGAAAAGGTGTGAAAAATGCGAGGAGCAAAAAAAAAAAAAAAAAAAAAGAAAGACCAGGAGCATGAAAAGGTGTGAAAAATGCAAGGAGCATGAAAAGGTGTGAAAAATGCGAGGAGCATGAACAGGTGTGAAAAATGCGAGGAGCATGAAAAGGTGTGAAAAATTTGAGGAGCAAAAAAAAAAAAAAACCAGGAGCAAGAAAAGGTGTGAAAAAAGCGAAGAGCAAAAAAAAAAAAAAAAAGACCAGGAAAATGAAAAGGTGTGAAAAATGCGACGAGCATGAAAACTTGTGAAAAATGCGAGGAGCATGAAGAGGTGTGAAAAATGTGAGGAGCATGAAAAGGTGTGAAAAATTTGAGGAGCAAAAAAAAAAAAAAAAACCAGGAGCATGAAAAGGTGTGAAAAAAGCGAGGAGCAAAAAAAAAAAAAAAAAAAAGAAAGACCAGGAGCATGAAAAGGTGTGAAAATTGCGAGGAGCAAAAAAAAAAAAAGAAAGACCAGGAGCATGAAAAGGTGTGAAAAATGCGAGGAGAAAAAAAGAAAAAAAAAAAGAAAGACCAGGAGCATGAAAAGTTGTGAAAAATGCGAGGAGCATGGAGAGGTGTGAAAAATGTGAGGAGCATGAAAAGGTGTGAAAAATGCGAGGAGAAAAAAAAAAAAAAAAAAAAAGAAAGACCAGGAGCATGAAAAGGTGTGAAAAATGCGAGGAGCAAAAAAAAAAAAAGAAAGACCAGGAGCATGAAAAGGTGTGAAAAATGCGAGGAGCAAAAAAAAAAAAACGAAAGACCAGGAGCATGAAAAGGTGTGAAAAATGCAAGGAGTATGAAAAGGTGTGAAAAATGCGAGGAGCAAAAAAAAAAAAAAAGAAAGACCAGGAGCATGAAAAGGTGTGAAAAATGCAAGGAGCATGAAAAGGTGTGAAAAATGCGAGGAGCAAAAAAAAAAAAAAAAAAGACAAGGAACAAGAAAAGGTGTGAAAAATGCGAGGAGCAAAAAAAAAAAAAGAAAGACCAGGAGCATGAAAAGGTGTGAAAAATGCGAGGAGCAAAAAAAAAAAAAAAAAAAAGAAAGACCAGGAGCATGAAAAGGTGTGAAATATGCGAGGAGCAAAAAAAAAAAAAGAAAGACCAGGAGCATGAAAAGGTGTGAAAAATGCGAAGAGCAAAAAAAAAAAAAAAAAAAAAAAGACCAGGAACATGAAAAGGTGTGAAAAATGCGAGGAGCAAAAAAAAAAAAAGAAAGACCAGGAGCATGAAAAGGTGTGAAAAATGCGACGAGCATGAAAAGTTGTGAAAAATGCGAGGAGCATGAAGAGGTGTGAAAAATGCGAGGAGCATGAAAAGGTGTGAAAAATGCGAGGAGCAAAAAAAAAAAAAAAAAAAAGACCAGGAACATGAAAAGGTGTGAAAAATGTGAGGAGCAAAAAAAAAAAAAAAAGAAAGAAAGAAAGACCAGGAGCATGAAAAGGTGTGAAAAATGCGAGGAGCAAAAAAAAAAAAAAAAAAAAGAAAGACCAGGAGCATGAAAAGTTGTGAAATATGCGAGGAGCAAAAAAAAAAAAAGAAAGACCAGGAGCATGAAAAGGTGTGAAAAATGCGAGGAGCAAAAAAAAAAAAAAAAAAAAGAAAGACCAGGAGCATGAAAAGGTGTGAAATATGCGAGGAGCAAAAAAAAAAAAAGAAAGACCAGGAGCATGAAAAGGTGTGAAAAATGCGAAGAGCAAAAAAAAAAAAAAAAAAAAAAGACCAGGAACATGAAAAGGTGTGAAAAATGCGAGGAGCAAAAAAAAAAAAAGAAAGACCAGGAGCATGAAAAGGTGTGAAAAATGCGACGAGCATGAAAAGTTGTGAAAAATGCGAGGAGCATGAAGAGGTGTGAAAAATGCGAGGAGCATGAAAAGGTGCGAAAAATGCGAGGAGAAAAAAAAAAAAAAAAAAAGAAAGACCAGGAGCATGAAAATGTGTGAAAAATGCGAGGAGCAAAAAAAAAAAAAAAAAAAAGGCGAGGAACAAGAAAAGGTGTGAAAAATGGGAGGAGAAAAAAAAAAAAAAAAAAAGACCAGGAACATGAAAAGGTGTGAAAAATGTGACGAGCATGAAAACGTGTGAAAAATGCGAGGAGCATGAAGAGGTGTGAAAAATGTGAGGAGCATGAAAAGGTGTGAAAAATTTGAGGAGCAAAAAAAAAAAAAAAACCAGGAGCATGAAAAGGTGTGAAAAATGCGAGGAGCAAAAAAAAAAAAAAAAAAAAAGAAAGACCAGGAGCATGAAAAGGTGTGAAAAATGCGAGGAGCAAAAAAAAAAAAAAAAAAAAAAAGACCAGGAACATGAAAAAGTGTGAAAAATGAGAGGAGCAAAAAAAAAAAAAGAAAGACCAGGAGCATGAAAAGGTGTGAAAAATGCAAGGAGTATGAAAAGGTGTGAAAAATGCGAGGAGCAAAAAAAAAAAAAAAAAGACCAGGAGCATGAAAAGGTGTGAAAAATGCAAGGAGCATGAAAAGGTGTGAAAAATGCAAGGAGCATGAAAAGGTGTGAAAAATGCGAGGAGCAAAAAAAAAAAAAAAAAGACCAGGAACATGAAAAGGTGTGAAAAATGCGAGGAGCAAAAAAAAAAAAAGAAAGACCAGGAGCATGAAAAGGTGTGAAAAATGCGAGGAGCAAAAAAAAAAAAAAAAAAAAGAAAGACCAGGAGCATGAAAAGGTGTGAAAAATGCGAGGAGCAAAAAAAAAAAAAGAAAGACCAGGAGCATGAAAAGGTGTGAAAAATGCGAAGAGCAAAAAAAAAAAAAAAAGACCAGGAACATGAAAAAGTGTGAAAAATGCGAGGAGCAAAAAAAAAAAAAGAAAGACCAGGAGCATGAAAAGGTGTGAAAAATGCGACGAGCATGAAAAGTTGTGAAAAATGCGAGGAGCATGAAGAGGTGTGAAAAATGCGAGGAGCATGAAAAGGTGTGAAAAATGCGAGGAGCAAAAAAAAAAAAAAAAAAAAGACCAGGAACATGAAAAGGTGTGAAAAATGCGAGGAGCAAAAAAAAAAAAAACGAAAGACCAGGAGCATGAAAAGGTGTGAAAAATGCAAGGAGTATGAAAAGGTGTGAAAAATGCGAGGAGCAAAAAAAAAAAAAAGAAAGACCAGGAGCATGAAAAGGTGTGAAAAATGCAAGGAGCATGAAAAGGTGTGAAAAATGCGAGGAGCAAAAAAAAAAAAAAAAAGACCAGGAACATGAAAAGGTGTGAAAAATGCGAGGAGCAAAAAAAAAAAAAGAAAGACCAGGAGCATGAAAAGGTGTGAAAAATGCGAGGAGCAAAAAAAAAAAAAAAAAAAAGAAAGACCAGGAGCATGAAAAGGTGTGAAATATGCGAGGAGCAAAAAAAAAAAAAAAAAGACCAGGAGCATGAAAAGGTGTGAAAAATGCGAAGAGCAAAAAAAAAAAAAAAAAAAAAAAAAGACCAGGAACATGAAAAGGTGTGAAAAAAGCGAGGAGCAAAAAAAAAAAAAGAAAGACCAGGAGCATGAAAAGGTGTGAAAAATGCGAGGAGCAAAAAAAAAAAAAAAAAAAAAGAAAGACCAGGAGCATGAAAAGGTGTGAAATATGCGAGGAGCAAAAAAAAAAAAAGAAAGACCAGGAGCATGAAAAGGTGTGAAAAATGCGAAGAGCAAAAAAAAAAAAAAAAAAAAAAAGACCAGGAACATGAAAAGGTGTGAAAAATGCGAGGAGCAAAAAAAAAAAAAGAAAGACCAGGAGCATGAAAAGGTGTGAAAAATGCGACGAGCATGAAAAGTTGTGAAAAATGCGAGGAGCATGAAGAGGTGTGAAAAATGCGAGGAGCATGAAAAGGTGTGAAAAATGCGAGGAGCAAAAAAAAAAAAAAAAAAAGACCAGGAACATGAAAAGGTGTGAAAAATGTGAGGAGCAAAAAAAAAAAAAAAAGAAAGAAAGAAAGACCAGGAGCATGAAAAGGTGTGAAAAATGCGAGGAGCAAAAAAAAAAAAAAAAAAAAGAAAGACCAGGAGCATGAAAAGGTGTGAAATATGCGAGGAGCAAAAAAAAAAAAAGAAAGACCAGGAGCATGAAAAGGTGTGAAAAATGCGAGGAGCAAAAAAAAAAAAAAAAAAAGAAAGACCAGGAGCATGAAAAGGTGTGAAATATGCGAGGAGCAAAAAAAAAAAAAGAAAGACCAGGAGCATAAAAAGGTGTGAAAAATGCGAAGAGCAAAAAAAAAAAAAAAAAAAGACCAGGAAAAAAAAAAGGTGTGAAAAATGCGAGGAGAAAAAAAAAAAAAAAAAAAAGACCAGAAGCAAGAAAAGGTGTGAAAAATGCGAGGAGAAAAAAAAAAAAAAAAAAAGAAAGACCAGGAGCATGAAAAGGTGTGAAAAATGCGAGGAGCAAAAAAAAAAAAAAAAAAAAGACCAGGAACAAAAAAAGGTGAGAAAAAAGCGAGGAGAAAAAAAAAAAAAAAAAAAGACCAGGAGCATGAAAAGGTGTGAAAAATGCGAGGAGCAAAAAAAAAAAAAAAAAAAAAGAAAGACCAGGAGCATGAAAAGGTGTGAAAAATGAAAGGAGCATGAAAAGGTGTGAAAAATGCGAGGAGCATGAACAGGTGTGAAAAATGCGAGGAGCATGAAAAGGTGTGAAAAATTTGAGGAGCAAAAAAAAAAAAAAACCAGGAGCATGAAAAGGTGTGAAAAATGCGAAGAGCAAAAAAAAAAAAAAAAAGACCAGGAACATGAAAAGGTGTGAAAAATGCGACGAGCATGAAAACTTGTGAAAAATGCGAGGAGCATGAAGAGGTGTGAAAAATGTGAGGAGCATGAAAAGGTGTGAAAAATTTGAGGAGCAAAAAAAAAAAAAAAACCAGGAGCATGAAAAGGTGTGAAAAATGCGAGGAGCAAAAAAAAAAAAAAAAAAAAGAAAGACCAGGAGCATGAAAAGGTGTGAAAATTGCGAGGAGCAAAAAAAAAAAAAGAAAGACCAGGAGCATGAAAAGGTGTGAAAAATGCGAGGAGAAAAAAAGAAAAAAAAAAAGAAAGACCAGGAGCATGAAAAGTTGTGAAAAATGCGAGGAGCATGGAGAGGTGTGAAAAATGTGAGGAGCATGAAAAGGTGTGAAAAATGCGAGGAGAAAAAAAAAAAAAAAAAAAAGAAAGACCAGGAGCATGAAAAGGTGTGAAAAATGCGAGGAGCAAAAAAAAAAAAAGAAAGACCAGGAGCATGAAAAGGTGTGAAAAATGCGACGAGCATGAAAAGTTGTGAAAAATGCGAGGAGCATGAAGAGGTGTGAAAAATGCGAGGAGCATGAAAAGGTGTGAAAAATGCGAGGAGCAAAAAAAAAAAAAAAAAAAGACCAGGAACATGAAAAGGTGTGAAAAATGCGAGGAGCAAAAAAAAAAAAACGAAAGACCAGGAGCATGAAAAGGTGTGAAAAATGCAAGGAGTATGAAAAGGTGTGAAAAATGCGAGGAGCAAAAAAAAAAAAAAGAAAGACCAGGAGCATGAAAAGGTGTGAAAAATGCAAGGAGCATGAAAAGGTGTGAAAAATGCGAGGAGCAAAAAAAAAAAAAAAAAGACCAGGAACATGAAAAGGTGTGAAAAATGCGAGGAGCAAAAAAAAAAAAAGAAAGACCAGGAGCATGAAAAGGTGTGAAAAATGCGAGGAGCAAAAAAAAAAAAAAAAAAAAAGAAAGACCAGGAGCATGAAAAGGTGTGAAATATGCGAGGAGCAAAAAAAAAAAAAGAAAGACCAGGAGCATGAAAAGGTGTGAAAAATGCGAAGAGCAAAAAAAAAAAAAAAAAAAAAAAAGACCAGGAACATGAAAAGGTGTGAAAAATGCGAGGAGCAAAAAAAAAAAAAGAAAGACCAGGAGCATGAAAAGGTGTGAAAAATGCGAGGAGCAAAAAAAAAAAAAAAAAAAAGAAAGACCAGGAGCATGAAAAGGTGTGAAATATGCGAGGAGCAAAAAAAAAAAAAGAAAGACCAGGAGCATGAAAAGGTGTGAAAAATGCGAAGAGCAAAAAAAAAAAAAAAAAAAAAAAAGACCAGGAACATGAAAAGGTGTGAAAAATGCGAGGAGCAAAAAAAAAAAAAGAAAGACCAGGAGCATGAAAAGGTGTGAAAAATGCGACGAGCATGAAAAGTTGTGAAAAATGCGAGGAGCATGAAGAGGTGTGAAAAATGCGAGGAGCATGAAAAGGTGTGAAAAATGCGAGGAGCAAAAAAAAAAAAAAAAAAAAGACCAGGAACATGAAAAGGTGTGAAAAATGTGAGGAGCAAAAAAAAAAAAAAAAGAAAGAAAGAAAGACCAGGAGCATGAAAAGGTGTGAAAAATGCGAGGAGCAAAAAAAAAAAAAAAAAAAAGAAAGACCAGGAGCATGAAAAGGTGTGAAATATGCGAGGAGCAAAAAAAAAAAAAGAAAGACCAGGAGCATGAAAAGGTGTGAAAAATGCGAGGAGCAAAAAAAAAAAAAAAAAAAGAAAGACCAGGAGCATGAAAAGGTGTGAAATATGCGAGGAGCAAAAAAAAAAAAAGAAAGACCAGGAGCATAAAAAGGTGTGAAAAATGCGAAGAGCAAAAAAAAAAAAAAAAAAAAGACCAGGAACATGAAAAGGTGTGAAAAATGCGAGGAGAAAAAAAAAAAAAAAAAAAAAGACCAGGAGCATGAAAAGGTGTGAAAAATGCGAGGAGAAAAAAAAAAAAAAAAAAAGAAAGACCAGGAGCATGAAAATGTGTGAAAAATGCGAGGAGCAAAAAAAAAAAAAAAAAAAAAAACAAGGGAAAGGAAAAGGTGTAAAAAAAGCGAAGAGAAAAAAAAAAAAAAAAAAAGACCAGGAGCATGAAAAGGTGTGAAAAATGCGAGGAGCAAAAAAAAAAAAAAAAAAAAAAAAAGACCAGGAGCATGAAAAGGTGTGAAAAATGCAAGGAGCATGAAAAGGTGTGAAAAATGCGAGGAGCATGAACAGGTGTGAAAAATGCGAGGAGCATGAAAAGGTGTGAAAAATTTGAGGAGCAAAAAAAAAAAAAAACCAGGAGCATGAAAAGGTGTGAAAAATGCGAAGAGCAAAAAAAAAAAAAAAAAGACCAGGAACATGAAAAGGTGTGAAAAATGCGACGAGCATGAAAACTTGTGAAAAATGCGAGGAGCATGAAGAGGTGTGAAAAATGTGAGGAGCATGAAAAGGTGTGAAAAATTTGAGGAGCAAAAAAAAAAAAAAAACCAGGAGCATGAAAAGGTGTGAAAAATGCGAGGAGCAAAAAAAAAAAAAAAAAAAAGAAAGACCAGGAGCATGAAAAGGTGTGAAAATTGCGAGGAGCAAAAAAAAAAAAAGAAAGACCAGGAGCATGAAAAGGTGTGAAAAATGCGAGGAGAAAAAAAGAAAAAAAAAAAGAAAGACCAGGAGCATGAAAAGTTGTGAAAAATGCGAGGAGCATGGAGAGGTGTGAAAAATGTGAGGAGCATGAAAAGGTGTGAAAAATGCGAGGAGAAAAAAAAAAAAAAAAAAAAGAAAGACCAGGAGCATGAAAAGGTGTGAAAAATGCGAGGAGCAAAAAAAAAAAAAGAAAGACCAGGAGCATGAAAAGGTGTGAAAAATGCGAGGAGCAAAAAAAAAAAAACGAAAGACCAGGAGCATGAAAAGGTGTGAAAAATGCAAGGAGTATGAAAAGGTGTGAAAAATGCGAGGAGCAAAAAAAAAAAAAAAAAAGACCAGGAGCATGAAAAGGTGTGAAAAATGCAAGGAGCATGAAAAGGTGTGAAAAATGCGAGGAGCAAAAAAAAAAAAAAAAAAGACCAGGAACATGAAAAGGTGTGAAAAATGCGAGGAGCAAAAAAAAAAAAAGAAAGACCAGGAGCATGAAAAGGTGTGAAAAATGCGAGGAGCAAAAAAAAAAAAAAAAAAAAGAAAGACCAGGAGCATGAAAAGGTGTGAAATATGCGAGGAGCAAAAAAAAAAAAAGAAAGACCAGGAGCATGAAAAGGTGTGAAAAATGCGAAGAGCAAAAAAAAAAAAAAAAAAAAAAAGACCAGGAACATGAAAAGGTGTGAAAAATGCGAGGAGCAAAAAAAAAAAAAGAAAGACCAGGAGCATGAAAAGGTGTGAAAAATGCGACGAGCATGAAAAGTTGTGAAAAATGCGAGGAGCATGAAGAGGTGTGAAAAATGCGAGGAGCATGAAAAGGTGTGAAAAATGCGAGGAGCAAAAAAAAAAAAAAAAAAAAGACCAGGAACATGAAAAGGTGTGAAAAATGTGAGGAGCAAAAAAAAAAAAAAAAGAAAGAAAGAAAGACCAGGAGCATGAAAAGGTGTGAAAAATGCGAGGAGCAAAAAAAAAAAAAAAAAAAAGAAAGACCAGGAGCATGAAAAGGTGTGAAATATGCGAGGAGCAAAAAAAAAAAAAGAAAGACCAGGAGCATGAAAAGGTGTGAAAAATGCGAGGAGCAAAAAAAAAAAAAAAAAAAGAAAGACCAGGAGCATGAAAAGGTGTGAAATATGCGAGGAGCAAAAAAAAAAAAAGAAAGACCAGGAGCATGAAAAGGTGTGAAAAATGCGAAGAGCAAAAAAAAAAAAAAAAAAAAAAGACCAGGAACAAGAAAAGGTGTGAAAAATGCGAGGAGCAAAAAAAAAAAAAGAAAGACCAGGAGCATGAAAAGGTGTGAAAAATGCGACGAGCATGAAAAGTTGTGAAAAATGCGAGGAGCATGAAGAGGTGTGAAAAATGCGAGGAGCATGAAAAGGTGTGAAAAATGCGAGGAGCAAAAAAAAAAAAAAGAAAGACCAGGAGCATGAAAAGGTGCGAAAAATGCGAGGAGAAAAAAAAAAAAAAAAAAAAGAAAGACCAGGAGCATGAAAATGTGTGAAAAATGCGAGGAGCAAAAAAAAAAAAAAAAAAAAGGCCAGGAACATGAAAAGGTGTGAAAAATGCGAGGAGAAAAAAAAAAAAAAAAAAAAGACCAGGAGCATGAAAAGGTGTGAAAAATGCGAGGAGCAAAAAAAAAAAAAAAAAAAAGACCAGGAGCAAGAAAAGGTGTGAAAAAAGCGAGGAGCATGAACAGGTGTGAAAAATGCGAGGAGCATGAAAAGGTGTGAAAAATTTGAGGAGCAAAAAAAAAAAAAAACCAGGAGCATGAAAAGGTGTGAAAAATGCGAAGAGCAAAAAAAAAAAAAAAAAGACCAGGAACATGAAAAGGTGTGAAAAATGTGACGAGCATGAAAACTTGTGAAAAATGCGAGGAGCATGAAGAGGTGTGAAAAATGTGAGGAGCATGAAAAGGTGTGAAAAATTTGAGGAGCAAAAAAAAAAAAAAACCAGGAGCATGAAAAGGTGTGAAAAATTTGAAGAGCAAAAAAAAAAAAAAAAAGACCAGGAACATGAAAAGGTGTGAAAAATGTGACGAGCATGAAAACTTGTGAAAAATGCGAGGAGCATGAAGAGGTGTGAAAAATGTGAGGAGCATGAAAAGGTGTGAAAAATTTGAGGAGCAAAAAAAAAAAAAAAACCAGGAGCATGAAAAGGTGTGAAAAATGCGAGGAGCAAAAAAAAAAAAAAAAAAAAGAAAGACCAGGAAAAAGAAAAGGGGGGAAAAAAAAGAGGAGCAAAAAAAAAAAAAAAAAAAAAAAAGACCAGGAAAATGAAAAAGTGTGAAAAATGAGAGGAGCAAAAAAAAAAAAAGAAAGACCAGGAGCATGAAAAGGTGTGAAAAATGCAAGGAGTATGAAAAGGTGTGAAAAATGCGAGGAGCAAAAAAAAAAAAAGAAAGACCAGGAGCATGAAAAGGTGTGAAAAATGCAAGGAGCAAGAAAAGGTGTGAAAAATGCAAGGAGCATGAAAAGGTGTGAAAAATGCGAGGAGCAAAAAAAAAAAAAAAAAGACCAGGAACATGAAAAGGTGTGAAAAATGCGAGGAGCAAAAAAAAAAAAAGAAAGACCAGGAGCATGAAAAGGTGTGAAAAATGCGAGGAGCAAAAAAAAAAAAAAAAAAAAAGAAAGTCCAGGAGCATGAAAAGGTGTGAAAAATGCGAGGAGCAAAAAAAAAAAAAGAAAGACCAGGAGCATGAAAAGGTGTGAAAAATGCGAAGAGCAAAAAAAAAAAAAAAAGACCAGGAACATGAAAAAGTGTGAAAAATGCGAGGAGCAAAAAAAAAAAAAGAAAGACCAGGAGCATGAAAAGGTGTGAAAAATGCGACGAGCATGAAAAGTTGTGAAAAATGCGAGGAGCATGAAGAGGTGTGAAAAATGCGAGGAGCATGAAAAGGTGTGAAAAATGCGAGGAGCAAAAAAAAAAAAAAAAAAAAGACCAGGAACATGAAAAGGTGTGAAAAATGCGAGGAGCAAAAAAAAAAAAAAAAGAAAGAAAGAAAGACCAGGAGCATGAAAAGGTGTGAAAAATGCGAGGAGCAAAAAAAAAAAAAAAAAAAAGAAAGACCAGGAGCATGAAAAGTTGTGAAAAATGCGAGGAGCAAAAAAAAAAAAAGAAAGACCAGGAGCATGAAAAGGTGTGAAAAATGCGAGGAGAAAAAAAAAAAAAAAAAAAAGAAAGACCAGGAGCATGAAAAGGTGTGAAAAATGCGAGGAGCAAAAAAAAAAAAAGAAAGACCAGGAGCATGAAAAGGTGTGAAAAATGCGAGGAGAAAAAAAAAAAAAAAAAAGAAAGACCAGGAGCATGAAAATGTGTGAAAAATGCGAGGAGCAAAAAAAAAAAAAAAAAAAAGACCAGGAACATGAAAAGGTGTGAAAAATGCGAGGAGAAAAAAAAAAAAAAAAAAAAAGACCAGGAACATGAAAAGGTGTGAAAAATGCGAGGAGCAAAAAAAAAAAAAAAAAAAAAAAGAAAGACCAGGAGCATGAAAAGGTGTGAAAAATGCGAAGAGCAAAAAAAAAAAAAAAAAGACCAGGAACATGAAAAGGTGTGAAAAATGCGACGAGCATGAAAACTTGTGAAAAATGCGAGGAGCATGAAGAGGTGTGAAAAATGTGAGGAGCATGAAAAGGTGTGAAAAATTTGAGGAGCAAAAAAAAAAAAAAAACCAGGAGCATGAAAAGGTGTGAAAAATGCGAGGAGCAAAAAAAAAAAAAAAAAAAAAAAAGACCAGGAGCATGAAAAGGTGTGAAAAATGCGAGGAGCAAAAAAAAAAAAAGAAAGACCAGGAGCATGAAAAGGTGTGAAAAATGCGAGGAGAAAAAAAAAAAAAAAAAAAGAAAGACCAGGAGCATGAAAAGTTGTGAAAAATGCGAGGAGCATGAAGAGGTGTGAAAAATGTGAGGAGCAAAAAAAGGTGTGAAAAATGCGAGGAGAAAAAAAAAAAAAAAAAAAGAAAGACCAGGAGCATGAAAAGGTGTGAAAAATGCGAGGAGCAAAAAAAAAAAAAGAAAGACCAGGAGCATGAAAAGGTGTGAAAAATGCGAGGAGCAAAAAAAAAAAACGAAAGACCAGGAGCATGAAAAGGTGTGAAAAATGAAAGGAGAATGAAAAGGAGAGAAAAAGGCGAGGAGCAAAAAAAAAAAAAAGAAAGACCAGGAGCATGAAAAGGTGTGAAAAATGCGAGGAGCATGAAAAGGTGTGAAAAATGCGAGGAGCAAAAAAAAAAAAAAAAAGACCAGGAACATGAAAAGGTGTGAAAAATGCGAGGAGCAAAAAAAAAAAAAGAAAGACCAGGAGCAGGAAAAGGTGTGAAAAATGCGACGAGCATGAAAAGTTGTGAAAAATGCGAGGAGCATGAAGAGGTGTGAAAAATGCGAGGAGCATGAAAAGGTGTGAAAAATGCGAGGAGCAAAAAAAAAAAAAAAAAAAAAAGAAAGACCAGGAGCATGAAAAGGTGTGAAAAATGCGAGGAGCAAAAAAAAAAAAAGAAAGACCAGGAGCATGAAAAGGTGTGAAAAATGGGAGGAGCAAAAAAAAAAAAAAAAAAGAGACCAGGAGCATGAAAAGCTGGGAAAAATTAGAGGAGCAAAAAAAAAAAAAAAAAAAGACCAGGAGCATGAAAAGGTGTGAAAAATGCGAGGAGCAAAAGAAAAAAAAAAAAAGAAAGACCAGGAGCATGAAAAGGTGTGAAAAATGCGAGGAGCAAAAAAAAAAAAAAAAAGACCAGGAGCAAGAAAAGGTGTGAAAAATGCGAAGAGCAAAAAAAAAAAAAAAAAACAAAAGACCAGGAACATGAAAAAGTGTGAAAAATGCGAGGAGCAAAAAAAAAAAAAGAAAGACCAGGAGCAGGAAAAGGTGTGAAAAATGCGACGAGCATGAAAAGTTGTGAAAAATGCGAGGAGCATGAAGAGGTGTGAAAAATGCGAGGAGCATGAAAAGGTGTGAAAAATGCGAGGAGCAAAAAAAAAAAAAAAAAAAAGAAAGACCAGGAGCATGAAAAGGTGTGAAAAATGCGAGGAGCAAAAAAAAAAAAAGAAAGACCAGGAGCATGAAAAGGTGTGAAAAATGGGAGGAGCAAAAAAAAAAAAAAAAAAAGAGACCAGGAGCATGAAAAGCTGGGAAAAATTCGAGGAGCAAAAAAAAAAAAAAAAAAAGACCAGGAGCATGAAAAGGTGTGAAAAATGCGAGGAGCAAAAAAAAAAAAAAAAAAAAGGCCAGGAACATGAAAATGTGTGAAAAATGCGAGGAGCAAAAAAAAAAAAAAAAAAAGAAAGACCAGGAGCATGAAAAGGTGTGAAAAATGCGAGGAGCAAAAAAAAAAAAAGAAAGACCAGGAGCATGAAAAGGTGTGAAAAATGCAAGGAGCATGAAAAGGTGTGAAAAATGCGAGGAGAAAAAAAAAAAAAAAAAAAGAAAGACCAGGAGCATGAAAAGGTGTGAAAAATGCGAGGAGCAAAAAAAAAAAAAGAAAGACCAGGAGCATGAAAAGGTGTGAAAAATGCGAGGAGAAAAAAAAAAAAAAAAAAAGAAAGACCAGGAGCATGAAAATGTGTGAAAAATGCGAGGAGCAAAAAAAAAAAAAAAAAAAAGACCAGGAACATGAAAAGGTGTGAAAAATGCGAGGAGAAAAAAAAAAAAAAAAAAAGACCAGGAGCATGAAAAGCTGTGAAAAATGCGAGGAGCAAAAAAAAAAAAAAAAAAAAAGAAAGACCAGGAGCATGAAAAGGTGTGAAAAATGCAAGGAGCATGAAAAGGTGTGAAAAATGCGAGGAGCATGAACAGGTGTGAAAAATGCGAGGAGCAAAAAAAAAAAAAAACCAGGAGCATGAAAAGGTGTGAAAAATGCGAGGAGCAAAAAAAAAAAAAAAAAAAAAGAAAGACCAGGAGCATGAAAAGGTGTGAAAAATGCGAGGAGCAAAAAAAAAAAAAAAAAAAAGGCCAGGAAAAAGAAAAGGAGAGAAAAAAGCGAGGAGAAAAAAAAAAAAAAAAAAAAGAAAGACCAGGAGCATGAAAAGGTGTGAAAAATGCGAGGAGCAAAAAAAAAAAAAAGAAAGACCAGGAGCATGAAAAGGTGTGAAAAATGCGAGGAGCATGAAAAGGTGTGAAAAATGCGAGGAGAAAAAAAAAAAAAAAAAAAAGAAAGACCAGGAGCATGAAAAGGTGTGAAAAATGCGAGGAGCAAAAAAAAAAAAAGAAAGACCAGGAGCATGAAAAGGTGTGAAAAATGCGAGGAGAAAAAAAAAAAAAAAAAAAAGAAAGACCAGGAACATGAAAAGGTGTGAAAAATGCGAGGAGAAAAAAAAAAAAAAAAAAAAGACCAGGAGCATGAAAAGGTGTGAAAAATGCGAGGAGCAAAAAAAAAAAAAAAAAAAAAGAAAGACCAGGAGCATGAAAAGGAGTGAAAAATGCAAGGAGCATGAAAAGGTGTGAAAAATGCGAGGAGCATGAACAGGTGTGAAAAATGCGAGGAGCATGAAAAGGTGTGAAAAATTTGAGGAGCAAAAAAAAAAAAAAAACCAGGAGCATGAAAAGGTGGGAAAAAAGCGAGGAGCAAAAAAAAAAAAAAAAAGACCAGGAACATGAAAAGGTGTGAAAAATGCGACGAGCATGAAAACTTGTGAAAAATGCGAGGAGCATGAAGAGGTGTGAAAAATGTGAGGAGCATGAAAAGGTGTGAAAAATTTGAGGAGCAAAAAAAAAAAAAAACCAGGAGCATGAAAAGGTGTGAAAAATGCGAGGAGCAAAAAAAAAAAAAAAAAAAAGAAAGACCAGGAGCATGAAAAGGTGTGAAAAATGCGAGGAGCAAAAAAAAAAAAAGAAAGACCAGGAGCATGAAAAGGTGTGAAAAATGCGAGGAGAAAAAAAAAAAAAAAAAAAAGAAAGACCAGGAGCATGAAAAGTTGTGAAAAATGCGAGGAGCATGAAGAGGTGTGAAAAATGCGAGGAGCATGAAAAGGTGTGAAAAATGCGAGGAGCAAAAAAAAAAAAAAGAAAGACCAGGAGCATGAAAAGGTGCGAAAAATGCGAGGAGAAAAAAAAAAAAAAAAAAAAAAAAGACCAGGAGCATGAAAATGTGTGAAAAATGCGAGGAGCAAAAAAAAAAAAAAAAAAAAGGCCAGGAACAAGAAAAGGAGGGAAAAATGCGAGGAGAAAAAAAAAAAAAAAAAAAAGACCAGGAGCATGAAAAGGTGTGAAAAATGCGAGGAGAAAAAAAAAAAAAAAAAGAAAGACCAGGAGCATGAAAAGGTGTGAAAAATGCGAGGAGCATGAACAGGTGTGAAAAATGCGAGGAGCATGAAAAGGTGTGAAAAATTTGAGGAGCAAAAAAAAAAAAAACCAGGAGCATGAAAAGGTGTGAAAAATGCGAAGAGCAAAAAAAAAAAAAAAAAGACCAGGAACATGAAAAGGTGTGAAAAATGCGAGGAGCAAAAAAAAAAAAAAAAGAAAGAAAGAAAGACCAGGAGCATGAAAAGGTGTGAAAAATGCGAGGAGCAAAAAAAAAAAAAAAAAAAAGAAAGACCAGGAGCATGAAGAGGTGTGAAAAATGCGAGGAGCAAAAAAAAAAAAAAGAAAGACCAGGAGCATGAAAAGGTGTGAAAAATGCAAGGAGCATGAAAAGGTGTGAAAAATGCGAGGAGCAAAAAAAAAAAAAAAAAGACCAGGAACATGAAAAGGTGTGAAAAATGCGAGGAGCAAAAAAAAAAAAAGAAAGACCAGGAGCATGAAAAGGTGTGAAAAATGCGAGGAGCAAAAAAAAAAAAAAAAAAAGAAAGACCAGGAGCATGAAAAGGTGTGAAAAATGCGAGGAGCAAAAAAAAAAAAAGAAAGACCAGGAGCATGAAAAGGTGTGAAAAATGCAAGGAGCATGAAAAGGTGTGAAAAATGCGAGGAGAAAAAAAAAAAAAAAAAAAGAAAGACCAGGAGCATGAAAAGGTGTGAAAAATGCGAGGAGCAAAAAAAAAAAAAGAAAGACCAGGAGCATGAAAAGGTGTGAAAAATGCGAGGAGAAAAAAAAAAAAAAAAAAAGAAAGACCAGGAGCATGAAAATGTGTGAAAAATGCGAGGAGCAAAAAAAAAAAAAAAAAAAAAGACCAGGAGCATGAAAAGGTGCGAAAAATGCGAGGAGAAAAAAAAAAAAAAAAAAAAGAAAGACCAGGAGCATGAAAATGTGTGAAAAATGCGAGGAGCAAAAAAAAAAAAAGAAAGACCAGGAGCATGAAAAGGTGTGAAAAATGCGAGGAGCAAACAAAAAAAAAAAAAAAAGACCAGGAGCATGAAAAGGTGTGAAAAATGCGAGGAGCAAAAAAAAAAAAAAAAGAAAGACCAGGAGCATGAAAAGGTGTGAAAAATGCGAGGAGCATGAACAGGTGTGAAAAATGCGAGGAGCATGAAAAGGTGTGAAAAATTTGAGGAGCAAAAAAAAAAAAAAACCAGGAGCATGAAAAGGTGTGAAAAATGCGAAGAGCAAAAAAAAAAAAAAAAAGACCAGGAACATGAAAAGGTGTGAAAAATGTGACGAGCATGAAAACTTGTGAAAAATGCGAGGAGCATGAAGAGGTGTGAAAAATGTGAGGAGCATGAAAAGGTGTGAAAAATTTGAGGAGCAAAAAAAAAAAAAAACCAGGAGCATGAAAAGGTGTGAAAAATTTGAAGAGCAAAAAAAAAAAAAAAAAGACCAGGAAAATGAAAAGGGGTGAAAAAAGGGAGGAGCAAAAAAAAAAAAAAAAAAAAGAGACCAGGAGCATGAAAAGCTGGGAAAAATTCGAGGAGCAAAAAAAAAAAAAAAAAAAGACCAGGAGCATGAAAAGGTGTGAAAAATGCGAGGAGCAAAAAAAAAAAAAGAAAGACCAGGAGCATGAAAAGGTGTGAAAAATGCGAGGAGCAAAAAAAAAAAAAAAAAGAGACCAGGAGCATGAAAAGGTGGGAAAAATTCGAGGAGCAAAAAAAAAAAAAAAAAAAGACCAGGAGCATGAAAAGGTGTGAAAAATGCGAGGAGCAAAAAAAAAAAAAAAAAAAAGAAAGACCAGGAGCATGAAAAGGTGTGAAAAATGTGAGGAGCAAAAAAAAAAAAAAAAGACCAGGAGCATGAAAAGGTGTGAAAAATGCGAGGAGCAAAAAAAAAAAAAGAAAGACCAGGAGCATGAAAAGGTGTGAAAAATGCAAGGAGCATGAAAAGGTGTGAAAAATGCGAGGAGCAAAAAAAAAAAAAGAAAGACCAGGAGCATGAAAAGGTGTGAAAAATGCAAGGAGCATGAAAAGGTGTGAAAAATGCGAGGAGCAAAAAAAAAAAAAAAAGACCAGGAACATGAAAAGGTGTGAAAAATGCGAGGAGCAAAAAAAAAAAAAGAAAGACCAGGAGCATGAAAAGGTGTGAAAAATGTGACGAGCATGAAAAGTTTTGAAAAATGCGAGGAGCATGAAAAGGTGTGAAAAATGCGAGGAGCAAAAAAAAAAAAAAAAAAAAAAAGACCAGGAGCATGAAAAGGTGTGAAAAATGCGAGGAGCAAAAAAAAAAAAAAAGAAAGACCAGGAGCATGAAAAGGTGTGAAAAATGCGAAGAGCAAAAAAAAAAAAAATAAATAAAAGACCAGGAACATGAAAAGGTGTGAAAAATGCGAGGAGGAAAAAAAAAAAAAAAAGAAAGACTAGGAGCATGAAAAGGTGTGAAAAATGTGAGGAGCAAAAAAAAAAAAAAAAAAAAGAAAGACCAGGAGCATGAAAAGGTGTGAAAAATGCGAGGAGCAAAAAAAAAAAAAGAAAGACCAGGAGCATGAAAAGGTGTGAAAAATGCGAAGAGCAAAAAAAAAAAAAAAAAAAAAAAGACCAGGAACATGAAAAAGTGTGAAAAATGCGAGGAGCAAAAAAAAAAGAAGAAAGACCAGGAGCAGGAAAAGGTGTGAAAAATGCGACGAGCATGAAAAGTTGTGAAAAATGCGAGGAGCATGAAGAGGTGTGAAAAATGCGAGGAGCATGACAAGGTGTGAAAAATGCGAGGAGCAAAAAAAAAAAAAAAAAAGACCAGGAACATGAAAAGGTGTGAAAAATGCGAGGAGCAAAAAAAAAAAAAAAAAGAAAGAAAGAAAGACCAGGAGCATGAAAAGGTGTGAAAAATGCGAGGAGCAAAAAAAAAAAAAAAAAAAAGAAAGACCAGGAGCATGAAAAGGTGTGAAAAATGCGAGGAGCAAAAAAAAAAAAAGAAAGACCAGGAGCATGAAAAGGTGTGAAAAATGCGAGGAGCAAACAAAAAAAAAAAAAAAAAAAAAGACCAGGAGCATGAAAAGGTGTGAAAAATGCGAGGAGCAAAAAAAAAAAAAAGAAAGACCAGGAGCATGAAAAGGTGTGAAAAATGCGAAGAGCAAAAAAAAAAAAAAAAAGACCAGGAACATGAAAAGGTGTGAAAAATGCGAGGAGCAAAAAAAAAAAAAGAAAGACCAGGAGCATGAAAAGGTGTGAAAAATGCGACGAGCATGAAAAGTTGTGAAAAATGCGAGGAGCATGAAAAGGTGTGAAAAATGCGAGGAGCAAAAAAAAAAAAAAAAAAAAAAAAGACCAGGAGCATGAAAAGGTGTGAAAAATGCGAGGAGCAAAAAAAAAAAAAAGAAAGACCAGGAGCATGAAAAGGTGTGAAAAATGCGAGGAGCAAAAAAAAAAAAAAAAAAAAGAAAGACCAGGAGCATGAAAAGGTGTGAAAAATGCGAGGAGCAAAAAAAAAAAAAAAAAAAAGGCCAGGAACATGAAAAGGGGAGAAAAAAACGAAGAGAAAAAAAAAAAAAAAAAAAAAGAAAGACCAGGAGCATGAAAAGGTGTGAAAAATGCGAGGAGCAAAAAAAAAAAAAAAAAAAAAAGACCAGGAACATGAAAAAGTGTGAAAAATGCGAGGAGCAAAAAAAAAAAAAGAAAGACCAGGAGCATGAAAAGGTGTGAAAAATGCGACGAGCATGAAAAGTTGTGAAAAATGCGAGGAGCATGAAGAGGTGTGAAAAATGCGAGGAGCATGAAAAGGTGTGAAAAATGCGAGGAGCAAAAAAAAAAAAAAAAGAAAAAAAGAAAGACCAGGAGCATGAAAAGGTGTGAAAAATGCGAGGAGCAGAAAAGAAAAAAAAAAAAAGAAAGACCAGGAGCATGAAAAGGTGTGAAAAATGCGACGAGCATGAAAAGTTGTGAAAAATGCGAGGAGCATGAAGAGGTGTGAAAAATGCGAGGAGCATGAAAAGGTGTGAAAAATGCGAGGAGCAAAAAAAAAAAAAAAAAAAAGACCAGGAAAAAGAAAAGGTGTGAAAAACGCGGGGAGAAAAAAAAAAAAAAAAAAAAGACCAGGAGCATGAAAAGGTGTGAAAAATGCGAGGAGCAAAAAAAAAAAAAAAAAAAAAGAAAGACCAGGAGCATGAAAAGGTGTGAAAAATGCAAGGAGCATGAAAAGGTGTGAAAAATGCGAGGAGCATGAACAGGTGTGAAAAATGCGAGGAGCATGAAAAGGTGTGAAAAATTTGAGGAGCAAAAAAAAAAAAAAACCAGGAGCATGAAAAGGTGTGAAAAATGCGAAGAGCAAAAAAAAAAAAAAAAAGACCAGGAACATGAAAAGGTGTGAAAAATGCGACGAGCATGAAAACTTGTGAAAAATGCGAGGAGCATGAAGAGGTGTGAAAAATGTGAGGAGCATGAAAAGGTGTGAAAAATTTGAGGAGCAAAAAAAAAAAAAAAACCAGGAGCATGAAAAGGTGTGAAAAATGCGAGGAGCAAAAAAAAAAAAAAAAAAAGAAAGACCAGGAGCATGAAAAGGTGTGAAAAATGCGAGGAGCAAAAAAAAAAAAAGAAAGACCAGGAGCATGAAAAGGTGTGAAAAATGCGAGGAGAAAAAAAAAAAAAAAAAAAGAAAGACCAGGAGCATGAAAAGGTGTGAAAAATGCGAGGAGCAAAAAAAAAAAAAAGAAAGACCAGGAGCATGAAAAGGTGTGAAAAATGCGAGGAGCAAAAAAAAAAAAAAAAAGAGACCAGGAGCATGAAAAGGTGGGAAAAATTCGAGGAGCAAAAAAAAAAAAAAAAAAAGACCAGGAGCATGAAAAGGTGTGAAAAATGCGAGGAGCAAAAAAAAAAAAAAAAAAAGAAAGACCAGGAGCATGAAAAGGTGTGAAAAATGTGAGGAGCAAAAAAAAAAAAAAAAGACCAGGAGCATGAAAAGGTGTGAAAAATGCGAGGAGCAAAAAAAAAAAAAGAAAGACCAGGAGCATGAAAAGGTGTGAAAAATGCAAGGAGCATGAAAAGGTGTGAAAAATGCGAGGAGCAAAAAAAAAAAAAGAAAGACCAGGAGCATGAAAAGGTGTGAAAAATGCAAGGAGCATGAAAAGGTGTGAAAAATGCGAGGAGCAAAAAAAAAAAAAAAAAGACCAGGAACATGAAAAGGTGTGAAAAATGCGAGGAGCAAAAAAAAAAAAAGAAAGACCAGGAGCATGAAAAGGTGTGAAAAATGTGACGAGCATGAAAAGTTTTGAAAAATGCGAGGAGCATGAAAAGGTGTGAAAAATGCGAGGAGCAAAAAAAAAAAAAAAAAAAAAAAAAGACCAGGAGCAGGAAAAGGTGTGAAAAATGCGAGGAGCAAAAAAAAAAAAAAAGAAAGACCAGGAGCATGAAAAGGTGTGAAAAATGCGAAGAGCAAAAAAAAAAAAAAATAAATAAAAGACCAGGAACATGAAAAGGTGTGAAAAATGCGAGGAGGAAAAAAAAAAAAAAAAGAAAGACTAGGAGCATGAAAAGGTGTGAAAAATGTGAGGAGCAAAAAAAAAAAAAAAAAAAAAGAAAGACCAGGAGCATGAAAAGGTGTGAAAAATGCGGGGAGCAAAAAAAAAAAAAGAAAGACCAGGAGCATGAAAAGGTGTGAAAAATGCGAAGAGCAAAAAAAAAAAAAAAAAAAAAAAAGACCAGGAACATGAAAAAGTGTGAAAAATGCGAGGAGCAAAAAAAAAAGAAGAAAGACCAGGAGCAGGAAAAGGTGTGAAAAATGCGACGAGCATGAAAAGTTGTGAAAAATGCGAGGAGCATGAAGAGGTGTGAAAAATGCGAGGAGCATGAAAAGGTGTGAAAAATGCGAGGAGCAAAAAAAAAAAAAAAAAAGACCAGGAACATGAAAAGGTGTGAAAAATGCGAGGAGCAAAAAAAAAAAAAAAAAAAAGAAAGAAAGACCAGGAGCATGAAAAGGTGTGAAAAATGCGAGGAGCAAAAAAAAAAAAAAAAAAAAGAAAGACCAGGAGCATGAAAAGGTGTGAAAAATGCGAGAAGAAAAAAAAAAAAAGAAAGACCAGGAGCATGAAAAGGTGTGAAAAATGCGACGAGCATGAAAAGTTGTGAAAAATGCGAGGAGCATGAAGAGGTGTGAAAAATGCGAGGAGCATGAAAAGGTGTGAAAAATGCGAGGAGCAAAAAAAAAAAAAAAAAAAAGACCAGGAACATGAAAAGGTGTGAAAAAAGCGAGGAGAAAAAAAAAAAAAAAAAAAAGACCAGGAGCATGAAAAGGTGTGAAAAATGCGAGGAGCAAAAAAAAAAAAAAAAAAAAAGAAAGACCAGGAGCATGAAAAGGTGTGAAAAATGCAAGGAGCATGAAAAGGTGTGAAAAATGCGAGGAGCATGAACAGGTGTGAAAAATGCGAGGAGCATGAAAAGGTGTGAAAAATTTGAGGAGCAAAAAAAAAAAAAAACCAGGAGCATGAAAAGGTGTGAAAAATGCGAAGAGCAAAAAAAAAAAAAAAAAAGACCAGGAACATGAAAAGGTGTGAAAAATGCGACGAGCATGAAAACTTGTGAAAAATGCGAGGAGCATGAAGAGGTGTGAAAAATGTGAGGAGCATGAAAAGGTGTGAAAAATTTGAGGAGCAAAAAAAAAAAAAAAAACCAGGAGCATGAAAAGGTGTGAAAAATGCGAGGAGCAAAAAAAAAAAAAAAAAAAAGAAAGACCAGGAGCATGAAAAGGTGTGAAAAATGCGAGGAGCAAAAAAAAAAAAAAGAAAGACCAGGAGCATGAAAAGGTGTGAAAAATGCGAGGAGAAAAAAAAAAAAAAAAAAAGAAAGACCAGGAGCATGAAAAGGTGTGAAAAATGCGAGGAGCAAAAAAAAAAAAAGAAAGACCAGGAGCATGAAAAGGTGTGAAAAATGCGAGGAGCAAAAAAAAAAAAAAAAAGAGACCAGGAGCATGAAAAGGTGGGAAAAATTCGAGGAGCAAAAAAAAAAAAAAAAAAAGACCAGGAGCATGAAAAGGTGTGAAAAATGCGAGGAGCAAAAAAAAAAAAAAAAAAAAGAAAGACCAGGAGCATGAAAAGGTGTGAAAAATGTGAGGAGCAAAAAAAAAAAAAAAAGACCAGGAGCATGAAAAGGTGTGAAAAATGCGAGGAGCAAAAAAAAAAAAAGAAAGACCAGGAGCATGAAAAGGTGTGAAAAATGCAAGGAGCATGAAAAGGTGTGAAAAATGCGAGGAGCAAAAAAAAAAAAAGAAAGACCAGGAGCATGAAAAGGTGTGAAAAATGCAAGGAGCATGAAAAGGTGTGAAAAATGCGAGGAGCAAAAAAAAAAAAAAAAGACCAGGAACATGAAAAGGTGTGAAAAATGCGAGGAGCAAAAAAAAAAAAAGAAAGACCAGGAGCATGAAAAGGTGTGAAAAATGTGACGAGCATGAAAAGTTTTGAAAAATGCGAGGAGCATGAAAAGGTGTGAAAAATGCGAGGAGCAAAAAAAAAAAAAAAAAAAAAAAAAGACCAGGAGCATGAAAAGGTGTGAAAAATGCGAGGAGCAAAAAAAAAAAAAAAAGAAAGACCAGGAGCATGAAAAGGTGTGAAAAATGCGAAGAGCAAAAAAAAAAAAAAAATAAATAAAAGACCAGGAACATGAAAAGGTGTGAAAAATGCGAGGAGGAAAAAAAAAAAAAAAAGAAAGACTAGGAGCATGAAAAGGTGTGAAAAATGTGAGGAGCAAAAAAAAAAAAAAAAAAAAGAAAGACCAGGAGCATGAAAAGGTGTGAAAAATGCGAGGAGCAAAAAAAAAAAAAAGAAAGACCAGGAGCATGAAAAGGTGTGAAAAAAGCGAAGAGCAAAAAAAAAAAAAAAAAAAAAAAAGACCAGGAACATGAAAAAGTGTGAAAAATGCGAGGAGCAAAAAAAAAAGAAGAAAGACCAGGAGCAGGAAAAGGTGTGAAAAATGCGACGAGCATGAAAAGTTGTGAAAAATGCGAGGAGCATGAAGAGGTGTGAAAAATGCGAGGAGCATGAAAAGGTGTGAAAAATGCGAGGAGCAAAAAAAAAAAAAAAAAAGACCAGGAACAAGAAAAGGTGGGAAAAAAGCGAGGAGCAAAAAAAAAAAAAAAAAGAAAGAAAGAAAGACCAGGAGCATGAAAAGGTGTGAAAAATGCGAGGAGCAAAAAAAAAAAAAAAAAAAAAGAAAGACCAGGAGCATGAAAAGGTGTGAAAAATGCGACGAGCATGAAAAGTTGTGAAAAATGCGAGGAGCATGAAAAGGTGTGAAAAATGCGAGGAGAAAAAAAAAAAAAAAAAAAAAAAAAGACCAGGAGCATGAAAAGGTGTGAAAAATGCGAGGAGCAAAAAAAAAAAAAAGAAAGACCAGGAGCATGAAAAGGTGTGAAAAATGCGAGGAGCAAAAAAAAAAAAAAAAAAAAGAAAGACCAGGAGCATGAAAAGGTGTGAAAAATGCGAGGAGCAAAAAAAAAAAAAAAAAAAAGGCCAGGAACATGAAAATGTGTGAAAAATGCGAGGAGAAAAAAAAAAAAAAAAAAAAGAAAGACCAGGAGCATGAAAAGGTGTGAAAAATGCGAGGAGCAAAAAAAAAAAAAAAAAAAAAAGACCAGGAACATGAAAAAGTGTGAAAAAGGCGAGGAGCAAAAAAAAAAAAAGAAAGACCAGGAGCATGAAAAGGTGTGAAAAATGCGACGAGCATGAAAAGTTGTGAAAAATGCGAGGAGCATGAAGAGGTGTGAAAAATGCGAGGAGCATGAAAAGGTGTGAAAAATGCGAGGAGCAAAAAAAAAAAAAAAAAAAAAAAAGAAAGACCAGGAGCATGAAAAGGTGTGAAAAATGCGAGGAGCAGAAAAGAAAAAAAAAAAAAGAAAGACCAGGAGCATGAAAAGGTGTGAAAAATGCGACGAGCATGAAAAGTTGTGAAAAATGCGAGGAGCATGAAGAGGTGTGAAAAATGCGAGGAGCATGAAAAGGTGTGAAAAATGCGAGGAGCAAAAAAAAAAAAAAAAAAAGACCAGGAACATGAAAAGGTGTGAAAAAAGCGAGGAGAAAAAAAAAAAAAAAAAAAAGACCAGGAGCATGAAAAGGTGAGAAAAATGCGAGGAGCAAAAAAAAAAAAAAAAAAAAAGAAAGACCAGGAGCATGAAAAGGTGTGAAAAATGCAAGGAGCATGAAAAGGTGTGAAAAATGCGAGGAGCATGAACAGGTGTGAAAAATGCGAGGAGCATGAAAAGGTGTGAAAAATTTGAGGAGCAAAAAAAAAAAAAAACCAGGAGCATGAAAAGGTGTGAAAAATGCGAAGAGCAAAAAAAAAAAAAAAAAGACCAGGAACATGAAAAGGTGTGAAAAATGCGACGAGCATGAAAACTTGTGAAAAATGCGAGGAGCATGAAGAGGTGTGAAAAATGTGAGGAGCATGAAAAGGTGTGAAAAATTTGAGGAGCAAAAAAAAAAAAAAAACCAGGAGCATGAAAAGGTGTGAAAAATGCGAGGAGCAAAAAAAAAAAAAAAAAAAAGAAAGACCAGGAGCATGAAAAGGTGTGAAAAATGCGAGGAGCAAAAAAAAAAAAAAGAAAGACCAGGAGCATGAAAAGGTGTGAAAAATGCGAGGAGAAAAAAAAAAAAAAAAAAAGAAAGACCAGGAGCATGAAAAGGTGTGAAAAATGCGAGGAGCAAAAAAAAAAAAAGAAAGACCAGGAGCATGAAAAGGTGTGAAAAATGCGAGGAGCAAAAAAAAAAAAAAAAAGAGACCAGGAGCATGAAAAGGTGGGAAAAATTCGAGGAGCAAAAAAAAAAAAAAAAAAAGACCAGGAGCATGAAAAGGTGTGAAAAATGCGAGGAGCAAAAAAAAAAAAAAAAAAAAGAAAGACCAGGAGCATGAAAAGGTGTGAAAAATGTGAGGAGCAAAAAAAAAAAAAAAAGACCAGGAGCATGAAAAGGTGTGAAAAATGCGAGGAGCAAAAAAAAAAAAAAGAAAGACCAGGAGCATGAAAAGGTGTGAAAAATGCAAGGAGCATGAAAAGGTGTGAAAAATGCGAGGAGCAAAAAAAAAAAAAGAAAGACCAGGAGCATGAAAAGGTGTGAAAAATGCAAGGAGCATGAAAAGGTGTGAAAAATGCGAGGAGCAAAAAAAAAAAAAAAAAGACCAGGAACATGAAAAGGTGTGAAAAATGCGAGGAGCAAAAAAAAAAAAAAGAAAGACCAGGAGCATGAAAAGGTGTGAAAAATGTGACGAGCATGAAAAGTTTTGAAAAATGCGAGGAGCATGAAAAGGTGTGAAAAATGCGAGGAGCAAAAAAAAAAAAAAAGAAAGACCAGGAGCATGAAAAGGTGTGAAAAATGCGAAGAGCAAAAAAAAAAAAAAATAAATAAAAGACCAGGAGCATGAAAAGGTGTGAAAAATGCGAGGAGCAAAAAAAAAAAAAAGAAAGACCAGGAGCATGAAAAGGTGTGAAAAATGCGAAGAGCAAAAAAAAAAAAAAAAAAAAAAAAGACCAGGAACATGAAAAAGTGTGAAAAATGCGAGGAGCAAAAAAAAAAGAAGAAAGACCAGGAGCAGGAAAAGGTGTGAAAAATGCGACGAGCATGAAAAGTTGTGAAAAAAATGCGAGGAGCATGAAGAGGTGTGAAAAATGCGAGGAGCATGAAAAGGTGTGAAAAATGCGAGGAGCAAAAAAAAAAAAAAAAAAAGACCAGGAACATGAAAAGGTGTGAAAAATGCGAGGAGCAAAAAAAAAAAAAAAAGAAAGAAAGAAAGACCAGGAGCATGAAAAGGTGTGAAAAATGCGAGGAGCAAAAAAAAAAAAAAAAAAAAAGAAAGACCAGGAGCATGAAAAGGTGTGAAAAATGCGAGGAGCAAAAAAAAAAAAAGAAAGACCAGGAGCATGAAAAGGTGTGAAAAATGCGAGGAGCAAACAAAAAAAAAAAAAAAAAAAAGACCAGGAGCATGAAAAGGTGTGAAAAATGCGAGGAGCAAAAAAAAAAAAAAGAAAGACCAGGAGCATGAAAAGGTGTGAAAAATGCGAAGAGCAAAAAAAAAAAAAAAAAAGACCAGGAACATGAAAAGGTGTGAAAAATGCGAGGAGCAAAAAAAAAAAAAAGAAAGACCAGGAGCATGAAAAGGTGTGAAAAATGCGACGAGCATGAAAAGTTGTGAAAAATGCGAGGAGCATGAAAAGGTGTGAAAAATGCGAGGAGCAAAAAAAAAAAAAAAAAAAAAAAAGACCAGGAGCATGAAAAGGTGTGAAAAATGCAAGGAGCATGAAAAGGGGTGAAAAATGCGAGGAGCAAAAAAAAAAAAAAAAAAAAGAAAGACCAGGAGCATGAAAAGTTGTGAAAAATGCGAGGAGCAAAAAAAAAAAAAGAAAGACCAGGAGCATGAAAAGGTGTGAAAAATGCGAGGAGAAAAAAAAAAAAAAAAAAAAAGAAAGACCAGGAGCATGAAAAGGTGTGAAAAATGCGAGGAGCAAAAAAAAAAAAAGAAAGACCAGGAGCATGAAAAGGTGTGAAAAATGCGAGGAGAAAAAAAAAAAAAAAAAAGAAAGACCAGGAGCATGAAAATGTGTGAAAAATGCGAGGAGCAAAAAAAAAAAAAAAAAAAAGACCAGGAACATGAAAAGGTGTGAAAAATGCGAGGAGAAAAAAAAAAAAAAAAAAAAGACCAGGAACATGAAAAGGTGTGAAAAATGCGAGGAGCAAAAAAAAAAAAAAAAAAAAAAAGAAAGACCAGGAGCATGAAAAGGTGTGAAAAATGCGAAGAGCAAAAAAAAAAAAAAAAAGACCAGGAACATGAAAAGGTGTGAAAAATGCGACGAGCATGAAAACTTGTGAAAAATGCGAGGAGCATGAAGAGGTGTGAAAAATGTGAGGAGCATGAAAAGGTGTGAAAAATTTGAGGAGCAAAAAAAAAAAAAAAACCAGGAGCATGAAAAGGTGTGAAAAATGCGAGGAGCAAAAAAAAAAAAAAAAAAAAGAAAGACCAGGAGCATGAAAAGGTGTGAAAAATGCGAGGAGCAAAAAAAAAAAAAGAAAGACCAGGAGCATGAAAAAGGTGTGAAAAATGCGAGGAGAAAAAAAAAAAAAAAAAAAAGAAAGACCAGGAGCATGAAAAGGTGTGAAAAATGCGAGGAGCATGAAGAGGTGTGAAAAATGTGAGGAGCAAGAAAAGGTGTGAAAAATGCGAGGAGAAAAAAAAAAAAAAAAAAAGAAAGACCAGGAGCATGAAAAGGTGTGAAAAATGCGAGGAGCAAAAAAAAAAAAAGAAAGACCAGGAGCATGAAAAGGTGTGAAAAATGCGAGGAGCAAAAAAAAAAAAACGAAAGACCAGGAGCATGAAAAGGTGTGAAAAATGAAAGGAGTATGAAAAGGTGTGAAAAATGCGAGGAGCAAAAAAAAAAAAAAGAAAGACCAGGAGCATGAAAAGGTGTGAAAAATGCAAGGAGCATGAAAAGGTGTGAAAAATGCGAGGAGCAAAAAAAAAAAAAAAAAGACCAGGAACATGAAAAGGTGTGAAAAATGCGAGGAGCAAAAAAAAAAAAAAGAAAGACCAGGAGCAGGAAAAGGTGTGAAAAATGCGACGAGCATGAAAAGTTGTGAAAAATGCGAGGAGCATGAAGAGGTGTGAAAAATGCGAGGAGCATGAAAAGGTGTGAAAAATGCGAGGAGCAAAAAAAAAAAAAAAAAAAAAGAAAGACCAGGAGCATGAAAAGGTGTGAAAAATGCGAGGAGCAAAAAAAAAAAAAGAAAGACCAGGAGCATGAAAAGGTGTGAAAAAAGGGAGGAGCAAAAAAAAAAAAAAAAAAAAGAGACCAGGAGCATGAAAAGGTGGGAAAAATTCGAGGAGCAAAAAAAAAAAAAAAAAAAGACCAGGAGCATGAAAAGGTGTGAAAAATGCGAGGAGCAAAAGAAAAAAAAAAAAAAGAAAGACCAGGAGCATGAAAAGGTGTGAAAAATGCGAGGAGCAAAAAAAAAAAAAAAAAACCAGGAGCATGAAAAGGTGTGAAAAATGCGAAGAGCAAAAAAAAAAAAAAAAAAAACAAAAGACCAGGAACATGAAAAGGTGTGAAAAATGCGAGGAGCAAAAAAAAAAAAAGAAAGACCAGGAGCAGGAAAAGGTGTGAAAAATGAAAAGTTGTGAAAAATGCGAGGAGCATGAAGAGGTGTGAAAAATGCGAGGAGCATGAAAAGGTGTGAAAAATGCGAGGAGCAAAAAAAAAAAAAAAAAAAAGAAAGACCAGGAGCATGAAAAGGTGTGAAAAAAGCGAGGAGCAAAAAAAAAAAAAGAAAGACCAGGAGCATGAAAAGGTGTGAAAAATGGGAGGAGCAAAAAAAAAAAAAAAAAAAGAGACCAGGAGCATGAAAAGCTGGGAAAAATTCGAGGAGCAAAAAAAAAAAAAAAAAAAAGACCAGGAGCATGAAAAGGTGTGAAAAATGCGAGGAGCAAAAAAAAAAAAAAAAAAAAGGCCAGGAACATGAAAATGTGTGAAAAATGCGAGGAGCAAAAAAAAAAAAAAAAAAAGAAAGACCAGGAGCATGAAAAGGTGTGAAAAATGCGAGGAGCAAAAAAAAAAAAAGAAAGACCAGGAGCATGAAAAGGTGTGAAAAATGCAAGGAGCATGAAAAGGTGTGAAAAATGCGAGGAGAAAAAAAAAAAAAAAAAAAGAAAGACCAGGAGCATGAAAAGGTGTGAAAAATGCGAGGAGCAAAAAAAAAAAAAAAAAGACCAGGAGCATGAAAAGGTGGGAAAAAAGCGAGGAGAAAAAAAAAAAAAAAAAAAAGAAAGACCAGGAGCATGAAAATGTGTGAAAAATGCGAGGAGCAAAAAAAAAAAAAAAAAAAAGACCAGGAACATGAAAAGGTGTGAAAAATGCGAGGAGAAAAAAAAAAAAAAAAAAAGACCAGGAGCATGAAAAGCTGTGAAAAATGCGAGGAGCAAAAAAAAAAAAAAAAAAAAAGAAAGACCAGGAGCATGAAAAGGTGTGAAAAATGCAAGGAGCATGAAAAGGTGTGAAAAATGCGAGGAGCATGAACAGGTGTGAAAAATGCGAGGAGCAAAAAAAAAAAAAAAACCAGGAGCATGAAAAGGTGTGAAAAATGCGAGGAGCAAAAAAAAAAAAAAAAAAAGAAAGACCAGGAGCATGAAAAGGTGTGAAAAATGCGAGGAGCAAAAAAAAAAAAAAAAAAAAGGCCAGGAACATGAAAAGGGGGGAAAAAAGCGAGGAGAAAAAAAAAAAAAAAAAAAAGAAAGACCAGGAGCATGAAAAGGTGTGAAAAATGCGAGGAGCAAAAAAAAAAAAAGAAAGACCAGGAGCATGAAAAGGTGTGAAAAATGCAAGGAGCATGAAAAGGTGTGAAAAATGCGAGGAGAAAAAAAAAAAAAAAAAAAAAGAAAGACCAGGAGCATGAAAAGGTGTGAAAAATGCGAGGAGCAAAAAAAAAAAAAGAAAGACCAGGAGCATGAAAAGGTGTGAAAAATGCGAGGAGAAAAAAAAAAAAAAAAAAAGAAAGACCAGGAACATGAAAAGGTGTGAAAAATGCGAGGAGAAAAAAAAAAAAAAAAAAAAGACCAGGAGCATGAAAAGGTGTGAAAAATGCGAGGAGCAAAAAAAAAAAAAAAAAAAAAGAAAGACCAGGAGCATGAAAAGGTGTGAAAAATGCAAGGAGCATGAAAAGGTGTGAAAAATGCGAGGAGCATGAACAGGTGTGAAAAATGCGAGGAGCATGAAAAGGTGTGAAAAATTTGAGGAGCAAAAAAAAAAAAACCAGGAGCATGAAAAGGTGTGAAAAATGCGAAGAGCAAAAAAAGAAAAAAAAAGACCAGGAACATGAAAAGGTGTGAAAAATGCGACGAGCATGAAAACTTGTGAAAAATGCGAGGAGCATGAAGAGGTGTGAAAAATGTGAGGAGCATGAAAAGGTGTGAAAAATTTGAGGAGCAAAAAAAAAAAAAAACCAGGAGCATGAAAAGGTGTGAAAAATGCGAGGAGCAAAAAAAAAAAAAAAAAAAAGAAAGACCAGGAGCATGAAAAGGTGTGAAAAATGCGAGGAGCAAAAAAAAAAAAAGAAAGACCAGGAGCATGAAAAGGTGTGAAAAATGCGAGGAGAAAAAAAAAAAAAAAAAAAAAGAAAGACCAGGAGCATGAAAAGTTGTGAAAAATGCGAGGAGCATGAAGAGGTGTGAAAAATGCGAGGAGCATGAAAAGGTGTGAAAAATGCGAGGAGCAAAAAAAAAAAAAAAAAAAGACCAGGAACATGAAAAGGTGTGAAAAATGCGAGGAGCAAAAAAAAAAAAAAAAGAAAGAAAGAAAGACCAGGAGCATGAAAAGGTGTGAAAAATGCGAGGAGCAAAAAAAAAAAAAAAAAAAAGAAAGACCAGGAGCATGAAGAGGTGTGAAAAATGCGAGGAGCAAAAAAAAAAAAAAGAAAGACCAGGAGCATGAAAAGGTGTGAAAAATGCAAGGAGCATGAAAAGGTGTGAAAAATGCGAGGAGCAAAAAAAAAAAAAAAAAGACCAGGAACATGAAAAGGTGTGAAAAATGCGAGGAGCAAAAAAAAAAAAAGAAAGACCAGGAGCATGAAAAGGTGTGAAAAATGCAAGGAGCATGAAAAGGTGTGAAAAATGCGAGGAGCACAAAAAAAAAAAAAAAAAAAAAGACCAGGAGCATGAAAAGGTGTGAAAAATGCGAGGAGCAAAAAAAAAAAAAAAAAAAAGGCCAGGAACATGAAAATGTGTGAAAAATGCGAGGAGCAAAAAAAAAAAAAAAAAAAGAAAGACCAGGAGCATGAAAAGGTGTGAAAAATGCGAGGAGCAAAAAAAAAAAAAGAAAGACCAGGAGCATGAAAAGGTGTGAAAAATGCAAGGAGCATGAAAAGGTGTGAAAAATGCGAGGAGAAAAAAAAAAAAAAAAAAAGAAAGACCAGGAGCATGAAAAGGTGTGAAAAATGCGAGGAGCAAAAAAAAAAAAAGAAAGACCAGGAGCATGAAAAGGTGTGAAAAATGCGAGGAGAAAAAAAAAAAAAAAAAAAGAAAGACCAGGAGCATGAAAATGTGTGAAAAATGCGAGGAGCAAAAAAAAAAAAAAAAAAAAAAACCAGGAACATAAAAAGGTGTGAAAAATGCGAGGAGAAAAAAAAAAAAAAAAAAAGACCAGGAGCATGAAAAGCTGTGAAAAATGCGAGGAGCAAAAAAAAAAAAAAAAAAAAAGAAAGACCAGGAGCATGAAAAGGTGTGAAAAATGCAAGGAGCATGAAAAGGTGTGAAAAATGCGAGGAGCATGAAAAGGTGTGAAAAATGCGAGGAGCAAAAAAAAAAAAAAAAACCAGGAGCATGAAAAGGTGTGAAAAATGCGAGGAGCAAAAAAAAAAAAAAAAAAAGAAAGACCAGGAGCATGAAAAGGTGTGAAAAATGCGAGGAGCAAAAAAAAAAAAAAAAAAAAAACCAGGAACATGAAAAGGTGGGAAAAAAGCGAGGAGAAAAAAAAAAAAAAAAAAAAGAAAGACCAGGAGCATGAAAAGGTGTGAAAAATGCGAGGAGCAAAAAAAAAAAAAGAAAGACCAGGAGCATGAAAAGGTGTGAAAAATGCAAGGAGCATGAAAAGGTGTGAAAAATGCGAGGAGAAAAAAAAAAAAAAAAAAAAGAAAGACCAGGAGCATGAAAAGGTGTGAAAAATGCGAGGAGCAAAAAAAAAAAAAGAAAGACCAGGAGCATGAAAAGGTGTGAAAAATGCGAGGAGAAAAAAAAAAAAAAAAAAAGAAAGACCAGGAACATGAAAAGGTGTGAAAAATGCGAGGAGAAAAAAAAAAAAAAAAAAAAAGACCAGGAGCATGAAAAGGTGTGAAAAATGCGAGGAGCAAAAAAAAAAAAAAAAAAAAAGAAAGACCAGGAGCATGAAAAGGTGTGAAAAATGCAAGGAGCATGAAAAGGTGTGAAAAATGCGAGGAGCATGAACAGGTGTGAAAAATGCGAGGAGCATGAAAAGGTGTGAAAAATTTGAGGAGCAAAAAAAAAAAAAAAACCAGGAGCATGAAAAGGTATGAAAAATGCGAAGAGCAAAAAAAGAAAAAAAAAGACCAGGAACATGAAAAGGTGTGAAAAATGCGACGAGCATGAAAACTTGTGAAAAATGCGAGGAGCATGAAGAGGTGTGAAAAATGTGAGGAGCATGAAAAGGTGTGAAAAATTTGAGGAGCAAAAAAAAAAAAAAACCAGGAGCATGAAAAGGTGTGAAAAATGCGAGGAGCAAAAAAAAAAAAAAAAAAAGAAAGACCAGGAGCATGAAAAGGTGTGAAAAATGCGAGGAGCAAAAAAAAAAAAAAGAAAGACCAGGAGCATGAAAAGGTGTGAAAAATGCGAGGAGAAAAAAAAAAAAAAAAAAAAGAAAGACCAGGAGCATGAAAAGTTGTGAAAAATGCGAGGAGCATGAAGAGGTGTGAAAAATGCGAGGAGCATGAAAAGGTGTGAAAAATGCGAGGAGCAAAAAAAAAAAAAAAAAAAGACCAGGAACATGAAAAGGTGTGAAAAATGCGAGGAGCAAAAAAAAAAAAAAAAGAAAGAAAGAAAGACCAGGAGCATGAAAAGGTGTGAAAAATGCGAGGAGCAAAAAAAAAAAAAAAAAAAAGAAAGACCAGGAGCATGAAGAGGTGTGAAAAATGCGAGGAGCAAAAAAAAAAAAAAGAAAGACCAGGAGCATGAAAAGGTGTGAAAAATGCAAGGAGCATGAAAAGGTGTGAAAAATGCGAGGAGCAAAAAAAAAAAAAAAAAGACCAGGAACATGAAAAGGTGTGAAAAATGCGAGGAGCAAAAAAAAAAAAAGAAAGACCAGGAGCATGAAAAGGTGTGAAAAATGCGAGGAGCAAAAAAAAAAAAAAAAAAAGAAAGACCAGGAGCATGAAAAGGTGTGAAAAATGCGAGGAGCAAAAAAAAAAAAAGAAAGACCAGGAGCATGAAAAGGTGTGAAAAATGCAAGGAGCATGAAAAGGTGTGAAAAAGGCGAGGAGAAAAAAAAAAAAAAAAAAAGAAAGACCAGGAGCATGAAAAGGTGTGAAAAATGCGAGGAGCAAAAAAAAAAAAAGAAAGACCAGGAGCATGAAAAGGTGTGAAAAATGCGAGGAGAAAAAAAAAAAAAAAAAAAGAAAGACCAGGAGCATGAAAATGTGTGAAAAATGCGAGGAGCAAAAAAAAAAAAAAAAAAAAAACCAGGAGCATGAAAAGGTGCGAAAAATGCGAGGAGCAAAAAAAAAAAAAAAAAAGAAAGACCAGGAGCATGAAAATGTGTGAAAAATGCGAGGAGCAAAAAAAAAAAAAAAAAAAAGGCCAGGAACATGAAAAGGTGTGAAAAATGCGAGGAGAAAAAAAAAAAAAAAAAAAAAGACCAGGAGCATGAAAAGGTGTGAAAAATGCGAGGAGCAAAAAAAAAAAAAAAAGAAAGACCAGGAGCATGAAAAGGTGTGAAAAATGCGAGGAGCATGAACAGGTGTGAAAAATGCGAGGAGCATGAAAAGGTGTGAAAAATTTGAGGAGCAAAAAAAAAAAAAACCAGGAGCATGAAAAGGTGTGAAAAATGCGAAGAGCAAAAAAAAAAAAAAAAAGACCAGGAACATGAAAAGGTGTGAAAAATGTGACGAGCATGAAAACTTGTGAAAAATGCGAGGAGCATGAAGAGGTGTGAAAAATGTGAGGAGCATGAAAAGGTGTGAAAAATTTGAGGAGCAAAAAAAAAAAAAAACCAGGAGCATGAAAAGGTGTGAAAAATTTGAAGAGCAAAAAAAAAAAAAAAAAGACCAGGAACATGAAAAGGTGTGAAAAATGGGAGGAGCAAAAAAAAAAAAAAAAAAAGAGACCAGGAGCATGAAAAGCTGGGAAAAATTCGAGGAGCAAAAAAAAAAAAAAAAAAAGACCAGGAGCATGAAAAGGTGTGAAAAATGCGAGGAGCAAAAAAAAAAAAAGAAAGACCAGGAGCATGAAAAGGTGTGAAAAATGCGAGGAGCAAAAAAAAAAAAAAAAAGAGACCAGGAGCATGAAAAGGTGGGAAAAATTCGAGGAGCAAAAAAAAAAAAAAAAAAAGACCAGGAGAATGAAAAGGTGTGAAAAATGCGAGGAGCAAAAAAAAAAAAAAAAAAAGAAAGACCAGGAGCATGAAAAGGTGTGAAAAATGTGAGGAGCAAAAAAAAAAAAAAAAGACCAGGAGCATGAAAAGGTGTGAAAAATGCGAGGAGCAAAAAAAAAAAAAGAAAGACCAGGAGCATGAAAAGGTGTGAAAAATGCAAGGAGCATGAAAAGGTGTGAAAAATGCGAGGAGCAAAAAAAAAAAAAGAAAGACCAGGAGCATGAAAAGGTGTGAAAAATGCAAGGAGCATGAAAAGGTGTGAAAAATGCGAGGAGCAAAAAAAAAAAAAAAAGACCAGGAACATGAAAAGGTGTGAAAAATGCGAGGAGCAAAAAAAAAAAAAGAAAGACCAGGAGCATGAAAAGGTGTGAAAAATGTGACGAGCATGAAAAGTTTTGAAAAATGCGAGGAGCATGAAAAGGTGTGAAAAATGCGAGGAGCAAAAAAAAAAAAAAAAAAAAAAAGACCAGGAGCATGAAAAGGTGTGAAAAATGCGAGGAGCAAAAAAAAAAAAAAAGAAAGACCAGGAGCATGAAAAGGTGTGAAAAATGCGAAGAGCAAAAAAAAAAAAAATAAATAAAAGACCAGGAACATGAAAAGGTGTGAAAAATGCGAGGAGGAAAAAAAAAAAAAAAAGAAAGACTAGGAGCATGAAAAGGTGTGAAAAATGTGAGGAGCAAAAAAAAAAAAAAAAAAAAGAAAGACCAGGAGCATGAAAAGGTGTGAAAAATGCGAGGAGCAAAAAAAAAAAAAGAAAGACCAGGAGCATGAAAAGGTGTGAAAAATGCGAAGAGCAAAAAAAAAAAAAAAAAAAAAAAGACCAGGAACATGAAAAAGTGTGAAAAATGCGAGGAGCAAAAAAAAAAGAAGAAAGACCAGGAGCAGGAAAAGGTGTGAAAAATGCGACGAGCATGAAAAGTTGTGAAAAATGCGAGGAGCATGAAGAGGTGTGAAAAATGCGAGGAGCATGAAAAGGTGTGAAAAATGCGAGGAGCAAAAAAAAAAAAAAAAAAGACCAGGAACATGAAAAGGTGTGAAAAATGCGAGGAGCAAAAAAAAAAAAAAAAGAAAGAAAGAAAGACCAGGAGCATGAAAAGGTGTGAAAAATGCGAGGAGCAAAAAAAAAAAAAAAAAAAAGAAAGACCAGGAGCATGAAAAGGTGTGAAAAATGCGAGGAGCAAAAAAAAAAAAAGAAAGACCAGGAGCATGAAAAGGTGTGAAAAATGCGAGGAGCAAACAAAAAAAAAAAAAAAAAAAAGACCAGGAGCATGAAAAGGTGTGAAAAATGCGAGGAGCAAAAAAAAAAAAAAGAAAGACCAGGAGCATGAAAAGGTGTGAAAAATGCGAAGAGCAAAAAAAAAAAAAAAAAGACCAGGAACATGAAAAGGTGTGAAAAATGCGAGGAGCAAAAAAAAAAAAAGAAAGACCAGGAGCATGAAAAGGTGTGAAAAATGCGACGAGCATGAAAAGTTGTGAAAAATGCGAGGAGCATGAAAAGGTGTGAAAAATGCGAGGAGCAAAAAAAAAAAAAAAAAAAAAAAGACCAGGAGCATGAAAAGGGGGGAAAAATGCGAGGAGCAAAAAAAAAAAAAAGAAAGACCAGGAGCATGAAAAGGTGTGAAAAATGCGAGGAGCAAAAAAAAAAAAAAAAAAAAGAAAGACCAGGAGCATGAAAAGGTGTGAAAAATGCGAGGAGCAAAAAAAAAAAAAAAAAAAAGGCCAGGAACATGAAAATGTGTGAAAAATGCGAGGAGAAAAAAAAAAAAAAAAAAAAGAAAGACCAGGAGCATGAAAAGGTGTGAAAAATGCGAGGAGCAAAAAAAAAAAAAAAAAAAAAAAGACCAGGAACATGAAAAAGTGTGAAAAATGCGAGGAGCAAAAAAAAAAAAAGAAAGACCAGGAGCATGAAAAGGTGTGAAAAATGCGACGAGCATGAAAAGTTGTGAAAAATGCGAGGAGCATGAAGAGGTGTGAAAAATGCGAGGAGCATGAAAAGGTGTGAAAAATGCGAGGAGCAAAAAAAAAAAAAAAAGAAAAAAAGAAAGACCAGGAGCATGAAAAGGTGTGAAAAATGCGAGGAGCAGAAAAGAAAAAAAAAAAAAGAAAGACCAGGAGCATGAAAAGGTGTGAAAAATGCGACGAGCATGAAAAGTTGTGAAAAATGCGAGGAGCATGAAGAGGTGTGAAAAATGCGAGGAGCATGAAAAGGTGTGAAAAATGCGAGGAGCAAAAAAAAAAAAAAAAAAAAGACCAGGAACATGAAAAGGGGTGAAAAAAGCGAGGAGAAAAAAAAAAAAAAAAAAAAGACCAGGAGCATGAAAAGGGGGGAAAAATGCGAGGAGCAAAAAAAAAAAAAAAAAAAAAGAAAGACCAGGAGCATGAAAAGGTGTGAAAAATGCAAGGAGCATGAAAAGGTGTGAAAAATGCGAGGAGCATGAACAGGTGTGAAAAATGCGAGGAGCATGAAAAGGTGTGAAAAATTTGAGGAGCAAAAAAAAAAAAAAACCAGGAGCATGAAAAGGTGTGAAAAATGCGAAGAGCAAAAAAAAAAAAAAAAAGACCAGGAACATGAAAAGGTGTGAAAAATGCGACGAGCATGAAAACTTGTGAAAAATGCGAGGAGCATGAAGAGGTGTGAAAAATGTGAGGAGCATGAAAAGGTGTGAAAAATTTGAGGAGCAAAAAAAAAAAAAAAACCAGGAGCATGAAAAGGTGTGAAAAATGCGAGGAGCAAAAAAAAAAAAAAAAAAAGAAAGACCAGGAGCATGAAAAGGTGTGAAAAATGCGAGGAGCAAAAAAAAAAAAAGAAAGACCAGGAGCATGAAAAGGTGTGAAAAATGCGAGGAGAAAAAAAAAAAAAAAAAAAGAAAGACCAGGAGCATGAAAAGGTGTGAAAAATGCGAGGAGCAAAAAAAAAAAAAGAAAGACCAGGAGCATGAAAAGGTGTGAAAAATGCGAGGAGCAAAAAAAAAAAAAAAAAGAGACCAGGAGCATGAAAAGGTGGGAAAAATTCGAGGAGCAAAAAAAAAAAAAAAAAAAGACCAGGAGCATGAAAAGGTGTGAAAAATGCGAGGAGCAAAAAAAAAAAAAAAAAAAGAAAGACCAGGAGCATGAAAAGGTGTGAAAAATGTGAGGAGCAAAAAAAAAAAAAAAAGACCAGGAGCATGAAAAGGTGTGAAAAATGCGAGGAGCAAAAAAAAAAAAAGAAAGACCAGGAGCATGAAAAGGTGTGAAAAATGCAAGGAGCATGAAAAGGTGTGAAAAATGCGAGGAGCAAAAAAAAAAAAAGAAAGACCAGGAGCATGAAAAGGTGTGAAAAATGCAAGGAGCATGAAAAGGTGTGAAAAATGCGAGGAGCAAAAAAAAAAAAAAAAGACCAGGAACATGAAAAGGTGTGAAAAATGCGAGGAGCAAAAAAAAAAAAAGAAAGACCAGGAGCATGAAAAGGTGTGAAAAATGTGACGAGCATGAAAAGTTTTGAAAAATGCGAGGAGCATGAAAAGGTGTGAAAAATGCGAGGAGCAAAAAAAAAAAAAAAAAAAAAAAAAGACCAGGAGCATGAAAAGGTGTGAAAAATGCGAGGAGCAAAAAAAAAAAAAAAGAAAGACCAGGAGCATGAAAAGGTGTGAAAAATGCGAAGAGCAAAAAAAAAATAAATAAATAAAAGACCAGGAACATGAAAAGGTGTGAAAAATGCGAGGAGGAAAAAAAAAAAAAAAAGAAAGACTAGGAGCATGAAAAGGTGTGAAAAATGTGAGGAGCAAAAAAAAAAAAAAAAAAAAGAAAGACCAGGAGCATGAAAAGGTGTGAAAAATGCGAGGAGCAAAAAAAAAAAAAGAAAAAACAAGAGCATGAAAAGGTGTGAAAAATGCGAAGAGCAAAAAAAAAAAAAAAAAAAAAAAAGACCAGGAACATGAAAAAGTGTGAAAAATGCGAGGAGCAAAAAAAAAAGAAGAAAGACCAGGAGCAGGAAAAGGTGTGAAAAATGCGACGAGCATGAAAAGTTGTGAAAAATGCGAGGAGCATGAAGAGGTGTGAAAAATGCGAGGAGCATGAAAAGGTGTGAAAAATTCGAGGAGCAAAAAAAAAAAAAAAAAAGACCAGGAACATGAAAAGGTGTGAAAAATGCGAGGAGCAAAAAAAAAAAAAAAAGAAAGAAAGAAAGACCAGGAGCATGAAAAGGTGTGAAAAATGCGAGGAGCAAAAAAAAAAAAAAAAAAAAGAAAGACCAGGAGCATGAAAAGGTGTGAAAAATGCGAGGAGCAAAAAAAAAAAAAGAAAGACCAGGAGCATGAAAAGGTGTGAAAAATGCGAGGAGCAAACAAAAAAAAAAAAAAAAAAAAAGACCAGGAGCATGAAAAGGTGTGAAAAATGCGAGGAGCAAAAAAAAAAAAAAGAAAGACCAGGAGCATGAAAAGGTGTGAAAAATGCGAAGAGCAAAAAAAAAAAAAAAAAGACCAGGAACATGAAAAGGTGTGAAAAATGCGAGGAGCAAAAAAAAAAAAAGAAAGACCAGGAGCATGAAAAGGTGTGAAAAATGCAACGAGCATGAAAAGTTGTGAAAAATGCGAGGAGCATGAAAAGGTGTGAAAAATGCGAGGAGCAAAAAAAAAAAAAAAAAAAAAAAAGACCAGGAGCATGAAAAGGTGTGAAAAAAGCGAGGAGCAAAAAAAAAAAAAAGAAAGACCAGGAGCATGAAAAGGTGTGAAAAATGCGAGGAGCAAAAAAAAAAAAAAAAAAAAGAAAGACCAGGAGCATGAAAAGGTGTGAAAAATGCGAGGAGCAAAAAAAAAAAAAAAAAAAAGGCCAGGAACATGAAAATGTGTGAAAAATGCGAGGAGAAAAAAAAAAAAAAAAAAAAAGAAAGACCAGGAGCATGAAAAGGTGTGAAAAATGCGAGGAGCAAAAAAAAAAAAAAAAAAAAAAAGACCAGGAACATGAAAAAGTGTGAAAAATGCGAGGAGCAAAAAAAAAAAAAGAAAGACCAGGAGCATGAAAAGGTGTGAAAAATGCGACGAGCATGAAAAGTTGTGAAAAATGCGAGGAGCATGAAGAGGTGTGAAAAATGCGAGGAGCATGAAAAGGTGTGAAAAATGCGAGGAGCAAAAAAAAAAAAAAAGAAAAAAAGAAAGACCAGGAGCATGAAAAGGTGTGAAAAATGCGAGGAGCAGAAAAGAAAAAAAAAAAAAGAAAGACCAGGAGCATGAAAAGGTGTGAAAAATGCGACGAGCATGAAAAGTTGTGAAAAATGCGAGGAGCATGAAGAGGTGTGAAAAATGCGAGGAGCATGAAAAGGTGTGAAAAATGCGAGGAGCAAAAAAAAAAAAAAAAAAAAGACCAGGAACATGAAAAGGTGTGAAAAATGCGAGGAGCAAAAAAAAAAAAAAAAAAAAAAAGACCAGGAACATGAAAAAGTGTGAAAAATGCGAGGAGCAAAAAAAAAAAAAGAAAGACCAGGAGCATGAAAAGGTGTGAAAAATGCGACGAGCATGAAAAGTTGTGAAAAATGCGAGGAGCATGAAGAGGTGTGAAAAATGCGAGGAGCATGAAAAGGTGTGAAAAATGCGAGGAGCAAAAAAAAAAAAAAAAAAAAAAAAGAAAGACCAGGAGCATGAAAAGGTGTGAAAAATGCGAGAAGAAAAAAAAAAAAAGAAAGACCAGGAGCATGAAAAGGTGTGAAAAATGCGACGAGCATGAAAAGTTGTGAAAAATGCGAGGAGCATGAAGAGGTGTGAAAAATGCGAGGAGCATGAAAAGGTGTGAAAAATGCGAGGAGCAAAAAAAAAAAAAAAAAAAGACCAGGAAAAAGAAAAGGGGTGAAAAAAGCGAGGAGAAAAAAAAAAAAAAAAAAAAGACCAGGAGCATGAAAAGGTGTGAAAAATGCGAGGAGCAAAAAAAAAAAAAAAAGAAAGACCAGGAGCATGAAAAGGTGTGAAAAATGCAAGGAGCATGAAAAGGTGTGAAAAATGCGAGGAGCATGAAAAGGTGTGAAAAATGCGAGGAGCATGAAAAGGTGTGAAAAATTTGAGGAGCAAAAAAAAAAAAAAACCAGGAGCATGAAAAGGTGTGAAAAATGCGAAGAGCAAAAAAAAAAAAAAAAAGACCAGGAACATGAAAAGGTGTGAAAAATGCGACGAGCATGAAAACTTGTGAAAAATGCGAGGAGCATGAAGAGGTGTGAAAAATGTGAGGAGCATGAAAAGGTGTGAAAAATTTGAGGAGCAAAAAAAAAAAAAAAACCAGGAGCATGAAAAGGTGTGAAAAATGCGAGGAGCAAAAAAAAAAAAAAAAAAAAGAAAGACCAGGAGCATGAAAAGGTGTGAAAAATGCGAGGAGCAAAAAAAAAAAAAGAAAGACCAGGAGCATGAAAAGGTGTGAAAAATGCGAGGAGAAAAAAAAAAAAAAAAAAAGAAAGACCAGGAGCATGAAAAGTTGTGAAAAATGCGAGGAGCATGAAGAGGTGTGAAAAATGCGAGGAGCATGAAAAGGTGTGAAAAATGCGAGGAGCAAAAAAAAAAAAAAAAAAAGACCAGGAACATGAAAAGGTGTGAAAAATGCGAGGAGCAAAAAAAAAAAAAAAAGAAAGAAAGAAAGACCAGGAGCATGAAAAGGTGTGAAAAATGCGAGGAGCAAAAAAAAAAAAAAAAAAAAGAAAGACCAGGAGCATGAAGAGGTGTGAAAAATGCGAGGAGCAAAAAAAAAAAAAAGAAAGACCAGGAGCATGAAAAGGTGTGAAAAATGCAAGGAGCATGAAAAGGTGTGAAAAATGCGAGGAGCAAAAAAAAAAAAAAAAAGACCAGGAACATGAAAAGGTGTGAAAAATGCGAGGAGCAAAAAAAAAAAAAGAAAGACCAGGAGCATGAAAAGGTGTGAAAAATGCGAGGAGCAAAAAAAAAAAAAAAAAGAAAGACCAGGAGCATGAAAATGTGTGAAAAATGCGAGGAGCAAAAAAAAAAAAAAAAAAAAGAAAGACCAGGAGCATGAAAAGGTGTGAAAAATGCGAGGAGCAAAAAAAAAAAAAAGACCAGGAGCATGAAAAGGTGTGAAAAATGCGAGGAGCAAAAAAAAAAAAAAAAAAAAAAAGACCAACAACATGAAAAAGTGTGAAAAATGCGAAGAGCAAAAAAAAAAAAAAAAAAAAAGACCAGGAACATGAAAAAGTGTGAAAAATGCGAGGAGCAAAAAAAAAAAAAGAAAGACCAGGAGCATGAAAAGGTGTGAAAAATGCGACGAGCATGAAAAGTTGTGAAAAATGCGAGGAGCATGAAGAGGTGTGAAAAATGCGAGGAGCATGAAAAGGTGTGAAAAATGCGAGGAGCAAAAAAAAAAAAAAAAAAAGACCAGGAACATGAAAAGGTGTGAAAAATGCGAGGAGCAAAAAAAAAAAGAAAGAAAGAAAGACCAGGAGCATGAAAAGGTGTGAAAAATGCGAGGAGCAAAAAAAAAAAAAGAAAGACCAGGAGCATGAAAAGGTGTGAAAAATGCAAGGAGCATGAAAAGGTGTGAAAAATGCGAGGAGCAAAAAAAAAAAAAAAAGACCAGGAACATGAAAAGTTGTGAAAAATGCGAGGAGCAAAAAAAAAAAAAAACCAGGAGCATGAAAAGGTGTGAAAAATGCGAAGAGCAAAAAAAAAAAAAAAAGACCAGGAACATGAAAAGGTGTGAAAAATGCGACGAGAATGAAAAGTTGTGAAAAATGCGAGGAGCATGAAGAGGTGTGAAAAATGTGAGGAGCATGAAAAGGTGTGAAAAATGCGAGGAGAAAAAAAAAAAAAAAAAAAAGAAAGACCAGGAGCATGAAAAGGTGTGAAAAATGCGAGGAGCAAAAAAAAAAAAAGAAAGACCAGGAGCATGAAAAGGTGTAAAAAATGCGAGGAGCAAAAAAAAAAAAAAAAAAGAGACCAGGAGCATGAAAAGGTGGGAAAAATTCGAGGAGCAAAAAAAAAAAAAAAAAAAGACCAGGAGCATGAAAAGGTGTGAAAAATGCGACGAGCATGAAAAGTTGTGAAAAATGCGAGGAGCATGAAGAGGTGTGAAAAATGTGAGGAGCATGAAAAGGTGTGAAAAATGCGAGGAGAAAAAAAAAAAAAAAAAAAAGAAAGACCAGGAGCATGAAAAGGTGTGAAAAATGCGAGGAGCAAAAAAAAAAAAAGAAAGACCAGGAGCATGAAAAGGTGTGAAAAATGCGAGGAGCAAAAAAAAAAAAAAAAAGAGACCAGGAGCATGAAAAGGTGGGAAAAATTCGAGGAGCAAAAAAAAAAAAAAAAAAAGACCAGGAGCATGAAAAGGTGTGAAAAATGCGAGGAGCAAAAAAAAAAAAACAAAAAAGAAAGACCAGGAGCATGAAAAGGTGTGAAAAATGTGAGGAGCAAAAAAAAAAAAAAAAAGACCAGGAGCATGAAAAGGTGGGAAAAATGCGAGGAGCAAAAAAAAAAAAAGAAAGACCAGGAGCATGAAAAGGTGTGAAAAATGCAAGGAGCATGAAAAGGTGTGAAAAATGCGAGGAGCAAAAAAAAAAAAAGAAAGACCAGGAGCATGAAAAGGTGTGAAAAATGCAAGGAGCATGAAAAGGTGTGAAAAATGCGAGGAGCAAAAAAAAAAAAAAAAGACCAGGAACATGAAAAGGTGTGAAAAATGCGAGGAGCAAAAAAAAAAAAAGAAAGACCAGGAGCATGAAAAGGTGTGAAAAATGCGACGAGCATGAAAAGTTGTGAAAAATGCGAGGAGCATGAAAAGGTGTGAAAAATGCGAGGAGCAAAAAAAAAAAAAAAAAAAAAAAAAGACCAGGAGCATGAAAAGGTGTGAAAAATGCGAGGAGCAAAAAAAAAAAAAAAGAAAGACCAGGAGCATGAAAAGGTGTGAAAAATGCGAAGAGCAAAAAAAAAAAAAATAAATAAAGACCAGGAACATGAAAAGGTGTGAAAAATGCGAGGAGGAAAAAAAAAAAAAAAAGAAAGACTAGGAGCATGAAAAGGTGTGAAAAATGTGAGGACCAAAAAAAAAAAAAAAAAAAAAAAAGACCAGGAGCATGAAAAGGTGTAAAAAATGCGAGGAGCAAAAAAAAAAAAAGAAAGACCAGGAGCATGAAAAGGTGTGAAAAATGCGAAGAGCAAAAAAAAAAAAAAAAAAAAAAAAGACCAGGAACATGAAAAAGTGTGAAAAATGCGAGGAGAAAAAAAAAAAAAAGAAAGACCAGGAGCAGGAAAAGGTGTGAAAAATGCGACGAGCATGAAAAGTTGTGAAAAATGCGAGGAGCATGAAGAGGTGTGAAAAATGCGAGGAGCATGAAAAGGTGTGAAAAATGCGAGGAGCAAAAAAAAAAAAAAAAAAAGACCAGGAACATGAAAAGGTGTGAAAAATGCGAGGAGCAAAAAAAAAAAAAAAGAAAGAAAGAAAGACCAGGAGCATGAAAAGGTGTGAAAAATGCGAGGAGCAAAAAAAAAAAAAAAAAAAAAAAAGACCAGGAGCATGAAAAGGTGTGAAAAATGCGAGGAGCAAAAAAAAAAAAAGAAAGACCAGGAGCATGAAAAGGTGTGAAAAATGGGAGGAGCAAAAAAAAAAAAAAAAAAAAGAGACCAGGAGCATGAAAAGCTGGGAAAAATTCGAGGAGCAAAAAAAAAAAAAAAAAAAGACCAGGAGCATGAAAAGGTGTGAAAAAAGCGAGGAGCAAAAGAAAAAAAAAAAAAGAAAGACCAGGAGCATGAAAAGGTGTGAAAAATGCGAGGAGCAAAAAAAAAAAAAAAAGACCAGGAGCATGAAAAGGTGTGAAAAATGCGAGGAGCAAAAAAAAAAAAAAGAAAGACCAGGAGCATGAAAAGGTGTGAAAAATGCAAGGAGCATGAAAAGGTGTGAAAAATGCGCGGAGCAAAAAAAAAAAAAAAAGACCAGGAACATGAAAAGGTGTGAAAAATGCGAGGAGCAAAAAAAAAAAAAGAAAGACCAGGAGCATGAAAAGGTGTGAAAAAAGCGACGAGCATGAAAAGTTGTGAAAAATGCGAGGAGCATGAAAAGGTGTGAAAAATGCGAGGAGCAAACAAAAAAAAAAAAAAAAAAAAGACCAGGAGCATGAAAAGGTGTGAAAAATGCGAGGAGCAAAAAAAAAAAAAAGAAAGACCAGGAGCATGAAAAGGTGTGAAAAATGCGAAGAGCAAAAAAAAAAAAAAAAAGACCAGGAACATGAAAAGGTGTGAAAAATGCGAGGAGCAAAAAAAAAAAAAGAAAGACCAGGAGCATGAAAAGGTGTGAAAAATGCGACGAGCATGAAAAGTTGTGAAAAATGCGAGGAGAATAAAAAGGTGGGAAAAAGGCGAGGAGCAAAAAAAAAAAAAAAAAAAAAAGACCAGGAGCATGAAAAGGTGTGAAAAATGCGAGGAGCAAAAAAAAAAAAAAGAAAGACCAGGAGCATGAAAAGGTGTGAAAAATGCGAGGAGCAAAAAAAAAAAAAAAGAAAGACCAGGAGCATGAAAAGGTGTGAAAAATGCAAGGAGCATGAAAAGGTGTGAAAAATGCGCGGAGCAAAAAAAAAAAAAAAAGACCAGGAACATGAAAAGGTGTGAAAAATGGGAGGAGCAAAAAAAAAAAAAAAAAAAGAGACCAGGAGCATGAAAAGCTGGGAAAAATTCGAGGAGAAAAAAAAAAAAAAAAAAAGACCAGGAGCATGAAAAGGTGTGAAAAATGCAAGGAGCATGAAAAGGTGTGAAAAATGCGCGGAGCAAAAAAAAAAAAAAAAGACCAGGAACATGAAAAGGTGTGAAAAATGCGAGGAGCAAAAAAAAAAAAAGAAAGACCAGGAGCATGAAAAGGTGTGAAAAAAGCGACGAGCATGAAAAGATGTGAAAAATGCGAGGAGCATGAAAAGGTTTGAAAAATGCGAGGAGCAAACAAAAAAAAAAAAAAAAAAAAGACCAGGAGCATGAAAAGGTGTGAAAAATGCGAGGAGCAAAAAAAAAAAAAAGAAAGACCAGGAGCATGAAAAGGTGTGAAAAATGCGAAGAGCAAAAAAAAAAAAAAAAAGACCAGGAACATGAAAAGGTGTGAAAAATGCGAGGAGCAAAAAAAAAAAAAGAAAGACCAGGAGCATGAAAAGGTGTGAAAAATGCGACGAGCATGAGAAGTTGTGAAAAATGCGAGGAGCATGAAAAGGTGTGAAAAATGCGAGGAGCAAAAAAAAAAAAAAAAAAAAAAGACCAGGAGCAAGAAAAGGTGTGAAAAATGCGAGGAGCCAAAAAAAAAAAAAAGAAAGACCAGGAGCATGAAAAGGTGTGAAAAATGCGAGGAGCAAAAAAAAAAAAAAAAAAAAGAAAGACCAGGAGCATGAAAAGGTGTGAAAAATGCGAGGAGCAAAAAAAAAAAAAAGAAAGACCAGGAGCATGAAAAGGTGTGAAAAATGCGAGGAGAAAAAAAAAAAAAAAAAAAAAGAAAGACCAGGAGCATGAAAAGGTGTGAAAAATGCGAGGAGCAAAAAAAAAAAAAGAAAGACCAGGAGCATGAAAAGGTGCGAAAAATGCGAGGAGAAAAAAAAAAAAAAAAAAAAAAGAAAGACCAGGAGCATGAAAAGGTGTGAAAAATGCGAGGAGCAAAAAAAAAAAAAAAAAAAAAGAAAGACCAGGAGCATGAAAAGGTGTGAAAAATGCGAGGAGCAAAAAAAAAAAAAGAAAGACCAGGAGCATGAAAAGGTGTGAAAAATGCAAGGAGCATGAAAAGGTGTGAAAAATGCGCGGAGCAAAAAAAAAAAAAAAGACCAGGAACATGAAAAGGTGTGAAAAATGCGAGGAGCAAAAAAAAAAAAAGAAAAACCAGGAGCATGAAAAGGTGGGAAAAATGCGAGGAGAAAAAAAAAAAAAAAAAAAAAGAAAGACCAGGAGCATGAAAAGGTGTGAAAAATGCGAGGAGCAAAAAAAAAAAAAAAAAAAAGAAAGACCAGGAGCATGAAAAGGTGTGAAAAATGCGAGGAGCAAAAAAAAAAAAAGAAAGACCAGGAGCATGAAAAGGTGTGAAAAATGCGAAGAGCAAAAAAAAAAAAAAAAAAAAAAAGACCAGGAACATGAAAAAGTGTGAAAAATGCGAGGAGCAAAAAAAAAAAAAGAAAGACCAGGAGCATGAAAAGGTGTGAAAAATGCGACGAGCATGAAAAGTTGTGAAAAATGCGAGGAGCATGAAGAGGTGTGAAAAATGCGAGGAGCATGAAAAGGTGTGAAAAATGCGAGGAGCAAAAAAAAAAAAAAAAAAAGACCAGGAACATGAAAAGGTGTGAAAAATGCGAGGAGCAAAAAAAAAAAAAAAAGAAAGAAAGAAAGACCAGGAGCATGAAAAGGTGTGAAAAATGCGAGGAGCAAAAAAGAAAAAAAAAAAAAGAAAGACCAGGAGCATGAAAAGTTGTGAAAAATGCGAGGAGCAAAAAAAAAAAAAGAAAGACCAGGAGCATGAAAAGGTGTGAAAAATGCGAGGAGAAAAAAAAAAAAAAAAAAAAGAAAGACCAGGAGCATGAAAAGGTGTGAAAAATGCGAGGAGCAAAAAAAAAAAAAGAAAGACCAGGAGCAAGAAAAGGTGTGAAAAATGCGAGGAGAAAAAAAAAAAAAAAAAAAGAAAGACCAGGAGCATGAAAAGGTGTGAAAAATGCGAGGAGAAAAAAAAAAAAAAAAAAAGAAAGACCAGGAGCATGAAAATGTGTGAAAAATGCGAGGAGCAAAAAAAAAAAAAAAAAAAAAGACCAGGAACAAGAAAAGGGGGAAAAAATGCGAGGAGAAAAAAAAAAAAAAAAAAAAAGAAAGACCAGGAGCATGAAAAGGTGTGAAAAATGCGAGGAGCAAAAAAAAAAAAAAAAAAAAGAAAGACCAGGAGCATGAAAAGGTGTGAAAAATGCGAGGAGCAAAAAAAAAAAAAGAAAGACCAGGAGCATGAAAAGGGGTGAAAAATGCGAAGAGCAAAAAAAAAAAAAAAAAAAAAAAAGACCAGGAACATGAAAAAGTGTGAAAAATGCGAGGAGAAAAAAAAAAAAAAGAAAGACCAGGAGCATGAAAAGGTGTGAAAAATGCGACGAGCATGAAAAGTTGTGAAAAATGCGAGGAGCATGAAGAGGTGTGAAAAATGCGAGGAGCATGAAAAGGTGTGAAAAATGCGAGGAGCAAAAAAAAAAAAAGAAAGACCAGGAGCATGAAAAGGTGTGAAAAATGCGAGGAGAAAAAAAAAAAAAAAAAAAAGAAAGACCAGGAGCATGAAAAGGTGTGAAAAATGCGAGGAGCAAAAAAAAAAAAAGAAAGACCAGGAGCATGAAAAGGTGTGAAAAATGCGAGGAGAAAAAAAAAAAAAAAAAAAGAAAGACCAGGAGCATGAAAAGGTGTAAAAAATGCGAGGAGCAAAAAAAAAAAAAAAAAAGAGACCAGGAGCATGAAAAGGTGGGAAAAATTCGAGGAGCAAAAAAAAAAAAAAAAAAAGACCAGGAGCATGAAAAGGTGTGAAAAATGCGACGAGCATGAAAAGTTGTGAAAAATGCGAGGAGCATGAAGAGGTGTGAAAAATGTGAGGAGCATGAAAAGGTGTGAAAAATGCGAGGAGAAAAAAAAAAAAAAAAAAAAGAAAGACCAGGAGCAAGAAAAGGTGTGAAAAATGCGAGGAGCAAAAAAAAAAAAAGAAAGACCAGGAGCATGAAAAGGTGTGAAAAATGCGAGGAGCAAAAAAAAAAAAAAAAAGAGACCAGGAGCATGAAAAGGTGGGAAAAATTCGAGGAGCAAAAAAAAAAAAAAAAAAAGACCAGGAGCATGAAAAGGTGTGAAAAATGCGAGGAGCAAAAAAAAAAAACAAAAAAGAAAGACCAGGAGCATGAAAAGGTGTGAAAAATGGGAGGAGCAAAAAAAAAAAAAAAAAGACCAGGAGCATGAAAAGGTGTGAAAAATGCGAGGAGCAAAAAAAAAAAAAGAAAGACCAGGAGCATGAAAAGGTGTGAAAAATGCAAGGAGCATGAAAAGGTGTGAAAAATGCGAGGAGCAAAAAAAAAAAAAGAAAGACCAGGAGCATGAAAAGGTGTGAAAAATGCAAGGAGCATGAAAAGGTGTGAAAAATGCGAGGAGCAAAAAAAAAAAAAAAAGACCAGGAACATGAAAAGGTGTGAAAAATGCGAGGAGCAAAAAAAAAAAAAGAAAGACCAGGAGCATGAAAAGGTGTGAAAAATGCGACGAGCATGAAAAGTTTTGAAAAATGCGAGGAGCATGAAAAGGTGTGAAAAATGCGAGGAGCAAAAAAAAAAAAAAAAAAAAAAAAAGACCAGGAGCATGAAAAGGTGTGAAAAATGCGAGGAGCAAAAAAAAAAAAAAAGAAAGACCAGGAGCATGAAAAGGTGTGAAAAATGCGAAGAGCAAAAAAAAAAAAAATAAATAAAGACCAGGAACATGAAAAGGTGTGAAAAATGCGAGGAGGAAAAAAAAAAAAAAAAGAAAGACTAGGAGCATGAAAAGGTGTGAAAAATGTGAGGACCAAAAAAAAAAAAAAAAAAAAAAAAGACCAGGAGCATGAAAAGGTGTAAAAAATGCGAGGAGCAAAAAAAAAAAAAGAAAGACCAGGAGCATGAAAAGGTGTGAAAAATGCGAAGAGCAAAAAAAAAAAAAAAAAAAAAAAAGACCAGGAACAAGAAAAGGGGTGAAAAATGCGAGGAGCAAAAAAAAAAAAAAAAAGACCAGGAGCAGGAAAAGGTGTGAAAAATGCGACGAGCATGAAAAGTTGTGAAAAATGCGAGGAGCATGAAGAGGTGTGAAAAATGCGAGGAGCATGAAAAGGTGTGAAAAATGCGAGGAGCAAAAAAAAAAAAAAAAAAAGACCAGGAACATGAAAAGGTGTGAAAAATGCGAGGAGCAAAAAAAAAAAAAAAGAAAGAAAGAAAGACCAGGAGCATGAAAAGGTGTGAAAAATGCGAGGAGCAAAAAAAAAAAAAAAAAAAAGAAAGACCAGGAGCATGAAAAGGTGTGAAAAATGCGAGGAGCAAAAAAAAAAAAAGAAAGACCAGGAGCATGAAAAGGTGTGAAAAATGGGAGGAGCAAAAAAAAAAAAAAAAAAAAGAGACCAGGAGCAAAAAAAGCTGGGAAAAATTCGAGGAGAAAAAAAAAAAAAAAAAAAAGACCAGAAACAAGAAAAGGGGTGAAAAATGCGAGGAGCAAAAGAAAAAAAAAAAAAGAAAGACCAGGAGCATGAAAAGGTGTGAAAAATGCGAGGAGCAAAAAAAAAAAAAAAAGACCAGGAGCATGAAAAGGTGTGAAAAATGCGAGGAGCAAAAAAAAAAAAAAGAAAGACCAGGAGCATGAAAAGGTGTGAAAAATGCAAGGAGCATGAAAAGGTGTGAAAAATGCGCGGAGCAAAAAAAAAAAAAAAAGACCAGGAACATGAAAAGGTGTGAAAAATGCGAGGAGCAAAAAAAAAAAAAGAAAGACCAGGAGCATGAAAAGGTGTGAAAAAAGCGACGAGCATGAAAAGTTGTGAAAAATGCGAGGAGCATGAAAAGGTGTGAAAAATGCGAGGAGCAAACAAAAAAAAAAAAAAAAAAAAAGACCAGGAGCATGAAAAGGTGTGAAAAATGCGAGGAGCAAAAAAAAAAAAAAGAAAGACCAGGAGCATGAAAAGGTGTGAAAAATGCGAAGAGCAAAAAAAAAAAAAAAAAGACCAGGAACATGAAAAGGTGTGAAAAATGCGAGGAGCAAAAAAAAAAAAAGAAAGACCAGGAGCATGAAAAGGTGTGAAAAATGCGACGAGCATGAAAAGTTGTGAAAAATGCGAGGAGCATGAAAAGGTGTGAAAAATGCGAGGAGCAAAAAAAAAAAAAAAAAAAAAGACCAGGAGCATGAAAAGGTGTGAAAAATGCGAGGAGCAAAAAAAAAAAAAAAAAAGACCAGGAGCATGAAAAGGTGTGAAAAATGCGAGGAGCAAAAAAAAAAAAAAAGAAAGACCAGGAGCATGAAAAGGTGTGAAAAATGCAAGGAGCATGAAAAGGTGTGAAAAATGCGCGGAGCAAAAAAAAAAAAAAAAGACCAGGAACATGAAAAGGTGTGAAAAATGGGAGGAGCAAAAAAAAAAAAAAAAAAAGAGACCAGGAGCATGAAAAGGTGGGAAAAATTCGAGGAGAAAAAAAAAAAAAAAAAAAGACCAGGAGCATGAAAAGGTGTGAAAAATGCAAGGAGCATGAAAAGGTGTGAAAAATGCGAGGAGCAAAAAAAAAAAAAAAAGACCAGGAACATGAAAAGGTGTGAAAAATGCGAGGAGCAAAAAAAAAAAAAGAAAGACCAGGAGCATGAAAAGGTGTGAAAAAAGCGACGAGCATGAAAAGTTGTGAAAAATGCGAGGAGCATGAAAAGGTTTGAAAAATGCGAGGAGCAAACAAAAAAAAAAAAAAAAAAAAGACCAGGAGAATGAAAAGGTGTGAAAAATGCGAGGAGAAAAAAAAAAAAAAAGAAAGACCAGGAGCATGAAAAGGTGTGAAAAATGCGAAGAGCAAAAAAAAAAAAAAAAAGACCAGGAACATGAAAAGGTGTGAAAAATGCGAGGAGCAAAAAAAAAAAAAGAAAGACCAGGAGCATGAAAAGGTGTGAAAAATGCGACGAGCATGAGAAGTTGTGAAAAATGCGAGGAGCATGAAAAGGTGTGAAAAATGCGAGGAGCAAAAAAAAAAAAAAAAAAAAAGACCAGGAGCATGAAAAGGTGTGAAAAATGCGAGGAGCCAAAAAAAAAAAAAAGAAAGACCAGGAGCATGAAAAGGTGTGAAAAATGCGAGGAGCAAAAAAAAAAAAAAAAAAAAGAAAGACCAGGAGCATGAAAAGGTGTGAAAAATGCGAGGAGCAAAAAAAAAAAAAAGAAAGACCAGGAGCATGAAAAGGGGTGAAAAAAGCGAGGAGAAAAAAAAAAAAAAAAAAAAAGAAAGACCAGGAGCATGAAAAGGTGTGAAAAATGCGAGGAGCAAAAAAAAAAAAAGAAAAACCAGGAGCATGAAAAGGTGCGAAAAATGCGAGGAGAAAAAAAAAAAAAAAAAAAAAGAAAGACCAGGAGCATGAAAAGGTGGGAAAAATGGGAGGAACAAAAAAAAAAAAAAAAAAAAAGAAAGACCAGGAGCATGAAAAGGTGTGAAAAATGCGAGGAGCAAAAAAAAAAAAAGAAAGACCAGGAGCATGAAAAGGTGTGAAAAATGCAAGGAGCATGAAAAGGTGTGAAAAATGCGCGGAGCAAAAAAAAAAAAAAAAGACCAGGAACATGAAAAGGTGTGAAAAATGCGAGGAGCAAAAAAAAAAAAAGAAAGACCAGGAGCATGAAAAGGGGAGAAAAAGGCGAGGAGAAAAAAAAAAAAAAAAAAAAAAGAAAGACCAGGAGCATGAAAAGGTGTGAAAAATGCGAGGAGCAAAAAAAAAAAAAAAAAAAAGAAAGACCAGGAGCATGAAAAGGTGTGAAAAATGCGAGGAGCAAAAAAAAAAAAAGAAAGACCAGGAGCATGAAAAGGTGTGAAAAATGCGAAGAGCAAAAAAAAAAAAAAAAAAAAAAGACCAGGAACATGAAAAAGTGTGAAAAATGCGAGGAGCAAAAAAAAAAAAAGAAAGACCAGGAGCATGAAAAGGTGTGAAAAATGCGACGAGCATGAAAAGTTGTGAAAAATGCGAGGAGCATGAAGAGGTGTGAAAAATGCGAGGAGCATGAAAAGGTGTGAAAAATGCGAGGAGCAAAAAAAAAAAAAAAAAAAGACCAGGAACATGAAAAGGTGTGAAAAATGCGAGGAGCAAAAAAAAAAAAAAAAGAAAGAAAGAAAGACCAGGAGCATGAAAAGGTGTGAAAAATGCGAGGAGCAAAAAAGAAAAAAAAAAAAAGAAAGACCAGGAGCATGAAAAGTTGTGAAAAATGCGAGGAGCAAAAAAAAAAAAAGAAAGACCAGGAGCATGAAAAGGTGTGAAAAATGCGAGGAGAAAAAAAAAAAAAAAAAAAAGAAAGACCAGGAGCATGAAAAGGTGTGAAAAATGCGAGGAGCAAAAAAAAAAAAAGAAAGACCAGGAGCATGAAAAGGTGTGAAAAATGCGAGGAGAAAAAAAAAAAAAAAAAAAGAAAGACCAGGAGAATGAAAAGGTGGGAAAAAAGCGAGGAGAAAAAAAAAAAAAAAAAAAGAAAGACCAGGAGCATGAAAATGTGTGAAAAATGCGAGGAGCAAAAAAAAAAAAAAAAAAAAAGACCAGGAAAAAAAAAAGGTGCGAAAAATGCGAGGAGAAAAAAAAAAAAAAAAAAAAAGAAAGACCAGGAGCATGAAAAGGTGTGAAAAATGCGAGGAGCAAAAAAAAAAAAAAAAAAAAGAAAGACCAGGAGCATGAAAAGGTGTGAAAAATGCGAGGAGCAAAAAAAAAAAAAGAAAGACCAGGAGCATGAAAAGGTGTGAAAAATGCGAAGAGCAAAAAAAAAAAAAAAAAAAAAAAAGACCAGGAACATGAAAAAGAGTGAAAAATGCGAGGAGCAAAAAAAAAAAAAGAAAGACCAGGAGCATGAAAAGGTGTGAAAAATGCGACGAGCATGAAAAGTTGTGAAAAATGCGAGGAGCATGAAGAGGTGTGAAAAATGCGAGGAGCATGAAAAGGTGTGAAAAATTCGAGGAGCAAAAAAAAAAAAAGAAAGACCAGGAGCATGAAAAGGTGTGAAAAATGCGAGGAGAAAAAAAAAAAAAAAAAAAGAAAGACCAGGAGCATGAAAAGGTGTGAAAAATGCGAGGAGCAAAAAAAAAAAAAGAAAGACCAGGAGCATGAAAAGGTGTGAAAAATGCGAGGAGAAAAAAAAAAAAAAAAAAAGAAAGACCAGGAGCATGAAAATGTGTGAAAAATGCGAGGAGCAAAAAAAAAAAAAAAAAAAACCAGGAACATGAAAAGGTGTGAAAAATGCGAGGAGAAAAAAAAAAAAAAAAAAAAAGACCAGGAGCATGAAAAGGTGTGAAAAATGCGAGGAGCAAAAAAAAAAAAAAAAAAAAAAGAAAGACCAGGAGCATGAAAAGGTGTGAAAAATGCAAGGAGCATGAAAAGGTGTGAAAAATGCGAGGAGCATGAACAGGTGTGAAAAATGCGAGGAGCATGAAAAGGTGTGAAAAATTTGAGGAGCAAAAAAAAAAAAAAAACCAGGAGCATGAAAAGTTGTGAAAAATGCGAAGAGCAAAAAAAAAAAAAAAAAGACCAGGAACATGAAAAGGTGTGAAAAATGCGACGAGCATGAAAACTTGTGAAAAATGCGAGGAGCATGAAGAGGTGTGAAAAATGTGAGGCGCATGAAAAGGTGTGAAAAATTTGAGGAGCAAAAAAAAAAAAAAAACCAGGAGCATGAAAAGGTGTGAAAAATGCGAGGAGCAAAAAAAAAAAAAAAAAAGAAAGACCAGGAGCATGAAAAGGTGTGAAAAATGCGAGGAGCAAAAAAAAAAAAAGAAAGACCAGGAGCATGAAAAGGTGTGAAAAATGCGAAGAGCAAAAAAAAAAAAAAAAAAAAAAGACCAGGAACATGAAAAAGTGTGAAAAATGCGAGGAGCAAAAAAAAAAAAAGAAAGACCAGGAGCATGAAAAGGTGTGAAAAATGCGACGAGCATGAAAAGTTGTGAAAAATGCGAGGAGCATGAAGAGGTGTGAAAAATGCGAGGAGCATGAAAAGGTGTGAAAAATGCGAGGAGCAAAAAAAAAAAAAAAAAAAGACCAGGAACATGAAAAGGTGTGAAAAATGCGAGGAGCAAAAAAAAAAAAAAAAGAAAGAAAGAAAGACCAGGAGCATGAAAAGGTGTGAAAAATGCGAGGAGCAAAAAAGAAAAAAAAAAAAAGAAAGACCAGGAGCATGAAAAGTTGTGAAAAATGCGAGGAGCAAAAAAAAAAAAAGAAAGACCAGGAGCATGAAAAGGTGTGAAAAATGCGAGGAGAAAAAAAAAAAAAAAAAAAAGAAAGACCAGGAGCATGAAAAGGTGTGAAAAATGCGAGGAGCAAAAAAAAAAAAAGAAAGACCAGGAGCATGAAAAGGTGTGAAAAATGCGAGGAGAAAAAAAAAAAAAAAAAAAGAAAGACCAGGAGCATGAAAATGTGTGAAAAATGCGAGGAGCAAAAAAAAAAAAAAAAAAAAAGACCAGGAACATGAAAAGGTGTGAAAAATGCGAGGAGCAAAAAAAAAAAAAAAAAAAACGCCAGGAACATGAAAAAGAGTGAAAAATGCGAGGAGAAAAAAAAAAAAAAAAAAAAGAAAGACCAGGAGCATGAAAAGGTGTGAAAAATGCGAGGAGCAAAAAAAAAAAAAGAAAGACCAGGAGCATGAAAAGGTGCGAAAAATGCGAGGAGAAAAAAAAAAAAAAAAAAAAAGAAAAACCAGGAACATGAAAAGGGGTGAAAAAGGCGAGGAGAAAAAAAAAAAAAAAAAAAAAGAAAGACCAGGAGCATGAAAAGGTGTGAAAAATGCGAGGAGCAAAAAAAAAAAAAGAAAGACCAGGAGCATGAAAAGGTGTGAAAAATGCGAGGAGCAAAAAAAAAAAAAAAAAAAAGAAAGACCAGGAGCATGAAAAGGTGTGAAAAATGCGAGGAGCAAAAAAAAAAAAAGAAAGACCAGGAGCATGAAAAGGTGTGAAAAATGCGAGGAGCAAAAAAAAAAAAAGAAAGACCAGGAGCATGAAAAGGTGTGAAAAATGCGAAGAGCAAAAAAAAAAAAAAAAAAAAAAAGACCAGGAACATGAAAAAGTGTGAAAAATGCGAGGAGCAAAAAAAAAAAAAGAAAGACCAGGAGCATGAAAAGGTGTGAAAAATGCGACGAGCATGAAAAGTTGTGAAAAATGCGAGGAGCATGAAGAGGTGTGAAAAATGCGAGGAGCATGAAAAGGTGTGAAAAATGCGAGGAGCAAAAAAAAAAAAAGAAAGACCAGGAGCATGAAAAGGTGTGAAAAATGCGAGGAGAAAAAAAAAAAAAAAAATAGAAAGACCAGGAGCATGAAAAGGTGTGAAAAATGCGAGGAGCAAAAAAAAAAAAAGAAAGACCAGGAGCATGAAAAGGTGTGAAAAATGCGAGGAGAAAAAAAAAAAAAAAAAAAGAAAGACCAGGAGCATGAAAAGGTGTGAAAAATGCGAGGAGCAAAAAAAAAAAAAAAAAAAACCAGGAAAAAGAAAAGGGGGGAAAAAAGGGAGGAGAAAAAAAAAAAAAAAAAAAAAGACCAGGAGCATGAAAAGGTGTGAAAAATGCGAGGAGCAAAAAAAAAAAAAAAAAAAAAAGAAAGACCAGGAGCATGAAAAGGTGTGAAAAATGCAAGGAGCATGAAAAGGTGTGAAAAATGCGAGGAGCATGAAAAGGTGTGAAAAATGCGAGGAGCATGAAAAGGTGTGAAAAATTTGAGGAGCAAAAAAAAAAAAAAAAACCAGGAGCATGAAAAGTTGTGAAAAATGCGAAGAGCAAAAAAAAAAAAAAAAAGACCAGGAACATGAAAAGGTGTGAAAAATGCGACGAGCATGAAAACTTGTGAAAAATGCGAGGAGCATGAAGAGGTGTGAAAAATGTGAGGCGCATGAAAAGGTGTGAAAAATTTGAGGAGCAAAAAAAAAAAAAAAACCAGGAGCATGAAAAGGTGTGAAAAATGCGAGGAGCAAAAAAAAAAAAAGAAAGACCAGGAGCAAGAAAAGGGGGGAAAAATGCGAGGAGAAAAAAAAAAAAAAAAATAGAAAGACCAGGAGCATGAAAAGGTGTGAAAAATGCGAGGAGCAAAAAAAAAAAAAGAAAGACCAGGAGCATGAAAAGGTGTGAAAAATGCGAGGAGAAAAAAAAAAAAAAAAAAAGAAAGACCAGGAGCATGAAAATGTGTGAAAAATGCGAGGAGCAAAAAAAAAAAAAAAAAAAACCAGGAGCAAGAAAAGGGGGGAAAAAAGCGAGGAGAAAAAAAAAAAAAAAAAAAAAGACCAGGAGCATGAAAAGGTGTGAAAAATGCGAGGAGCAAAAAAAAAAAAAAAAAAAAAAGAAAGACCAGGAGCATGAAAAGGTGTGAAAAATGCAAGGAGCATGAAAAGGTGTGAAAAATGCGAGGAGCATGAACAGGTGTGAAAAATGCGAGGAGCATGAAAAGGTGTGAAAAATTTGAGGAGCAAAAAAAAAAAAAAAAACCAGGAGCATGAAAAGTTGTGAAAAATGCGAAGAGCAAAAAAAAAAAAAAAAAGACCAGGAACATGAAAAGGTGTGAAAAATGCGACGAGCATGAAAACTTGTGAAAAATGCGAGGAGCATGAAGAGGTGTGAAAAATGTGAGGCGCATGAAAAGGTGTGAAAAATTTGAGGAGCAAAAAAAAAAAAAAAACCAGGAGCATGAAAAGGTGTGAAAAATGCGAGGAGCAAAAAAAAAAAAAAAAAAGAAAGACCAGGAGCATGAAAAGGTGTGAAAAATGCGAGGAGCAAAAAAAAAAAAAGAAAGACCAGGAGCAAGAAAAGGAGTGAAAAATGCGAAGAGCAAAAAAAAAAAAAAAAAAAAAAGACCAGGAACATGAAAAAGTGTGAAAAATGCGAGGAGCAAAAAAAAAAAAAGAAAGACCAGGAGCATGAAAAGGTGTGAAAAATGCGACGAGCATGAAAAGTTGTGAAAAATGCGAGGAGCATGAAGAGGTGTGAAAAATGCGAGGAGCATGAAAAGGTGTGAAAAATGCGAGGAGCAAAAAAAAAAAAAAAAAAAAGACCAGGAACATGAAAAGGTGTGAAAAATGCGAGGAGCAAAAAAAAAAAAAAAAGAAAGAAAGAAAGACCAGGAGCATGAAAAGGTGTGAAAAATGCGAGGAGCAAAAAAGAAAAAAAAAAAAAGAAAGACCAGGAGCATGAAAAGTTGTGAAAAATGCGAGGAGCAAAAAAAAAAAAAAGAAAGACCAGGAGCATGAAAAGGGGTGAAAAATGCGAGGAGAAAAAAAAAAAAAAAAAAAAGAAAGACCAGGAGCATGAAAAGGTGTGAAAAATGCGAGGAGCAAAAAAAAAAAAAGAAAGACCAGGAGCATGAAAAGGTGTGAAAAATGCGAGGAGAAAAAAAAAAAAAAAAAAGAAAGACCAGAAGCATGAAAATGTGTGAAAAATGCGAGGAGCAAAAAAAAAAAAAAAAAAAAAGACCAGGAACATGAAAAGGTGTGAAAAATGCGAGGAGCAAAAAAAAAAAAAAAAAAAGACCAGGAACATGAAAAGGTGTGAAAAATGCGAGGAGCAAAAAAAAAAAAAGAAAGACCAGGAGCATGAAAAGGTGTGAAAAATGCGAAGAGCAAAAAAAAAAAAAAAAAAAAAAAGACCAGGAACATGAAAAAGTGTGAAATATGCGAGGAGCAAAAAAAAAAAAAGAAAGACCAGGAGCATGAAAAGGTGTGAAAAATGCGACGAGCATGAAAAGTTGTGAAAAATGCGAGGAGCATGAAGAGGTGTGAAAAATGCGAGGAGCATGAAAAGGTGTGAAAAATGCGAGGAGCAAAAAAAAAAAAAGAAAGACCAGGAGCATGAAAAGGTGTGAAAAATGCGAGGAGAAAAAAAAAAAAAAAAAATAGAAAGACCAGGAGCATGAAAAGGTGTGAAAAATGCGAGGAGCAAAAAAAAAAAAAGAAAGACCAGGAGCATGAAAAGGTGTGAAAAATGCGAGGAGAAAAAAAAAAAAAAAAAAAGAAAGACCAGGAGCATGAAAATGTGTGAAAAATGCGAGGAGCAAAAAAAAAAAAAAAAAAAGACCAGGAACATGAAAAGGTGTGAAAAATGCGAGGAGAAAAAAAAAAAAAAAAAAAAAAAAGACCAGGAGCATGAAAAGGTGTGAAAAATGCGAGGAGCAAAAAAAAAAAAAAAAAAAAAAGAAAGACCAGGAGCATGAAAAGGTGTGAAAAATGCAAGGAGCATGAAAAGGTGTGAAAAATGCGAGGAGCATGAACAGGTGTGAAAAATGCGAGGAGCATGAAAAGGTGTGAAAAATTTGAGGAGCAAAAAAAAAAAAAAAACCAGGAGCATGAAAAGTTGTGAAAAATGCGAAGAGCAAAAAAAAAAAAAAAAAGACCAGGAACATGAAAAGGTGTGAAAAATGCGACGAGCATGAAAACTTGTGAAAAATGCGAGGAGCATGAAGAGATGTGAAAAATGTGAGGCGCATGAAAAGGTGTGAAAAATTTGAGGAGCAAAAAAAAAAAAAAAACCAGGAGCATGAAAAGGTGTGAAAAATGCGAGGAGCAAAAAAAAAAAAAAAAAAAGAAAGACCAGGAGCATGAAAAGGTGTGAAAAATGCGAGGAGCAAAAAAAAAAAAAGAAAGACCAGGAGCATGAAAAGGTGTGAAAAATGCGAGGAGAAAAAAAAAAAAAAAAAAAGAAAGACCAGGAGCATGAAAAGTTGTGAAAAATGCGAGGAGCATGAAGAGGTGTGAAAAATGCGAGGAGCATGAAAAGGTGTGAAAAATGCGAGGAGCAAAAAAAAAAAAAAAAAAAAGACCAGGAACATGAAAAGGTGTGAAAAATGCGAGGAGCAAAAAAAAAAAAAAAAGAAAGAAAGAAAGACCAGGAGCATGAAAAAGTGTGAAAAATGCGAGGAGCAAAAAAAAAAAAAAAAAAAAGAAAGACCAGGAGCATGAAGAGGTGTGAAAAATGCGAGGAGCAAAAAAAAAAAAAAAAAAGACCAGGAGCATGAAAAGGTGTGAAAAATGCAAGGAGCATGAAAAGGTGTGAAAAATGCGAGGAGCAAAAAAAAAAGACCAGGAACATGAAAAGGTGTGAAAAATGCGAGGAGCAAAAAAAAAAAAAGAAAGACCAGGAGCATGAAAAGGTGTGAAAAATGCGAGGAGCAAAAAAAAAAAAAAAAAAGAAAGACCAGGAGCATGAAAATGTGTGAAAAATGCGAGGAGCAAAAAAAAAAAAAAAAAAAAAAGAAAGACCAGGAGCATGAAAAGGTGTGAAAAATGCGAGGAGCAAAAAAAAAAAAAAGACCAGGAGCATGAAAAGGTGTGAAAAATGCGAGGAGCAAAAAAAAAAAAAAAAAAAAAAGACCAGGAAAAAGAAAAAGAGTAAAAAAAGGGAAGAGCAAAAAAAAAAAAAAAAAAAAAAAGACCAGAAAAATGAAAAAGTGTAAAAAATGCGAGGAGCAAAAAAAAAAAAAGAAAGACCAGGAGCATGAAAAGGTGTGAAAAATGCGACGAGCATGAAAAGTTGTGAAAAATGCGAGGAGCATGAAGAGGTGTGAAAAATGCGAGGAGCATGAAAAGGTGTGAAAAATGCGAGGAGCAAAAAAAAAAAAAAAAAAGACCAGGAACATGAAAAGGTGTGAAAAATGCGAGGAGCAAAAAAAGAAAAAAAAGAAAGAAAGAAAGACCAGGAGCATGAAAAGGTGTGAAAAATGCGAGGAGCAAAAAAGAAAAAAAAAAAAAGAAAGACCAGGAGCATGAAAAGTTGTGAAAAATGCGAGGAGCAAAAAAAAAAAAAGAAAGACCAGGAGCATGAAAAGGTGTGAAAAATGCGAGGAGAAAAAAAAAAAAAAAAAAAAGAAAGACCAGGAGCATGAAAAGGTGTGAAAAATGCGAGGAGCAAAAAAAAAAAAAGAAAGACCAGGAGCATGAAAAGGTGTGAAAAATGCGAGGAGAAAAAAAAAAAAAAAAAAAAGAAAGACCAGGAGCATGAAAATGTGTGAAAAATGCGAGGAGCAAAAAAAAAAAAAAAAAAAAAAAACCAGGAACATGAAAAGGTGTGAAAAATGCGAGGAGAAAAAAAAAAAAAAAAAAAAGACCAGGAGCATGAAAAGGTGTGAAAAATGCGAGGAGCAAAAAAAAAAAAAAAAAAAAAGAAAGACCAGGAGCATGAAAAGGTGTGAAAAATGCAAGGAGCATGAAAAGGTGTGAAAAATGCGAGGAGCATGAACAGGTGTGAAAAATGCGAGGAGCATGAAAAGGTGTGAAAAATTTGAGGAGCAAAAAAAAAAAAAAACCAGGAGCATGAAAAGGTGTGAAAAATGCGAAGAGCAAAAAAAAAAAAAAAAAGACCAGGAACATGAAAAGGTGTGAAAAATGCGACGAGCATGAAAACTTGTGAAAAATGCGAGGAGCATGAAGAGGTGTGAAAAATGTGAGGAGCATGAAAAGGTGTGAAAAATTTGAGGAGCAAAAAAAAAAAAAAAACCAGGAGCATGAAAAGGTGTGAAAAATGCGAGGAGCAAAAAAAAAAAAAAAAAAAGAAAGACCAGGAGCATGAAAAGGTGTGAAAAATGCGAGGAGCAAAAAAAAAAAAAGAAAGACCAGGAGCATGAAAAGGTGTGAAAAATGCGAGGAGAAAAAAAAAAAAAAAAAAAGAAAGACCAGGAGCATGAAAAGTTGTGAAAAATGCGAGGAGCATGAAGAGGTGTGAAAAATGTGAGGAGCATGAAAAGGTGTGAAAAATGCGAGGAGAAAAAAAAAAAAAAAAAAAGAAAGACCAGGAGCATGAAAAGGTGTGAAAAATGCGAGGAGCAAAAAAAAAAAAAGAAAGACCAGGAGCATGAAAAGGTGTGAAAAATGCGAGGAGCAAAAAAAAAAAACGAAAGACCAGGAGCATGAAAAGGTGTGAAAAATGCAAGGAGTATGAAAAGGTGTGAAAAATGCGAGGAGCAAAAAAAAAAAAAAGAAAGACCAGGAGCATGAAAAGGTGTGAAAAATGCAAGGAGCATGAAAAGGTGTGAAAAATGCGAGGAGCAAAAAAAAAAAAAAAAAGACCAGGAACATGAAAAGGTGTGAAAAATGCGAGGAGCAAAAAAAAAAAAAGAAAGACCAGGAGCATGAAAAGGTGTGAAAAATGCGAGGAGCAAAAAAAAAAAAAAAAAAAAAGAAAGACCAGGAGCATGAAAAGGTGTGAAATATGCGAGGAGCAAAAAAAAAAAAAGAAAGACCAGGAGCATGAAAAGGTGTGAAAAATGCGAAGAGCAAAAAAAAAAAAAAAAAAAAAAAAGACCACGAACATGAAAAGGTGTGAAAAATGCGAGGAGCAAAAAAAAAAAAAGAAAGACCAGGAGCATGAAAAGGTGTGAAAAATGCGACGAGCATGAAAAGTTGTGAAAAATGCGAGGAGCATGAAGAGGTGTGAAAAATGCGAGGAGCATGAAAAGGTGTGAAAAATGCGAGGAGCAAAAAAAAAAAAAAAAAAAAGACCAGGAACATGAAAAGGGGTGAAAAATGTGAGGAGCAAAAAAAAAAAAAAAAGAAAGAAAGAAAGACCAGGAGCATGAAAAGGTGTGAAAAATGCGAGGAGCAAAAAAAAAAAAAAAAAAAAAGAAAGACCAGGAGCATGAAAAGGTGTGAAATATGCGAGGAGCAAAAAAAAAAAAAGAAAGACCAGGAGCATGAAAAGGTGTGAAAAATGCGAGGAGCAAAAAAAAAAAAAAAAAAAAGAAAGACCAGGAGCATGAAAAGGTGTGAAATATGCGAGGAGCAAAAAAAAAAAAAGAAAGACCAGGAGCATGAAAAGGTGTGAAAAATGCGAAGAGCAAAAAAAAAAAAAAAAAAAAAAGACCAGGAACATGAAAAGGTGTGAAAAATGCGAGGAGCAAAAAAAAAAAAAGAAAGACCAGGAGCATGAAAAGGTGTGAAAAATGCGACGAGCATGAAAAGTTGTGAAAAATGCGAGGAGCATGAAGAGGTGTGAAAAATGCGAGGAGCATGAAAAGGTGTGAAAAATGCGAGGAGCAAAAAAAAAAAAAAAAAAAAGACCAGGAACATGAAAAGGTGTGAAAAATGCGAGGAGCAAAAAAAAAAAAAAAAGAAAGAAAGAAAGACCAGGAGCATGAAAAGGTGTGAAAAATGCGAGGAGCAAAAAAAAAAAAAGAAAGACCAGGAGCATGAAAAGGTGTGAAAAATGCGAAGAGCAAAAAAAAAAAAAAAAAAAAGAAAGACCAGGAGCATGAAAAGGTGTGAAATATGCGAGGAGCAAAAAAAAAAAAAGAAAGACCAGGAGCATGAAAAGGTGTGAAAAATGCGAAGAGCAAAAAAAAAAAAAAAAAAAAAAAGACCAGGAACATGAAAAGGTGTGAAAAATGCGAGGAGCAAAAAAAAAAAAAGAAAGACCAGGAGCATGAAAAGGTGTGAAAAATGCGACGAGCATGAAAAGTTGTGAAAAATGCGAGGAGCATGAAGAGGTGTGAAAAATGCGAGGAGCATGAAAAGGTGTGAAAAATGCGAGGAGCAAAAAAAAAAAAAAAAAAAGACCAGGAACATGAAAAGGTGTGAAAAATGCGAGGAGCAAAAAAAAAAAAAAAAGAAAGAAAGAAAGACCAGGAGCATGAAAAGGTGTGAAAAATGCGAGGAGCAAAAAAAAAAAAAAAAAAAAAGAAAGACCAGGAGCATGAAAAGGTGTGAAAAATGCGAGGAGCAAAAAAAAAAAAAAGAAAGACCAGGAGCATGAAAAGGTGTGAAAAATGCAAGGAGCATGAAAAGGTGTGAAAAATGCGAGGAGCAAAAAAAAAAAAAAAAAGACCAGGAACATGAAAAGGTGTGAAAAATGCGAGGAGCAAAAAAAAAAAAAGAAAGACCAGGAGCATGAAAAGGTGTGAAAAATGCGAGGAGCAAAAAAAAAAAAAAAAAAAAAAAAAAAACCAGGAACATGAAAAGGGGTGAAAAATGCGAGGAGAAAAAAAAAAAAAGACCAGGAGCATGAAAAGGTGTGAAAAATGCGAGGAGCAAAAAAAAAAAAAAAAAGAAAGAAAGAAAGACCAGGAGCATGAAAAGTGTGAAAAATGCGAGGAGCAAAAAAAAAAAAAATAGAAAGAAAGACCAGGAGCATGAAAAGGTGTGAAAAATGCGAGGAGCAAAAAAAAAAAAAAGAAAGACCAGGAGCATGAAAAGGTGTGAAAAATGCGAGGAGCAAAAGAAAAAAAAAAGACCAGGAGCATGAAAAGGTGTGAAAAATGCGACGAGCATGAAAAGTCGTGAAAAATGCGAGGAGCATGAAGAGGTGTGAAAAATGCGAGGAGCATGAAAAGGTGTGAAAAATTCGAGGAGCAAAAAAAAAAAAAGAAAGACCAGGAGCATGAAAAGGTGTGAAAAATGCGAGGAGCAAAAAAAAAAAAAAAAAAGAAAGACCAGGAGCATGAAAATGTGTGAAAAATGCGAGGAGCAAAAAAAAAAAAAAAAAAAAAAGAAAGACCAGGAGCATGAAAAGGTGTGAAAAATGCGAGGAGCAAAAAAAAAAAAAGAAAGACCAGGAGCATGAAAAGGTGTGAAAAATGCGAGGAGAAAAAAAAAAAAAAAAAAAGAAAGACCAGGAGCATGAAAAGTTGTGAAAAATGCGAGGAGCATGAAGAGGTGTGAAAAATGCGAGGAGCATGAAAAGGTGTGAAAAATGCGAGGAGCAAAAAAAAAAAAAAAAAAAAGACCAGGAACATGAAAAGGTGTGAAAAATGCGAGGAGCAAAAAAAAAAAAAAAAGAAAGAAAGAAAGACCAGGAGCATGAAAAAGTGTGAAAAATGCGAGGAGAAAAAAAAAAAAAAAAAAAAAGAAAGACCAGGAGCATGAAGAGGTGTGAAAAATGCGAGGAGCAAAAAAAAAAAAAAAAAAGACCAGGAGCATGAAAAGGTGTGAAAAATGCAAGGAGCATGAAAAGGTGTGAAAAATGCGAGGAGCAAAAAAAAAAGACCAGGAACATGAAAAGGTGTGAAAAATGCGAGGAGCAAAAAAAAAAAAAGAAAGACCAGGAGCATGAAAAGGTGTGAAAAATGCGAGGAGCAAAAAAAAAAAAAAAAAAGAAAGACCAGGAGCATGAAAATGTGTGAAAAATGCGAGGAGCAAAAAAAAAAAAAAAAAAAAAAGAAAGACCAGGAGCATGAAAAGGTGTGAAAAATGCGAGGAGCAAAAAAAAAAAAAAGACCAGGAGCATGAAAAGGTGTGAAAAATGCGAGGAGCAAAAAAAAAAAAAAAAAAAAAAAGACCAGGAACATGAAAAAGGGGGAAAAATGCGAAGAGCAAAAAAAAAAAAAAAAAAAAAAGACCAGAAACAAGAAAAAGGGTGAAAAATGCGAGGAGCAAAAAAAAAAAAAAAAAGACCAGGAGCATGAAAAGGTGTGAAAAATGCGACGAGCATGAAAAGTTGTGAAAAATGCGAGGAGCATGAAGAGGTGTGAAAAATGCGAGGAGCATGAAAAGGTGTGAAAAATGCGAGGAGCAAAAAAAAAAAAAAAAAAAGACCAGGACCATAAAAAGGTGGAAAAAATGCGAGGAGCAAAAAAGAAAAAAAAAAAAAGAAAGACCAGGAGCATGAAAAGGTGTGAAAAATGCGAGGAGCAAAAAAAAAAAAAGAAAGACCAGGAGCATGAAAAGGTGTGAAAAATGCGAGGAGAAAAAAAAAAAAAAAAAAAAGAAAGACCAGGAGCATGAAAAGGTGTGAAAAATGCGAGGAGCAAAAGAAAAAAAAGAAAGACCAGGAGCATGAAAAGGTGTGAAAAATGCGAGGAGAAAAAAAAAAAAAAAAAAAAGAAAGACCAGGAGCATGAAAATGTGTGAAAAATGCGAGGAGCAAAAAAAAAAAAAAAAAAAAAAAACAAGAAACATAAAAAGGTGAGAAAAATGCGAGGAGAAAAAAAAAAAAAAAAAAAAGACCAGGAGCATGAAAAGGTGTGAAAAATGCGAGGAGCAAAAAAAAAAAAAAAAAAAAAGAAAGACCAGGAGCATGAAAAGGTGTGAAAAATGCAAGGAGCATGAAAAGGTGTGAAAAATGCGAGGAGCATGAACAGGTGTGAAAAATGCGAGGAGCATGAAAAGGTGTGAAAAATTTGAGGAGCAAAAAAAAAAAAAAACCAGGAGCATGAAAAGGTGTGAAAAATGCGAAGAGCAAAAAAAAAAAAAAAAAGACCAGGAACATGAAAAGGTGTGAAAAATGCGACGAGCATGAAAACTTGTGAAAAATGCGAGGAGCATGAAGAGGTGTGAAAAATGTGAGGAGCATGAAAAGGTGTGAAAAATTTGAGGAGCAAAAAAAAAAAAAAAACCAGGAGCATGAAAAGGTGTGAAAAATGCGAGGAGCAAAAAAAAAAAAAAAAAAAAGAAAGACCAGGAGCATGAAAAGGTGTGAAAAATGCGAGGAGCAAAAAAAAAAAAAGAAAGACCAGGAGCATGAAAAGGTGTGAAAAATGCGAGGAGAAAAAAAAAAAAAAAAAAAAAAAGACCAGGAGCATGAAAAGTTGTGAAAAATGCGAGGAGCATGAAGAGGTGTGAAAAATGTGAGGAGCATGAAAAGGTGTGAAAAATGCGAGGAGAAAAAAAAAAAAAAAAAAAGAAAGACCAGGAGCATGAAAAGGTGTGAAAAATGCGAGGAGCAAAAAAAAAAAAAGAAAGACCAGGAGCATGAAAAGGTGTGAAAAATGCGAGGAGCAAAAAAAAAAAACGAAAGACCAGGAGCATGAAAAGGTGTGAAAAATGCAAGGAGTATGAAAAGGTGTGAAAAATGCGAGGAGCAAAAAAAAAAAAAAGAAAGACCAGGAGCATGAAAAGGTGTGAAAAATGCAAGGAGCATGAAAAGGTGTGAAAAATGCGAGGAGCAAAAAAAAAAAAAAAAAGACCAGGAACATGAAAAGGTGTGAAAAATGCGAGGAGCAAAAAAAAAAAAAGAAAGACCAGGAGCATGAAAAGGTGTGAAAAATGCGAGGAGCAAAAAAAAAAAAAAAAAAAAAGAAAGACCAGGAGCATGAAAAGGTGTGAAATATGCGAGGAGCAAAAAAAAAAAAAGAAAGACCAGGAGCATGAAAAGGTGTGAAAAATGCGAAGAGCAAAAAAAAAAAAAAAAAAAAAAAAGACCACGAACATGAAAAGGTGTGAAAAATGCGAGGAGCAAAAAAAAAAAAAGAAAGACCAGGAGCATGAAAAGGTGTGAAAAATGCGACGAGCATGAAAAGTTGTGAAAAATGCGAGGAGCATGAAGAGGTGTGAAAAATGCGAGGAGCATGAAAAGGTGTGAAAAATGCGAGGAGCAAAAAAAAAAAAAAAAAAAGACCAGGAACATGAAAAGGTGTGAAAAATGTGAGGAGCAAAAAAAAAAAAAAAAGAAAGAAAGAAAGACCAGGAGCATGAAAAGGTGTGAAAAATGCGAGGAGCAAAAAAAAAAAAAAAAAAAAAGAAAGACCAGGAGCATGAAAAGGTGTGAAATATGCGAGGAGCAAAAAAAAAAAAAGAAAGACCAGGAGCATGAAAAGGTGTGAAAAATGCGAGGAGCAAAAAAAAAAAAAAAAAAAAGAAAGACCAGGAGCATGAAAAGGTGTGAAATATGCGAGGAGCAAAAAAAAAAAAAGAAAGACCAGGAGCATGAAAAGGTGTGAAAAATGCGAAGAGCAAAAAAAAAAAAAAAAAAAAAAGACCAGGAACATGAAAAGGTGTGAAAAATGCGAGGAGCAAAAAAAAAAAAAGAAAGACCAGGAGCATGAAAAGGTGTGAAAAATGCGACGAGCATGAAAAGTTGTGAAAAATGCGAGGAGCATGAAGAGGTGTGAAAAATGCGAGGAGCATGAAAAGGTGTGAAAAATGCGAGGAGCAAAAAAAAAAAAAAAAAAAAGACCAGGAACATGAAAAGGTGTGAAAAATGCGAGGAGCAAAAAAAAAAAAAAAAGAAAGAAAGAAAGACCAGGAGCATGAAAAGGTGTGAAAAATGCGAGGAGCAAAAAAAAAAAAAGAAAAACCAGGAGCATGAAAAGGGGGGAAAAATGCGAAGAGCAAAAAAAAAAAAAAAAAAAAAGAAAGACCAGGAGCATGAAAAGGTGTGAAATATGCGAGGAGCAAAAAAAAAAAAAGAAAGACCAGGAGCATGAAAAGGTGTGAAAAATGCGAAGAGCAAAAAAAAAAAAAAAAAAAAAAGACCAGGAACATGAAAAGGTGTGAAAAATGCGAGGAGCAAAAAAAAAAAAAGAAAGACCAGGAGCATGAAAAGGTGTGAAAAATGCGACGAGCATGAAAAGTTGTGAAAAATGCGAGGAGCATGAAGAGGTGTGAAAAATGCGAGGAGCATGAAAAGGTGTGAAAAATGCGAGGAGCAAAAAAAAAAAAAAAAAAAGACCAGGAACATGAAAAGGTGTGAAAAATGCGAGGAGCAAAAAAAAAAAAAAAAGAAAGAAAGAAAGACCAGGAGCATGAAAAGGTGTGAAAAATGCGAGGAGCAAAAAAAAAAAAAAAAAAAAAAGAAAGACCAGGAGCATGAAAAGGTGTGAAAAATGCGAGGAGCAAAAAAAAAAAAAAGAAAGACCAGGAGCATGAAAAGGTGTGAAAAATGCAAGGAGCATGAAAAGGTGTGAAAAATGCGAGGAGCAAAAAAAAAAAAAAAAAGACCAGGAACATGAAAAGGTGTGAAAAATGCGAGGAGCAAAAAAAAAAAAAGAAAGACCAGGAGCATGAAAAGGTGTGAAAAATGCGAGGAGCAAAAAAAAAAAAAAAAAAAAAAAAAAACCAGGAAAATGAAAAGGTGTGAAAAATGCGAGGAGAAAAAAAAAAAAAGACCAGGAGCATGAAAAGGTGTGAAAAATGCGAGGAGCAAAAAAAAAAAAAAAAAGAAAGAAAGAAAGACCAGGAGCATGAAAAGTGTGAAAAATGCGAGGAGCAAAAAAAAAAAAAAAGAAAGAAAGACCAGGAGCATGAAAAGGTGTGAAAAATGCGAGGAGCAAAAAAAAAAAAAAGAAAGACCAGGAGCATGAAAAGGTGTGAAAAATGCGAGGAGCAAAAGAAAAAAAAAAGACCAGGAGCATGAAAAGGTGTGAAAAATGCGACGAGCATGAAAAGTCGTGAAAAATGCGAGGAGCATGAAGAGGTGTGAAAAATGCGAGGAGCATGAAAAGGTGTGAAAAATTCGAGGAGCAAAAAAAAAAAAAAGAAAGACCAGGAGCATGAAAAGGTGTGAAAAATGCGAGGAGCAAAAAAAAAAAAAAAAAAGAAAGACCAGGAGCATGAAAATGTGTGAAAAATGCGAGGAGCAAAAAAAAAAAAAAAAAAAAAAGAAAGACCAGGAGCATGAAAAGGTGTGAAAAATGCGAGGAGCAAAAAAAAAAGAAAGACCAGGAGCATGAAAAGGTGTGAAAAATGCGAGGAGCAAAAAAAAAAAAAAAAAAAAAAGACCAGGAACATGAAAAAGAGTGAAAAATGCGAAGAGCAAAAAAAAAAAAAAAAAAAAAAAGACCAGAAACAAGAAAAAGTGTGAAAAATGCGAGGAGCAAAAAAAAAAAAAGAAAGACCAGGAGCATGAAAAGGTGTGAAAAATGCGACGAGCATGAAAAGTTGTGAAAAATGCGAGGAGCATGAAGAGGTGTGAAAAATGCGAGGAGCATGAAAAGGTGTGAAAAATGCGAGGAGCAAAAAAAAAAAAAAAAAAGACCAGGAACATGAAAAGGTGTGAAAAATGCGAGGAGCAAAAAAAGAAAAAAAAGAAAGAAAGAAAGACCAGGAGCATGAAAAGGTGTGAAAAATGCGAGGAGCAAAAAAGAAAAAAAAAAAAAGAAAGACCAGGAGCATGAAAAGTTGTGAAAAATGCGAGGAGCAAAAAAAAAAAAAGAAAGACCAGGAGCATGAAAAGGTGTGAAAAATGCGAGGAGAAAAAAAAAAAAAAAAAAAAGAAAGACCAGGAGCATGAAAAGGTGTGAAAAATGCGAGGAGCAAAAAAAAAAAAAGAAAGACCAGGAGCATGAAAAGGTGTGAAAAATGCGAGGAGAAAAAAAAAAAAAAAAAAAAGAAAGACCAGGAGCATGAAAATGTGTGAAAAATGCGAGGAGCAAAAAAAAAAAAAAAAAAAAAAAGACCAGGAAAATGAAAAGGTGAAAAAAATGGGAGGAGAAAAAAAAAAAAAAAAAAAAGACCAGGAGCATGAAAAGGTGTGAAAAATGCGAGGAGCAAAAAAAAAAAAAAAAAAAAAGAAAGACCAGGAGCATGAAAAGGTGTGAAAAATGCAAGGAGCATGAAAAGGTGTGAAAAATGCGAGGAGCATGAACAGGTGTGAAAAATGCGAGGAGCATGAAAAGGTGTGAAAAATTTGAGGAGCAAAAAAAAAAAAAAACCAGGAGCATGAAAAGGTGTGAAAAATGCGAAGAGCAAAAAAAAAAAAAAAAAGACCAGGAACATGAAAAGGTGTGAAAAATGCGACGAGCATGAAAACTTGTGAAAAATGCGAGGAGCATGAAGAGGTGTGAAAAATGTGAGGAGCATGAAAAGGTGTGAAAAATTTGAGGAGCAAAAAAAAAAAAAAAAACCAGGAGCATGAAAAGGTGTGAAAAATGCGAGGAGCAAAAAAAAAAAAAAAAAAAGAAAGACCAGGAGCAAGAAAAGGTGTGAAAAATGCGAGGAGCAAAAAAAAAAAAAGAAAGACCAGGAGCATGAAAAGGTGTGAAAAATGCGAGGAGAAAAAAAAAAAAAAAAAAAGAAAGACCAGGAGCATGAAAAGTTGTGAAAAATGCGAGGAGCATGAAGAGGTGTGAAAAATGTGAGGAGCATGAAAAGGTGTGAAAAATGCGAGGAGAAAAAAAAAAAAAAAAAAAAAAAAACCAGGAGCAAAAAAAGGTGTGAAAAAAGAGAGGAGCAAAAAAAAAAAAAGAAAGACCAGGAGCATGAAAAGGTGTGAAAAATGCGAGGAGCAAAAAAAAAAAAACGAAAGACCAGGAGCATGAAAAGGTGTGAAAAATGCAAGGAGTATGAAAAGGTGTGAAAAATGCGAGGAGCAAAAAAAAAAAAAAGAAAGACCAGGAGCATGAAAAGGTGTGAAAAATGCAAGGAGCATGAAAAGGTGTGAAAAATGCGAGGAGCAAAAAAAAAAAAAAAAAGACCAGGAACATGAAAAGGTGTGAAAAATGCGAGGAGCAAAAAAAAAAAAAGAAAGACCAGGAGCATGAAAAGGTGTGAAAAATGCGAGGAGCAAAAAAAAAAAAAAAAAAAAAGAAAGACCAGGAGCATGAAAAGGTGTGAAATATGCGAGGAGCAAAAAAAAAAAAAGAAAGACCAGGAGCATGAAAAGGTGTGAAAAATGCGAAGAGCAAAAAAAAAAAAAAAAAAAAAAAAGACCACGAACATGAAAAGGTGTGAAAAATGCGAGGAGAAAAAAAAAAAAAAGAAAGACCAGGAGCATGAAAAGGTGTGAAAAATGCGACGAGCATGAAAAGTTGTGAAAAATGCGAGGAGCATGAAGAGGTGTGAAAAATGCGAGGAGCATGAAAAGGTGTGAAAAATGCGAGGAGCAAAAAAAAAAAAAAAAAAAGACCAGGAACATGAAAAGGTGTGAAAAATGTGAGGAGCAAAAAAAAAAAAAAAAAGAAAGAAAGAAAGACCAGGAGCATGAAAAGGTGTGAAAAATGCGAGGAGCAAAAAAAAAAAAAAAAAAAAAGAAAGACCAGGAGCATGAAAAGGTGTGAAATATGCGAGGAGCAAAAAAAAAAAAAGAAAGACCAGGAGCATGAAAAGGTGTGAAAAATGCGAGGAGCAAAAAAAAAAAAAAAAAAAAGAAAGACCAGGAGCATGAAAAGGTGTGAAATATGCGAGGAGCAAAAAAAAAAAAAGAAAGACCAGGAGCATGAAAAGGTGTGAAAAATGCGAAGAGCAAAAAAAAAAAAAAAAAAAAAAAGACCAGGAACATGAAAAGGTGTGAAAAATGCGAGGAGCAAAAAAAAAAAAAGAAAGACCAGGAGCATGAAAAGGTGTGAAAAATGCGACGAGCATGAAAAGTTGTGAAAAATGCGAGGAGCATGAAGAGGTGTGAAAAATGCGAGGAGCATGAAAAGGTGTGAAAAATGCGAGGAGCAAAAAAAAAAAAAAAAAAAAAGACCAGGAACATGAAAAGGTGTGAAAAATGCGAGGAGCAAAAAAAAAAAAAAAAGAAAGAAAGAAAGACCAGGAGCATGAAAAGGTGTGAAAAATGCGAGGAGCAAAAAAAAAAAAAGAAAGACCAGGAGCATGAAAAGGTGTGAAAAAAGCGAAGAGCAAAAAAAAAAAAAAAAAAAAGAAAGACCAGGAGCATGAAAAGGTGTGAAATATGCGAGGAGCAAAAAAAAAAAAAGAAAGACCAGGAGCATGAAAAGGTGTGAAAAATGCGAAGAGCAAAAAAAAAAAAAAAAAAAAAAAGACCAGGAACATGAAAAGGTGTGAAAAATGCGAGGAGCAAAAAAAAAAAAAGAAAGACCAGGAGCATGAAAAGGTGTGAAAAATGCGACGAGCATGAAAAGTTGTGAAAAATGCGAGGAGCATGAAGAGGTGTGAAAAATGCGAGGAGCATGAAAAGGTGTGAAAAATGCGAGGAGCAAAAAAAAAAAAAAAAAAAGACCAGGAACATGAAAAGGTGTGAAAAATGCGAGGAGCAAAAAAAAAAAAAAAAGAAAGAAAGAAAGACCAGGAGCATGAAAAGGTGTGAAAAATGCGAGGAGCAAAAAAAAAAAAAAAAAAAAAGAAAGACCAGGAGCATGAAAAGGTGTGAAAAATGCGAGGAGCAAAAAAAAAAAAAAGAAAGACCAGGAGCATGAAAAGGTGTGAAAAATGCGAGGAGCATGAAAAGGTGTGAAAAATGCGAGGAGCAAAAAAAAAAAAAAAAAGACCAGGAACATGAAAAGGTGTGAAAAATGCGAGGAGCAAAAAAAAAAAAAGAAAGACCAGGAGCATGAAAAGGTGTGAAAAATGCGAGGAGCAAAAAAAAAAAAAAAAAAAAAAAAAAAACCAGGAACAGGAAAAGGTGTGAAAAATGCGAGGAGAAAAAAAAAAAAAGACCAGGAGCATGAAAAGGTGTGAAAAATGCGAGGAGCAAAAAAAAAAAAAAAAAGAAAGAAAGAAAGACCAGGAGCATGAAAAGTGTGAAAAATGCGAGGAGCAAAAAAAAAAAAATAGAAAGAAAGACCAGGAGCATGAAAAGGTGTGAAAAATGCGAGGAGCAAAAAAAAAAAAAAGAAAGACCAGGAGCATGAAAAGGTGTGAAAAATGCGAGGAGCAAAAGAAAAAAAAAAGACCAGGAGCATGAAAAGGTGTGAAAAATGCGACGAGCATGAAAAGTCGTGAAAAATGCGAGGAGCATGAAGAGGTGTGAAAAATGCGAGGAGCATGAAAAGGTGTGAAAAATGCGAGGAGCAAAAAAAAAAAAAAAAAAAAAGACCAGGAACATGAAAAGTTGTGAAAAATGCGAGGAGCAAAAAAAAAAAAAGAAAGACCAGGAGCATGAAAAGGTGTGAAAAATGCGAGGAAAAAAAAAAAAAAAGACCAGGAGCATGAAAAGGTGTGAAAAATGCGAGGAGCAAAAAAAAAAAAAAAAAGACCAGGAGCATGAAAAGGTGTGAAAAATGCGAGGAGAAAAAAAAAAAAAAGACCAGGAGCATGAAAAGGTGTGAAAAATGCGAGGAGCAAAAGAAAAAAAAGACCAGGAGCATGAAAAGGTGTGAAAAATGCGAGGAGCAAAAAAAAAAAAAAAAAAAGAAAGACCAGGAGCATGAAAAGGTGTGAAAAATGCGAGGAGCAAAAAAAAAAAAAGAAAGACCAGGAGCATGAAAACGTGTGAAAAATGCGAGGAGCAAAAAAAAAAAAAAAAAAAAAAAAACCAGGAACATGAAAAGGTGTGAAAAATGCGAGGAGCAAAAAAAAAAAAAGAAAGACCAGGAGCATGAAAAGGTGTGAAAAATGCGAGGAGCAAAAAAAAAAAAGAAAGACCAGGAGCATGAAAAGGTGTGAAAAATGCGAGGAGCAAAAAAAAAAAAAAAAGACCAGGAGCATGAAAAGGTGTGAAAAATGCGAGGAGCAAAAAAAAAAAAAAAAGAGACCAGAAGCATGAAAAGGTGTGAAAAATGCGAGGAGCAAAAAAAAAAAAAAAAAGAAAAGAGACCAGGAGCATGAAAAGGTTTGAAAAATGCGAGGAGCAAAAAAAAAAAAAAAAAAAAGAAAGACCAGGAGCATGAAAAGGTGTGAAAAATGCGAGGAGCAAAAGAAAAAAAAAAGACCAGGAGCATGAAAAGATGTGAAAAATGCGAGGAGCAAAAAAAAAAAAAGAAAGACCAGGAGCATGAAAAGGTGTGAAAAATGCGACGAGCATGAAAAGTTGTGAAAAATGCGAGGAGCATGAAGAGGTGTGAAAAATGCGAGGAGCATGAAAAGGTGTGAAAAATGCGAGGAGCAAAAAAAAAAAAAAGACCAGGAGCATGAAAAGGTGTGAAAAATGCGAGGAGAAAAAAAAAAAAAAAAAAAGAAAGACCAGGAGCATGAAAAGTTGTGAAAAATGCGAGGAGCATGAAGAGGTGTGAAAAATGTGAGGAGCATGAAAAGGTGTGAAAAATGCGAGGAGAAAAAAAAAAAAAAAAAAAAGAAAGACCAGGAGCATGAAAAGGTGTGAAAAATGCGAGGAGCAAAAAAAAAAAAAGAAAGACCAGGAGCATGAAAAGGTGTGAAAAATGCGAGGAGCAAAAAAAAAAAACGAAAGACCAGGAGCATGAAAAGGTGTGAAAAATGCAAGGAGTATGAAAAGGTGTGAAAAATGCGAGGAGCAAAAAAAAAAAAAAGAAAGACCAGGAGCATGAAAAGGTGTGAAAAATGCAAGGAGCATGAAAAGGTGTGAAAAATGCGAGGAGCAAAAAAAAAAAAAAAAAGACCAGGAACATGAAAAGGTGTGAAAAATGCGAGGAGCAAAAAAAAAAAAAGAAAGACCAGGAGCATGAAAAGGTGTGAAAAATGCGAGGAGCAAAAAAAAAAAAAAAAAAAAAGAAAGACCAGGAGCATGAAAAGGTGTGAAATATGCGAGGAGCAAAAAAAAAAAAAGAAAGACCAGGAGCATGAAAAGGTGTGAAAAATGCGAAGAGCAAAAAAAAAAAAAAAAAAAAAAAGACCACGAACATGAAAAGGTGTGAAAAATGCGAGGAGCAAAAAAAAAAAAAGAAAGACCAGGAGCATGAAAAGGTGTGAAAAATGCGACGAGCATGAAAAGTTGTGAAAAATGCGAGGAGCATGAAGAGGTGTGAAAAATGCGAGGAGCATGAAAAGGTGTGAAAAATGCGAGGAGCAAAAAAAAAAAAAAAAAAAAGACCAGGAACATGAAAAGGTGTGAAAAATGTGAGGAGCAAAAAAAAAAAAAAAAGAAAGAAAGAAAGACCAGGAGCATGAAAAGGTGTGAAAAATGCGAGGAGCAAAAAAAAAAAAAAAAAAAAAGAAAGACCAGGAGCATGAAAAGGTGTGAAATATGCGAGGAGCAAAAAAAAAAAAAAGAAAGACCAGGAGCATGAAAAGGTGTGAAAAATGCAAGGAGCATGAAAAGGTGTGAAAAATGCGAGGAGCAAAAAAAAAAAAAGAAAGACCAGGAGCATGAAAAGGTGTGAAAAATGCGACGAGCATGAAAAGTTGTGAAAAATGCGAGGAGCATGAAGAGGTGTGAAAAATGCGAGGAGCATGAAAAGGTGTGAAAAATGCGAGGAGCAAAAAAAAAAAAAAAAAAAAAGACCAGGAACATGAAAAGGTGTGAAAAATGCGAGGAGCAAAAAAAAAAAAAAAAGAAAGAAAGAAAGACCAGGAGCATGAAAAGGTGTGAAAAATGCGAGGAGCAAAAAAAAAAAAAGAAAGACCAGGAGCATGAAAAGGTGTGAAAAATGCGAGGAGAAAAAAAAAAAAAAAAAAGACCAGGAGCATGAAAAGGAGGGAAAAAGGCGAAGAGCAAAAAAAAAAAAAAAAAAAAGAAAGACCAGGAGCATGAAAAGGTGTGAAATATGCGAGGAGCAAAAAAAAAAAAAGAAAGACCAGGAGCATGAAAAGGTGTGAAAAATGCGAAGAGCAAAAAAAAAAAAAAAAAAAAAAGACCAGGAACATGAAAAGGTGTGAAAAATGCGAGGAGCAAAAAAAAAAAAAGAAAGACCAGGAGCATGAAAAGGTGTGAAAAATGCGACGAGCATGAAAAGTTGTGAAAAATGCGAGGAGCATGAAGAGGTGTGAAAAATGCGAGGAGCATGAAAAGGTGTGAAAAATGCGAGGAGCAAAAAAAAAAAAAAAAAAAGACCAGGAACATGAAAAGGTGTGAAAAATGCGAGGAGCAAAAAAAAAAAAAAAAGAAAGAAAGAAAGACCAGGAGCATGAAAAGGTGTGAAAAATGCGAGGAGCAAAAAAAAAAAAAAAAAAAAAAGAAAGACCAGGAGCATGAAAAGGTGTGAAAAATGCGAGGAGCAAAAAAAAAAAAAAGAAAGACCAGGAGCATGAAAAGGTGTGAAAAATGCAAGGAGCATGAAAAGGTGTGAAAAATGCGAGGAGCAAAAAAAAAAAAAAAAAGACCAGGAACAAGAAAAGGTGTGAAAAATGCGAGGAGCAAAAAAAAAAAAAGAAAGACCAGGAGCATGAAAAGGTGTGAAAAATGCGAGGAGCAAAAAAAAAAAAAAAAAAAAAAAAAAAACCAGGAGCATGAAAAGGTGTGAAAAATGCGAGGAGAAAAAAAAAAAAAGACCAGGAGCATGAAAAGGTGTGAAAAATGCGAGGAGCAAAAAAAAAAAAAAAAAGAAAGAAAGAAAGACCAGGAGCATGAAAAGTGTGAAAAATGCGAGGAGCAAAAAAAAAAAAATAGAAAGAAAGACCAGGAGCATGAAAAGGTGTGAAAAATGCGAGGAGCAAAAAAAAAAAAAAGAAAGACCAGGAGCATGAAAAGGTGTGAAAAATGCGAGGAGCAAAAGAAAAAAAAAAGACCAGGAGCATGAAAAGGTGTGAAAAATGCGACGAGCATGAAAAGTCGTGAAAAATGCGAGGAGCATGAAGAGGTGTGAAAAATGCGAGGAGCATGAAAAGGTGTGAAAAATTCGAGGAGCAAAAAAAAAAAAAAAAAAAAAGACCAGGAACATGAAAAGTTGTGAAAAATGCGAGGAGCAAAAAAAAAAAAAGAAAGACCAGGAGCATGAAAAGGTGTGAAAAATGCAAGGAGCAAAAAAAAAAAAAAAAGAGACCAGAAGCATGAAAAGGTGTGAAAAATGCGAGGAGCAAAAAAAAAAAAAAAAAGAAAAGAGACCAGGAGCATGAAAAGGTTTGAAAAATGCGAGGAGCAAAAAAAAAAAAAAAAAAAAGAAAGACCAGGAGCATGAAAAGGTGTGAAAAATGCGAGGAGCAAAAGAAAAAAAAAAGACCAGGAGCATGAAAAGATGTGAAAAATGCGAGGAGCAAAAAAAAAAAAAGAAAGACCAGGAGCATGAAAAGGTGTGAAAAATGCGAGGAGCAAAAGAAAAAAAAGACCAGGAGCATGAAAAGGTGTGAAAAATGCGAGGAGCAAAAAAAAAAAAAAAAAAAGAAAGACCAGGAGCATGAAAAGGTGTGAAAAATGCGACGAGCATGAAAAGTTGTGAAAAATGCGAGGAGCATGAAGAGGTGTGAAAAATGCGAGGAGCATGAAAAGGTGTGAAAAATGCGAGGAGCAAAAAAAAAAAAAAAAGAAAGACCAGGAGCATGAAAAGGTGTGAAAAATGCGAGGAGCAAAAAAAAAAAAAAAAAAAAAAGAACAGGAGCATGAAAAGGTGTGAAAAATGCGAGGAGCAAAAAAAAAAAAAGAAAGACCAGGAGCATGAAAACGTGTGAAAAATGCGAGGAGCAAAAAAAAAAAAAAAAAAAAAAAAAACCAGGAACATGAAAAGGTGTGAAAAATGCGAGGAGCAAAAAAAAAAAAAGAAAGACCAGGAGCATGAAAAGGTGTGAAAAATGCGAGGAGCAAAAAAAAAAAAGAAAGACCAGGAGCATGAAAAGGTGTGAAAAATGCGAGGAGCAAAAAAAAAAAAAAAAGACCAGGAGCATGAAAAGGTGTGAAAAATGCGAGGAGCAAAAAAAAAAAAAAAAAGAGACCAGAAGCATGAAAAGGTGTGAAAAATGCGAGGAGCAAAAAAAAAAAAAAAAAGAAAAGAGACCAGGAGCATGAAAAGGTTTGAAAAATGCGAGGAGCAAAAAAAAAAAAAAAAAAAAGAAAGACCAGGAGCATGAAAAGGTGTGAAAAATGCGAGGAGCAAAAGAAAAAAAAAAGACCAGGAGCATGAAAAGATGTGAAAAATGCGAGGAGCAAAAAAAAAAAAAGAAAGACCAGGAGCATGAAAAGGTGTGAAAAATGCGACGAGCATGAAAAGTTGTGAAAAATGCGAGGAGCATGAAGAGGTGTGAAAAATGCGAGGAGCATGAAAAGGTGTGAAAAATGCGAGGAGCAAAAAAAAAAAAAAGAAAGAAAGACCAGGAGCATGAAAAGGTGTGAAAAATGCGAGGAGCAAAAAAAAAAAAAGAAAGACCAGGAGCATGAAAACGTGTGAAAAATGCGAGGAGCAAAAAAAAAAAAAAAAAAAAAAAAGACCAGGAACATGAAAAGGTGTGAAAAATGCGAGGAGCAAAAAAAAAAAAAGAAAGACCAGGAGCATGAAAAGGTGTGAAAAATGCGAGGAGCAAAAAAAAAAAAGAAAGACCAGGAGCATGAAAAGGTGTGAAAAATGCGAGGAGCAAAAAAAAAAAAAAAAGACCAGGAGCATGAAAAGGTGTGAAAAATGCGAGGAGCAAAAAAAAAAAAAAAAAGAGACCAGAAGCATGAAAAGGTGTGAAAAATGCGAGGAGCAAAAAAAAAAAAAAGAAGAAAAGAGACCAGAAGCATGAAAAGGTGTGAAAAATGCGAGGAGCAAAAAAAAAAAAAAAAAGACCAGGAGCATGAAAAGGTGTGAAAAATGCGAGGAGAAAAAAAAAAAAAAGACCAGGAGCATGAAAAGGTTTGAAAAATGCGAGGAGCAAAAAAAAAAAAAAAAAAAAAAAGAGACCAGAAGCATGAAAAGGTGTGAAAAATGCGAGGAGCAAAAAAAAAAAAAGAAAGACCAGGAGCATGAAAAGGTGTGAAAAATGCGAGGAGCAAAAAAAAAAAAAAAAAAAAAAAAAAAACCAGGAACAAGAAAAGGTGGGAAAAATGCGAGGAGAAAAAAAAAAAAAGACCAGGAGCATGAAAAGGTGTGAAAAATGCGAGGAGCAAAAAAAAAAAAAAAAAAGAAAGAAAGAAAGACCAGGAGCATGAAAAGGTGTGAAAAATGCGAGGAGCAAAAAAAAAAAAATAGAAAGAAAGACCAGGAGCATGAAAAGGTGTGAAAAATGCGAGGAGCAAAAAAAAAAAAAAGAAAGACCAGGAGCATGAAAAGGTGTGAAAAATGCGAGGAGCAAAAGAAAAAAAAAAGACCAGGAGCATGAAAAGGTGTGAAAAATGCGACGAGCATGAAAAGTCGTGAAAAATGCGAGGAGCATGAAGAGGTGTGAAAAATGCGAGGAGCATGAAAAGGTGTGAAAAATTCGAGGAGCAAAAAAAAAAAAAAAAAAAAAGACCAGGAACATGAAAAGTTGTGAAAAATGCGAGGAGCAAAAAAAAAAAAAAGAAAGACCAGGAGCATGAAAAGGTGTGAAAAATGCGAGGAAAAAAAAAAAAAAAAGACCAGGAGCATGAAAAGGTGTGAAAAATGCGAGGAGCAAAAAAAAAAAAAAAAAGACCAGGAGCATGAAAAGGTGTGAAAAATGCGAGGAGAAAAAAAAAAAAAAGACCAGGAGCATGAAAAGGTGTGAAAAATGCGAGGAGCAAAAGAAAAAAAAGACCAGGAGCATGAAAAGGTGTGAAAAATGCGAGGAGCAAAAAAAAAAAAAAAAAAAGAAAGACCAGGAGCATGAAAAGGTGTGAAAAATGCGACGAGCATGAAAAGTTGTGAAAAATGCGAGGAGAAAAAAAAAAAAAAGACCAGGAGCATGAAAAGGTGTGAAAAATGCGAGGAGCAAAAAAAAAAAAAGACCAGGAGCATGAAAAGGTGTGAAAAATGCGAGGAGCAAAAAAAAAAAAAAAAAAAAGAAAGACCAGGAGCATGAAAAGGTGTGAAAAATGCGACGAGCATGAAAAGTTGTGAAAAATGCGAGGAGCATGAAGAGGTGTGAAAAATGCGAGGAGCATGAAAAGGTGTGAAAAATGCGAGGAGCAAAAAAAAAAAAAAAAGAAAGACCAGGAGCATGAAAAGGTGTGAAAAATGCGAGGAGCAAAAAAAAAAAAGAAAGACCAGGAGCATGAAAAGGTGGGAAAAAAGCGAGGAGCAAAAAAAAAAAAAAAAGACCAGGAGCATGAAAAGGTGTGAAAAATGCGAGGAGCAAAAAAAAAAAAAAAAAGAGACCAGAAGCATGAAAAGGTGTGAAAAATGCGAGGAGCAAAAAAAAAAAAAAGAAGAAAAGAGACCAGAAGCATGAAAAGGTGTGAAAAATGCGAGGAGCAAAAAAAAAAAAAAAAAGACCAGGAGCATGAAAAGGTGTGAAAAATGCGAGGAGAAAAAAAAAAAAAAGACCAGGAGCATGAAAAGGTGTGAAAAATGCGAGGAGCAAAAAAAAAAAAAAAAGAAAGAAAGAAAGACCAGGAGCATGAAAAGGTGTGAAAAATGCGAGGAGCAAAAAAAAAAAAAAAAAAAGAAAGACCAGGAGCATGAAAAGGTGTGAAAAATGCGAGGAGCAAAAAAAAAAAAAGAAAGACCAGGAGCATGAAAACGTGTGAAAAATGCGAGGAGCAAAAAAAAAAAAAAAAAAAAAAAAAACCAGGAACATGAAAAGGTGTGAAAAATGCGAGGAGCAAAAAAAAAAAAAGAAAGACCAGGAGCATGAAAAGGTGTGAAAAATGCGAGGAGCAAAAAAAAAAAAGAAAGACCAGGAGCATGAAAAGGTGTGAAAAATGCGAGGAGCAAAAAAAAAAAAAAAAGACCAGGAGCATGAAAAGGTGTGAAAAATGCGAGGAGCAAAAAAAAAAAAAAAAAAGAGACCAGAAGCATGAAAAGGTGGGAAAAATGCGAGGAGCAAAAAAAAAAAAAAAAAAGAAAAGAGACCAGGAGCATGAAAAGGTTTGAAAAATGCGAGGAGCAAAAAAAAAAAAAAAAAAAAAAAAGACCAGGAGCATGAAAAGGTGTGAAAAATGCGAGGAGCAAAAGAAAAAAAAAAGACCAGGAGCATGAAAAGATGTGAAAAATGCGAGGAGCAAAAAAAAAAAAAGAAAGACCAGGAGCATGAAAAGGTGTGAAAAATGCGAGGAGCAAAAAAAAAAAAAGAAAGACCAGGAGCATGAAAACGTGTGAAAAATGCGAGGAGCAAAAAAAAAAAAAAAAAAAAAAAAAACCAGGAACATGAAAAGGTGTGAAAAATGCGAGGAGCAAAAAAAAAAAAAGAAAGACCAGGAGCATGAAAAGGTGTGAAAAATGCGAGGAGCAAAAGAAAAAAAAAAGACCAGGAGCATGAAAAGGTGTGAAAAATGCGAGGAAAAAAAAAAAAAAAAAAGTCCAGGAACATGAAAAGGTGTGAAAAATGCGAGGAGCAAAAAAAAAAAAAGAAAGACCAGGAGCATGAAAAGGGGTGAAAAATGCGAGGAGCAAAAGAAAAAAAAAAGACCAGGAGCATGAAGAGGTGTGAAAAATGCGAGGAGCATGAAAACGTGTGAAAAATGCGAGGAGCAAAAAAAAAAAAAAAAAAAAGAAAGACCAGGAGCATGAAAAGGTGTGAAAAATGCGACGAGCATGAAAAGTTGTGAAAAATGCGAGGAGCATGAAGAGGTGTGAAAAATGCGAGGAGCATGAAAAGATGTGAAAAATTCGAGGAGCAAAAAAAAAAAAAAGACCAGGAGCATGAAAAGGTGTGAAAAATGCGAGGAGCAAAAAAAAAAAAAAGAAAGAAAGACCAGGAGCATGAAAAGGTGTGAAAAATGCGAGGAGCAAAAAAAAAAAAAGAAAGACCAGGAGCATGAAAACGTGTGAAAAATGCGAGGAGCAAAAAAAAAAAAAAAAAAAAAAAAAAACCAGGAACATGAAAAGGTGTGAAAAATGCGAGGAGCAAAAAAAAGAAAAAGAAAGACCAGGAGCATGAAAAGGTGTGAAAAATGCGAGGAGCAAAAAAAAAAAAGAAAGACCAGGAGCATGAAAAGGTGTGAAAAATGCGAGGAGCAAAAAAAAAAAAAAAAAGACCAGGAGCATGAAAAGGTGTGAAAAATGCGAGGAGAAAAAAAAAAAAAAAGACCAGGAGCATGAAAAGGTGTGAAAAATGCGAGGAGCAAAAAAAAAAAAAAAAAGAAAGAAAGAAAGACCAGGAGCATGAAAAGGTGTGAAAAATGCGAGGAGCAAAAAAAAAAAAAAAAAAAAAGAAAGACCAGGAGCATGAAAAGGTGTGAAAAATGCGAGGAGCAAAAAAAAAAAAAGAAAGACCAGGAGCATGAAAACGTGTGAAAAATGCGAGGAGCAAAAAAAAAAAAAAAAAAAAAAAAAACCAGGAACACGAAAAGGTGTGAAAAATGCGAGGAGCAAAAAAAAAAAAAGAAAGACCAGGAGCATGAAAAGGTGTGAAAAATGCGAGGAGCAAAAAAAAAAAAGAAAGACCAGGAGCATGAAAAGGTGTGAAAAATGCGAGGAGCAAAAAAAAAAAAAAAAGACCAGGAGCATGAAAAGGTGTGAAAAATGCGAGGAGCAAAAAAAAAAAAAAAAGAGACCAGAAGCATGAAAAGGTGTGAAAAATGCGAGGAGCAAAAAAAAAAAAAAAAAAAAAAAAAAACCAGGAACAAGAAAAGGTGTGAAAAAAGAGAAGAGAAAAAAAAAAAAAAGAAAGACCAGGAGCATGAAAAGGTGTGAAAAATGCGAGGAGAAAAAAAAAAAAAAGACCAGGAGCATGAAAAGGTGTGAAAAATGCGAGGAGCAAAAGAAAAAAAAAGACCAGGAGCATGAAAAGGTGTGAAAAATGCGAGGAGCAAAAAAAAAAAAAAAAAAAAGAAAGACCAGGAGCATGAAAAGGTGTGAAAAATGCGAGGAGCAAAAAAAAAAAAAGACCAGGAGCATGAAAACGTGTGAAAAATGCGAGGAGCAAAAGAAAAAAAAGACCAGGAGCATGAAAAGGTGTGAAAAATGCGAGGAGCAAAAGAAAAAAAAGACCAGGAGCATGAAAAGGTGTGAAAAATGCGAGGAGCAAAAAAAAAAAAAGACCAGGAGCATGAAAAGGAGTGAAAAAAGCGAGGAGCAAAAAAAAAAAAAAAAAAAGAAAGACCAGGAGCATGAAAAGGTGTGAAAAATGCGAGGAGCAAAAAAAAAAAAAGAAAGACCAGGAGCATGAAAACGTGTGAAAAATGCGAGGAGCAAAAAAAAAAAAAAAAAAAAAAAAAACCAGGAACATGAAAAGGGGGGAAAAATGCGAGGAGCAAAAAAAAAAAAAGAAAGACCAGGAGCATGAAAAGGTGTGAAAAATGCGAGGAGCAAAAAAAAAAAAGAAAGACCAGGAGCATGAAAAGGTGTGAAAAATGCGAGGAGAAAAAAAAAAAAAAAAAGACCAGGAGCATGAAAAGGTGTGAAAAATGCGAGGAGCAAAAAAAAAAAAAAAAGAGACCAGAAGCATGAAAAGGTGTGAAAAATGCGAGGAGCAAAAAAAAAAAAAAAAAGAAAAGAGACCAGGAGCATGAAAATGTTTGAAAAATGCGAGGAGCAAAAAAAAAAAAAGAAAGACCAGGAGCATGAAAAGGTGTGAAAAATGCGAGGAGCAAAAAAAAAAAAGAAAAACCAGGAGCAAGAAAAGGTGTGAAAAATGCGAGGAGCAAAAAAAAAAAAAAAAGACCAGGAGCATGAAAACGTGTGAAAAATGCGAGGAGCAAAAGAAAAAAAAGACCAGGAGCATGAAAAGGTGTGAAAAATGCGAGGAGCAAAAGAAAAAAAAGACCAGGAGCATGAAAAGGTGTGAAAAATGCGAGGAGCAAAAAAAAAAAAGACCAGGAGCATGAAAAGGTGTGAAAAATGCGAGGAGCAAAAAAAAAAAAAAAAAAAGAAAGACCAGGAGCATGAAAAGGTGTGAAAAATGCGAGGAGCAAAAAAAAAAAAAGAAAGACCAGGAGCATGAAAACGTGTGAAAAATGCGAGGAGCAAAAAAAAAAAAAAAAAAAAAAAAACCAGGAACATGAAAAGGTGTGAAAAATGCGAGGAGAAAAAAAAAAAAAAGAAAGACCAGGAGCATGAAAAGGTGTGAAAAATGCGAGGAGCAAAAAAAAAAAAGAAAGACCAGGAGCATGAAAAGGTGTGAAAAATGCGAGGAGCAAAAAAAAAAAAAAAAGACCAGGAGCATGAAAAGGTGTGAAAAATGCGAGGAGCAAAAAAAAAAAAAAAAGAGACCAGAAGCATGAAAAGGTGTGAAAAATGCGAGGAGCAAAAAAAAAAAAAAAAAGAAAAGAGACCAGGAGCATGAAAAGGTTTGAAAAATGCGAGGAGCAAAAAAAAAAAAAAAAAAAAAGAAAGACCAGGAGCATGAAAAGGTGTGAAAAATGCGAGGAGCAAAAGAAAAAAAAAAGACCAGGAGCATGAAAAGGTGTGAAAAATGCGAGGAGAAAAAAAAAAAAAAGACCAGGAGCATGAAAAGGTGTGAAAAATGCGAGGAGCAAAAGAAAAAAAAGACCAGGAGCATGAAAAGGTGTGAAAAATGCGAGGAGCAAAAAAAAAAAAAAAAAAAGAAAGACCAGGAGCATGAAAAGGTGTGAAAAATGCGAGGAGCAAAAAAAAAAAAAAGAAAGACCAGGAGCATGAAAACGTGTGAAAAATGCGAGGAGCAAAAAAAAAAAAAAAAAAAAAAAAACCAGGAACATGAAAAGGTGTGAAAAATGCGAGGAGCAAAAAAAAAAAAAGAAAGACCAGGAGCATGAAAAGGTGTGAAAAATGCGAGGAGCAAAAAAAAAAAAGAAAGACCAGGAGCATGAAAAGGTGTGAAAAATGCGAGGAGCAAAAAAAAAAAAAAAAGACCAGGAGCATGAAAAGGTGTGAAAAATGCGAGGAGCAAAAAAAAAAAAAAAAAAGAGACCAGAAGCATGAAAAGGTGTGAAAAATGCGAGGAGCAAAAAAAAAAAAAAAAAGAAAAGAGACCAGGAGCATGAAAAGGTTTGAAAAATGCGAGGAGCAAAAAAAAAAAAAAAAAAAAAAGAAAGACCAGGAGCATGAAAAGGTGTGAAAAATGCGAGGAGCAAAAGAAAAAAAAAAGACCAGGAGCATGAAAAGATGTGAAAAATGCGAGGAGCAAAAAAAAAAAAAGAAAGACCAGGAGCATGAAAAGGTGTGAAAAATGCGACGAGCATGAAAAGTTGTGAAAAATACGAGGAGCATGAAGAGGTGTGAAAAATGCGAGGAGCATGAAAAGGTGTGAAAAATGCGAGGAGCAAAAAAAAAAAAAAAAAAAAGAAAGACCAGGAGCATGAAAAGGTGTGAAAAAAGCGAGGAGCAAAAGAAAAAAAAAAGACCAGGAGCATGAAAAGGTGTGAAAAATGCGAGGAGAAAAAAAAAAAAAAGACCAGGAGCATGAAAAGGTGTGAAAAATGCGAGGAGCAAAAGAAAAAAAAGACCAGGAGCATGAAAAGGTGTGAAAAATGCGAGGAGCAAAAAAAAAAAAAAAAAAAGAAAGACCAGGAGCATGAAAAGGTGTGAAAAATGCGAGGAGCAAAAAAAAAAAAAGAAAGACCAGGAGCATGAAAACGTGTGAAAAATGCGAGGAGCAAAAAAAAAAAAAAAAAAAAAAAAAACCAGGAACATGAAAAGGTGTGAAAAATGCGAGGAGCAAAAAAAAAAAAAGAAAGACCAGGAGCATGAAAAGGTGTGAAAAATGCGAGGAGCAAAAAAAAAAAAGAAAGACCAGGAGCATGAAAATGTGTGAAAAATGCGAGGAGCAAAAAAAAAAAAAAAAAGACCAGGAGCATGAAAAGGTGTGAAAAATGCGAGGAGAAAAAAAAAAAAAAAAAAAAAGACCAGAAGCAAGAAAAGGTGTGAAAAATGCGAGGAGCAAAAAAAAAAAAAAAAAGAAAAGAGACCAGGAGCATGAAAAGGTTTGAAAAATGCGAGGAGCAAAAAAAAAAAAAAAAAAAAAGAAAGACCAGGAGCATGAAAAGGTGTGAAAAATGCGAGGAGCAAAAGAAAAAAAAAAGACCAGGAGCATGAAAAGATGTGAAAAATGCGAGGAGCAAAAAAAAAAAAAGAAAGACCAGGAGCATGAAAAGGTGTGAAAAATGCGACGAGCATGAAAAGTTGTGAAAAATACGAGGAGCATGAAGAGGTGTGAAAAATGCGAGGAGCATGAAAAGGTGTGAAAAATGCGAGGAGCAAAAAAAAAAAAAAGAAAGAAAGACCAGGAGCATGAAAAGGTGTGAAAAATGCGAGGAGCAAAAAAAAAAAAAGAAAGACCAGGAGCATGAAAACGTGTGAAAAATGCGAGGAGCAAAAAAAAAAAAAAAAAAAAAAAAGACCAGGAACATGAAAAGGTGTGAAAAATGCGAGGAGCAAAAAAAAAAAAAGAAAGACCAGGAGCATGAAAAGGTGTGAAAAATGCGAGGAGCAAAAAAAAAAAAGAAAGACCAGGAGCATGAAAAGGTGTGAAAAATGCGAGGAGCAAAAAAAAAAAAAAAAGACCAGGAGCATGAAAAGGTGTGAAAAATGCGAGGAGCAAAAAAAAAAAAAAAAGAGACCAGAAGCATGAAAAGGTGTGAAAAATGCGAGGAGCAAAAAAAAAAAAAAGAAGAAAAGAGACCAGAAGCATGAAAAGGTGTGAAAAATGCGAGGAGCAAAAAAAAAAAAAAAAAGACCAGGAGCATGAAAAGGTGTGAAAAATGCGAGGAGAAAAAAAAAAAAAAGACCAGGAGCATGAAAAGGTTTGAAAAATGCGAGGAGCAAAAAAAAAAAAAAAAAAAAAAGAGACCAGAAGCATGAAAAGGTGTGAAAAATGCGAGGAGCAAAAAAAAAAAAAGAAAGACCAGGAGCATGAAAAGGTGTGAAAAATGCGAGGAGCAAAAAAAAAAAAAAAAAAAAAAAAAACCAGGAACATGAAAAGGTGTGAAAAATGCGAGGAGAAAAAAAAAAAAAGACCAGGAGCATGAAAAGGTGTGAAAAATGCGAGGAGCAAAAAAAAAAAAAAAAAGAAAGAAAGAAAGACCAGGAGCATGAAAAGGTGTGAAAAATGCGAGGAGCAAAAAAAAAAAAATAGAAAGAAAGACCAGGAGCATGAAAAGGTGTGAAAAATGCGAGGAGCAAAAGAAAAAAAAGACCAGGAGCATGAAAAGGTGTGAAAAATGCGAGGAGCAAAAAAAAAAAAAAAAGACCAGGAGCATGAAAAGGTGTGAAAAATGCGAGGAGCAAAAAAAAAAAAAAAAGACCAGGAGCATGAAAAGGTGTGAAAAATGCGAGGAGCAAAAAAAAAAAAAAAAGAGACCAGAAGCATGAAAAGGTGTGAAAAATGCGAGGAGCAAAAAAAAAAAAAAAAAGAAAAGAGACCAGGAGCATGAAAAGGTTTGAAAAATGCGAGGAGCAAAAAAAAAAAAAAAAAAAAGAAAGACCAGGAGCATGAAAAGGTGTGAAAAATGCGAGGAGCAAAAGAAAAAAAAAAGACCAGGAGCATGAAAAGGTGTGAAAAATGCGAGGAGAAAAAAAAAAAAAAGACCAGGAGCATGAAAAGGTGTGAAAAATGCGAGGAGCAAAAGAAAAAAAAGACCAGGAGCATGAAAAGGTGTGAAAAATGCGAGGAGCAAAAAAAAAAAAAAAAAAAAGAAAGACCAGGAGCATGAAAAGGTGTGAAAAATGCGAGGAGCAAAAAAAAAAAAAGAAAGACCAGGAGCATGAAAACGTGTGAAAAATGCGAGGAGCAAAAAAAAAAAAAAAAAAAAAAAAACCAGGAACATGAAAAGGTGTGAAAAATGCGAGGAGCAAAAAAAAAAAAAAAAAGACCAGGAGCATGAAAAGGTGTGAAAAATGCGAGGAGCAAAAAAAAAAAAAAAAAGAAAAGAGACCAGGAGCATGAAAAGGTTTGAAAAATGCGAGGAGCAAAAAAAAAAAAAAAAAAAAAGAAAGACCAGGAGCATGAAAAGGTGTGAAAAATGCGAGGAGCAAAAGAAAAAAAAAAGACCAGGAGCATGAAAAGGTGTGAAAAATGCGAGGAGAAAAAAAAAAAAAAGACCAGGAGCATGAAAAGGTGTGAAAAATGCGAGGAGCAAAAGAAAAAAAAGACCAGGAGCATGAAAAGGTGTGAAAAATGCGAGGAGCAAAAAAAAAAAAAAAAAAGAAAGACCAGGAGCATGAAAAGGTGTGAAAAATGCGAGGAGCAAAAAAAAAAAAAGAAAGACCAGGAGCATGAAAACGTGTGAAAAATGCGAGGAGCAAAAAAAAAAAAAAAAAAAAAAAAAACCAGGAACATGAAAAGGTGTGAAAAATGCGAGGAGCAAAAAAAAAAAAAGAAAGACCAGGAGCATGAAAAGGTGTGAAAAATGCGAGGAGCAAAAAAAAAAAAGAAAGACCAGGAGCATGAAAAGGTGTGAAAAATGCGAGGAGCAAAAAAAAAAAAAAAAGACCAGGAGCATGAAAAGGTGTGAAAAATGCGAGGAGCAAAAAAAAAAAAAAAAAGAGACCAGAAGCATGAAAAGGTGTGAAAAATGCGAGGAGCAAAAAAAAAAAAAAAAAAGAAAAGAGAACAGGAGCAAGAAAAGGTTTGAAAAAAGCGAGGAGAAAAAAAAAAAAAAAAAAAAAAGAAAGACCAGGAGCATGAAAAGGTGTGAAAAATGCGAGGAGCAAAAGAAAAAAAAAAGACCAGGAGCATGAAAAGATGTGAAAAATGCGAGGAGCAAAAAAAAAAAAAGAAAGACCAGGAGCATGAAAAGGTGTGAAAAATGCGACGAGCATGAAAAGTTGTGAAAAATACGAGGAGCATGAAGAGGTGTGAAAAATGCGAGGAGCATGAAAAGGTGTGAAAAATGCGAGGAGCAAAAAAAAAAAAAAAGAAAGAAAGACCAGGAGCATGAAAAGGTGTGAAAAATGCGAGGAGCAAAAAAAAAAAAAGAAAGACCAGGAGCATGAAAACGTGTGAAAAATGCGAGGAGCAAAAAAAAAAAAAAAAAAAAAAAAGACCAGGAACATGAAAAGGTGTGAAAAATGCGAGGAGCAAAAAAAAAAAAAGAAAGACCAGGAGCATGAAAAGGTGTGAAAAATGCGAGGAGCAAAAAAAAAAAAAGAAAGACCAGGAGCATGAAAAGGTGTGAAAAATGCGAGGAGCAAAAAAAAAAAAAAAAGACCAGGAGCATGAAAAGGTGTGAAAAATGCGAGGAGCAAAAAAAAAAAAAAAAAGAGACCAGAAGCATGAAAAGGTGTGAAAAATGCGAGGAGCAAAAAAAAAAAAAAGAAGAAAAGAGACCAGAAGCATGAAAAGGTGTGAAAAATGCGAGGAGCAAAAAAAAAAAAAAAAAAGACCAGGAGCATGAAAAGGTGTGAAAAATGCGAGGAGAAAAAAAAAAAAAAGACCAGGAGCATGAAAAGGTTTGAAAAATGCGAGGAGCAAAAAAAAAAAAAAAAAAAAAAGAGACCAGAAGCATGAAAAGGTGTGAAAAATGCGAGGAGCAAAAAAAAAAAAAGAAAGACCAGGAGCATGAAAAGGTGTGAAAAATGCGAGGAGCAAAAAAAAAAAAAAAAAAAAAAAAAAACCAGGAACATGAAAAGGTGTGAAAAATGCGAGGAGAAAAAAAAAAAAAGACCAGGAGCATGAAAAGGTGTGAAAAATGCGAGGAGCAAAAAAAAAAAAAAAAAGAAAGAAAGAAAGACCAGGAGCATGAAAAGGTGTGAAAAATGCGAGGAGCAAAAAAAAAAAAATAGAAAGAAAGACCAGGAGCATGAAAAGGTGTGAAAAATGCGAGGAGCAAAAAAAAAAAAAAAGAAAGACCAGGAGCATGAAAAGGGGTGAAAAATGCGAGGAGCAAAAGAAAAAAAAAAGACCAGGAGCATGAAAAGGTGTGAAAAATGCGACGAGCATGAAAAGTCGTGAAAAATGCGAGGAGCATGAAGAGGTGTGAAAAATGCGAGGAGCATGAAAAGGTGTGAAAAATTCGAGGAGCAAAAAAAAAAAAAAAAAAAAAGACCAGGAACATGAAAAGTTGTGAAAAATGCGAGGAGCAAAAAAAAAAAAAGAAAGACCAGGAGCATGAAAAGGTGTGAAAAATGCGAGGAAAAAAAAAAAAAAAGACCAGGAGCATGAAAAGGTGTGAAAAATGCGAGGAGCAAAAAAAAAAAAAAAAAGACCAGGAGCATGAAAAGGTGTGAAAAATGCGAGGAGAAAAAAAAAAAAAAGACCAGGAGCATGAAAAGGTGTGAAAAATGCGAGGAGCAAAAGAAAAAAAAGACCAGGAGCATGAAAAGGTGTGAAAAATGCGAGGAGCAAAAAAAAAAAAAAAAAAAGAAAGACCAGGAGCATGAAAAGGTGTGAAAAATGCGACGAGCATGAAAAGTTGTGAAAAATGCGAGGAGCATGAAGAGGTGTGAAAAATGCGAGGAGCATGAAAAGGTGTGAAAAATGCGAGGAGCAAAAAAAAAAAAAAGAAAGAAAGACCAGGAGCATGAAAAGGTGTGAAAAATGCGAGGATCAAAAAAAAAAAAAGAAAGACCAGGAGCATGAAAACGTGTGAAAAATGCGAGGAGCAAAAAAAAAAAAGACCAGGAACATGAAAAGGTGTGAAAAATGCGAGGAGCAAAAAAAAAAAAAAGAAAGACCAGGAGCATGAAAAGGTGTGAAAAATGCGAGGAGCAAAAAAAAAAAAGAAAGACCAGGAGCATGAAAAGGTGTGAAAAATGCGAGGAGCAAAAAAAAAAAAAAAAAGACCAGGAGCATGAAAAGGTGTGAAAAATGCGAGGAGCAAAAAAAAAAAAAAAAAGAGACCAGAAGCATGAAAAGGTGTGAAAAATGCGAGGAGCAAAAAAAAAAAAAAGAAGAAAAGAGACCAGAAGCATGAAAAGGTGTGAAAAATGCGAGGAGCAAAAAAAAAAAAAAAAAGACCAGGAGCATGAAAAGGTGTGAAAAATGCGAGGAGAAAAAAAAAAAAAAGACCAGGAGCATGAAAAGGTTTGAAAAATGCGAGGAGCAAAAAAAAAAAAAAAAAAAAAAAAGAGACCAGAAGCATGAAAAGGTGTGAAAAATGCGAGGAGCAAAAAAAAAAAAAGAAAGACCAGGAGCATGAAAAGGTGTGAAAAATGCGAGGAACAAAAAAAAAAAAAAAAAAAAAAAAAAACCAGGAAAAAAAAAAGGTGTGAAAAATGCGAGCAGAAAAAAAAAAAAAGACCAGGAGCATGAAAAGGTGTGAAAAATGCGAGGAGCAAAAAAAAAAAAAAAAAAGAAAGAAAGAAAGACCAGGAGCATGAAAAGGTGTGAAAAATGCGAGGAGCAAAAAAAAAAAAAAAAGACCAGGAGCATGAAAAGGTGTGAAAAATGCGAGGAGCAAAAAAAAAAAAAAAAGAGACCAGAAGCATGAAAAGGTGTGAAAAATGCGAGGAGCAAAAAAAAAAAAAAAAAGAAAAGAGACCAGGAGCATGAAAAGGTTTGAAAAATGCGAGGAGCAAAAAAAAAAAAAAAAAAAAGAAAGACCAGGAGCATGAAAAGGTGTGAAAAATGCGAGGAGCAAAAGAAAAAAAAAAGACCAGGAGCATGAAAAGGTGTGAAAAATGCGAGGAGAAAAAAAAAAAAAAGACCAGGAGCATGAAAAGGTGTGAAAAATGCGAGGAGCAAAAGAAAAAAAAAGACCAGGAGCATGAAAAGGTGTGAAAAATGCGAGGAGCAAAAAAAAAAAAAAAAAAGAAAGACCAGGAGCATGAAAAGGTGTGAAAAATGCGAGGAGCAAAAAAAAAAAAAGAAAGACCAGGAGCATGAAAACGTGTGAAAAATGCGAGGAGCAAAAAAAAAAAAAAAAAAAAAAAAGACCAGGAACATGAAAAGGTGTGAAAAATGCGAGGAGCAAAAAAAAAAAAAGAAAGACCAGGAGCAAGAAAAGGTGTGAAAAATGCGAGGAGCAAAAAAAAAAAAAAAAAAAAAAAAAACCAGGAACATGAAAAGGTGTGAAAATTGCGAGCAGAAAAAAAAAAAAAGACCAGGAGCATGAAAAGGTGTGAAAAATGCGAGGAGCAAAAAAAAAAAAAAAAAAAAAAAAGAAAAACCAGGAGCATGAAAAGGGGTGAAAAAAGCGAGGAACAAAAAAAAAAAAAAAAAGACCAGGAGCATGAAAAGGTGTGAAAAATGCGAGGAGCAAAAAAAAAAAAAAAAGAGACCAGAAGCATGAAAAGGTGTGAAAAATGCGAGGAGCAAAAAAAAAAAAAAAAAGAAAAGAGACCAGGAGCATGAAAAGGTTTGAAAAATGCGAGGAGCAAAAAAAAAAAAAAAAAAAAGAAAGACCAGGAGCATGAAAAGGTGTGAAAAATGCGAGGAGCAAAAGAAAAAAAAAAGACCAGGAGCATGAAAAGGTGTGAAAAATGCGAGGAGAAAAAAAAAAAAAAGACCAGGAGCATGAAAAGGTGTGAAAAATGCGAGGAGCAAAAGAAAAAAAAGACCAGGAGCATGAAAAGGTGTGAAAAATGCGAGGAGCAAAAAAAAAAAAAAAAAAAGAAAGACCAGGAGCATGAAAAGGTGTGAAAAATGCGAGGAGCAAAAAAAAAAAAAAGAAAGACCAGGAGCATGAAAACGTGTGAAAAATGCGAGGAGCAAAAAAAAAAAAAAAAAAAAAAAAACCAGGAACATGAAAAGGTGTGAAAAATGCGAGGAGCAAAAAAAAAAAAAGAAAGACCAGGAGCATGAAAAGGTGTGAAAAATGCGAGGAGCAAAAAAAAAAAAGAAAGACCAGGAGCATGAAAAGGTGTGAAAAATGCGAGGAGCAAAAAAAAAAAAAAAAGACCAGGAGCATGAAAAGGTGTGAAAAATGCGAGGAGCAAAAAAAAAAAAAAAAAGAGACCAGAAGCATGAAAAGGTGTGAAAAATGCGAGGAGCAAAAAAAAAAAAAAAAAGAAAAGAGACCAGGAGCATGAAAAGGTTTGAAAAATGCGAGGAGCAAAAAAAAAAAAAAAAAAAAAAGAAAGACCAGGAGCATGAAAAGGTGTGAAAAATGCGAGGAGCAAAAGAAAAAAAAAAGACCAGGAGCATGAAAAGATGTGAAAAATGCGAGGAGCAAAAAAAAAAAAAGAAAGACCAGGAGCATGAAAAGGTGTGAAAAATGCGACGAGCATGAAAAGTTGTGAAAAATACGAGGAGCATGAAGAGGTGTGAAAAATGCGAGGAGCATGAAAAGGTGTGAAAAATGCGAGGAGCAAAAAAAAAAAAAAAAAAAAAGAAAGACCAGGAGCATGAAAAGGTGTGAAAAATGCGAGGAGCAAAAGAAAAAAAAAAGACCAGGAGCATGAAAAGGTGTGAAAAATGCGAGGAGAAAAAAAAAAAAAAGACCAGGAGCATGAAAAGGTGTGAAAAATGCGAGGAGCAAAAGAAAAAAAAGACCAGGAGCATGAAAAGGTGTGAAAAATGCGAGGAGCAAAAAAAAAAAAAAAAAAAGAAAGACCAGGAGCATGAAAAGGTGTGAAAAATGCGAGGAGCAAAAAAAAAAAAAGAAAGACCAGGAGCATGAAAACGTGTGAAAAATGCGAGGAGCAAAAAAAAAAAAAAAAAAAAAAAAACCAGGAACATGAAAAGGTGTGAAAAATGCGAGGAGCAAAAAAAAAAAAAGAAAGACCAGGAGCATGAAAAGGTGTGAAAAATGCGAGGAGCAAAAAAAAAAAAGAAAGACCAGGAGCATGAAAATGTGTGAAAAATGCGAGGAGCAAAAAAAAAAAAAAAAGACCAGGAGCATGAAAAGGTGTGAAAAATGCGAGGAGCAAAAAAAAAAAAAAAAAGAAAAGAGACCAGGAGCATGAAAAGGTTTGAAAAATGCGAGGAGCAAAAAAAAAAAAAAAAAAAAAGAAAGACCAGGAGCATGAAAAGGTGTGAAAAATGCGAGGAGCAAAAGAAAAAAAAAAGACCAGGAGCATGAAAAGATGTGAAAAATGCGAGGAGCAAAAAAAAAAAAAGAAAGACCAGGAGCATGAAAAGGTGTGAAAAATGCGACGAGCATGAAAAGTTGTGAAAAATACGAGGAGCATGAAGAGGTGTGAAAAATGCGAGGAGCATGAAAAGGTGTGAAAAATGCGAGGAGCAAAAAAAAAAAAAAGAAAGAAAGACCAGGAGCATGAAAAGGTGTGAAAAATGCGAGGAGCAAAAAAAAAAAAAGAAAGACCAGGAGCATGAAAACGTGTGAAAAATGCGAGGAGCAAAAAAAAAAAAAAAAAAAAAAAGACCAGGAACATGAAAAGGTGTGAAAAATGCGAGGAGCAAAAAAAAAAAAAAGAAAGACCAGGAGCATGAAAAGGTGTGAAAAATGCGAGGAGCAAAAAAAAAAAAGAAAGACCAGGAGCATGAAAAGGTGTGAAAAATGCGAGGAGCAAAAAAAAAAAAAAAAGACCAGGAGCATGAAAAGGTGTGAAAAATGCGAGGAGCAAAAAAAAAAAAAAAAGAGACCAGAAGCATGAAAAGGTGTGAAAAATGCGAGGAGCAAAAAAAAAAAAAAGAAGAAAAGAGACCAGAAGCATGAAAAGGTGTGAAAAATGCGAGGAGCAAAAAAAAAAAAAAAAAGACCAGGAGCATGAAAAGGTGTGAAAAATGCGAGGAGAAAAAAAAAAAAAAGACCAGGAGCATGAAAAGGTTTGAAAAATGCGAGGAGCAAAAAAAAAAAAAAAAAAAAAAAGAGACCAGAAGCATGAAAAGGTGTGAAAAATGCGAGGAGCAAAAAAAAAAAAAGAAAGACCAGGAGCATGAAAAGGTGTGAAAAATGCGAGGAGCAAAAAAAAAAAAAAAAAAAAAAAAAAACAGGAACATGAAAAGGTGTGAAAAATGCGAGGAGAAAAAAAAAAAAAGACCAGGAGCATGAAAAGGTGTGAAAAATGCGAGGAGCAAAAAAAAAAAAAAAAAGAAAGAAAGAAAGACCAGGAGCATGAAAAGGTGTGAAAAATGCGAGGAGCAAAAAAAAAAAAATAGAAAGAAAGACCAGGAGCATGAAAAGGTGTGAAAAATGCGAGGAGCAAAAGAAAAAAAAGACCAGGAGCATGAAAAGGTGTGAAAAATGCGAGGAGCAAAAAAAAAAAAAAAAGACCAGGAGCATGAAAAGGTGTGAAAAAAGCGAGGAGCAAAAAAAAAAAAAAAAAGACCAGGAGCATGAAAAGGTGTGAAAAATGCGAGGAGCAAAAAAAAAAAAAAAAGAGACCAGAAGCATGAAAAGGTGTGAAAAATGCGAGGAGCAAAAAAAAAAAAAAAAAGAAAAGAGACCAGGAGCATGAAAAGGTTTGAAAAATGCGAGGAGCAAAAAAAAAAAAAAAAAAAAGAAAGACCAGGAGCATGAAAAGGTGTGAAAAATGCGAGGAGCAAAAGAAAAAAAAAAGACCAGGAGCATGAAAAGGTGTGAAAAATGCGAGGAGAAAAAAAAAAAAAAGACCAGGAGCATGAAAAGGTGTGAAAAATGCGAGGAGCAAAAGAAAAAAAAGACCAGGAGCATGAAAAGGTGTGAAAAATGCGAGGAGCAAAAAAAAAAAAAAAAAAAGAAAGACCAGGAGCATGAAAAGGTGTGAAAAATGCGAGGAGCAAAAAAAAAAAAAGAAAGACCAGGAGCATGAAAACGTGTGAAAAATGCGAGGAGCAAAAAAAAAAAAAAAAAAAAAAAAACCAGGAACATGAAAAGGTGTGAAAAATGCGAGGAGCAAAAAAAAAAAAAGAAAGACCAGGAGCATGAAAAGGTGTGAAAAATGCGAGGAGCAAAAAAAAAAAAAAAAAGAAAAGAGACCAGGAGCATGAAAAGGTTTGAAAAATGCGAGGAGCAAAAAAAAAAAAAAAAAAAAGAAAGACCAGGAGCATGAAAAGGTGTGAAAAATGCGAGGAGCAAAAGAAAAAAAAAAGACCAGGAGCATGAAAAGGTGTGAAAAATGCGAGGAGAAAAAAAAAAAAAAGACCAGGAGCATGAAAAGGTGTGAAAAATGCGAGGAGCAAAAGAAAAAAAAGACCAGGAGCATGAAAAGGTGTGAAAAATGCGAGGAGCAAAAAAAAAAAAAAAAAAGAAAGACCAGGAGCATGAAAAGGTGTGAAAAATGCGAGGAGCAAAAAAAAAAAAAGAAAGACCAGGAGCATGAAAACGTGTGAAAAATGCGAGGAGCAAAAAAAAAAAAAAAAAAAAAAAAAAACCAGGAACATGAAAAGGTGTGAAAAATGCGAGGAGCAAAAAAAAAAAAAGAAAGACCAGGAGCATGAAAAGGTGTGAAAAATGCGAGGAGCAAAAAAAAAAAAGAAAGACCAGGAGCATGAAAAGGTGTGAAAAATGCGAGGAGCAAAAAAAAAAAAAAAAGACCAGGAGCATGAAAAGGTGTGAAAAATGCGAGGAGCAAAAAAAAAAAAAAAAAAGAGACCAGAAGCATGAAAAGGTGTGAAAAATGCGAGGAGCAAAAAAAAAAAAAAAAAGAAAAGAGACCAGGAGCATGAAAAGGTTTGAAAAATGCGAGGAGCAAAAAAAAAAAAAAAAAAAAAGAAAGACCAGGAGCATGAAAAGGTGTGAAAAATGCGAGGAGCAAAAGAAAAAAAAAAGACCAGGAGCATGAAAAGATGTGAAAAATGCGAGGAGCAAAAAAAAAAAAAGAAAGACCAGGAGCATGAAAAGGTGTGAAAAATGCGACGAGCATGAAAAGTTGTGAAAAATACGAGGAGCATGAAGAGGTGTGAAAAATGCGAGGAGCATGAAAAGGTGTGAAAAATGCGAGGAGCAAAAAAAAAAAAAAAGAAAGAAAGACCAGGAGCATGAAAAGGTGTGAAAAATGCGAGGAGCAAAAAAAAAAAAAGAAAGACCAGGAGCATGAAAACGTGTGAAAAATGCGAGGAGCAAAAAAAAAAAAAAAAAAAAAAAAGACCAGGAACATGAAAAGGTGTGAAAAATGCGAGGAGAAAAAAAAAAAAAAGAAAGACCAGGAGCATGAAAAGGTGTGAAAAATGCGAGGAGCAAAAAAAAAAAAGAAAGACCAGGAGCATGAAAAGGTGTGAAAAATGCGAGGAGCAAAAAAAAAAAAAAAAGACCAGGAGCATGAAAAGGTGTGAAAAATGCGAGGAGCAAAAAAAAAAAAAAAAGAGACCAGAAGCATGAAAAGGTGTGAAAAATGCGAGGAGCAAAAAAAAAAAAAAGAAGAAAAGAGACCAGAAGCATGAAAAGGTGTGAAAAATGCGAGGAGCAAAAAAAAAAAAAAAAAGACCAGGAGCATGAAAAGGTGTGAAAAATGCGAGGAGAAAAAAAAAAAAAAGACCAGGAGCATGAAAAGGTTTGAAAAATGCGAGGAGCAAAAAAAAAAAAAAAAAAAAAAGAGACCAGAAGCATGAAAAGGTGTGAAAAATGCGAGGAGCAAAAAAAAAAAAAGAAAGACCAGGAGCATGAAAAGGTGTGAAAAATGCGAGGAGCAAAAAAAAAAAAAAAAAAAAAAAAAACCAGGAACATGAAAAGGTGTGAAAAATGCGAGGAGAAAAAAAAAAAAAGACCAGGAGCATGAAAAGGTGTGAAAAATGCGAGGAGCAAAAAAAAAAAAAAAAAGAAAGAAAGAAAGACCAGGAGCATGAAAAGGTGTGAAAAATGCGAGGAGCAAAAAAAAAAAAATAGAAAGAAAGACCAGGAGCATGAAAAGGTGTGAAAAATGCGAGGAGCAAAAAAAAAAAAAAGAAAGACCAGGAGCATGAAAAGGTGTGAAAAATGCGAGGAGCAAAAGAAAAAAAAAAGACCAGGAGCATGAAAAGGTGTGAAAAATGCGACGAGCATGAAAAGTCGTGAAAAATGCGAGGAGCATGAAGAGGTGTGAAAAATGCGAGGAGCATGAAAAGGTGTGAAAAATTCGAGGAGCAAAAAAAAAAAAAAAAAAAAAGACCAGGAACATGAAAAGTTGTGAAAAATGCGAGGAGCAAAAAAAAAAAAAGAAAGACCAGGAGCATGAAAAGGTGTGAAAAATGCGAGGAAAAAAAAAAAAAAAGACCAGGAGCATGAAAAGGTGTGAAAAATGCGAGGAGCAAAAAAAAAAAAAAAAAGACCAGGAGCATGAAAAGGTGTGAAAAATGCGAGGAGAAAAAAAAAAAAAAGACCAGGAGCATGAAAAGGTGTGAAAAATGCGAGGAGCAAAAGAAAAAAAAGACCAGGAGCATGAAAAGGTGTGAAAAATGCGAGGAGCAAAAAAAAAAAAAAAAAAAGAAAGACCAGGAGCATGAAAAGGTGTGAAAAATGCGACGAGCATGAAAAGTTGTGAAAAATGCGAGGAGCATGAAGAGGTGTGAAAAATGCGAGGAGCATGAAAAGGTGTGAAAAATGCGAGGAGCAAAAAAAAAAAAAGAAAGAAAGACCAGGAGCATGAAAAGGTGTGAAAAATGCGAGGAGCAAAAAAAAAAAAAGAAAGACCAGGAGCATGAAAACGTGTGAAAAATGCGAGGAGCAAAAAAAAAAAAGACCAGGAACATGAAAAGGTGTGAAAAATGCGAGGAGCAAAAAAAAAAAAAGAAAGACCAGGAGCATGAAAAGGTGTGAAAAAAGCGAGGAGCAAAAAAAAAAAAGAAAGACCAGGAGCATGAAAAGGTGTGAAAAATGCGAGGAGCAAAAAAAAAAAAAAAAGACCAGGAGCATGAAAAGGTGTGAAAAATGCGAGGAGCAAAAAAAAAAAAAAAAGAGACCAGAAGCATGAAAAGGTGTGAAAAATGCGAGGAGCAAAAAAAAAAAAAAGAAGAAAAGAGACCAGAAGCATGAAAAGGTGTGAAAAATGCGAGGAGCAAAAAAAAAAAAAAAAAGACCAGGAGCATGAAAAGGTGTGAAAAATGCGAGGAGAAAAAAAAAAAAAAGACCAGGAGCATGAAAAGGTTTGAAAAATGCGAGGAGCAAAAAAAAAAAAAAAAAAAAAAAAGAGACCAGAAGCATGAAAAGGTGTGAAAAATGCGAGGAGCAAAAAAAAAAAAAGAAAGACCAGGAGCATGAAAAGGTGTGAAAAATGCGAGGAGCAAAAAAAAAAAAAAAAAAAAAAAAAACCAGGAACATGAAAAGGTGTGAAAAATGCGAGCAGAAAAAAAAAAAAAGACCAGGAGCATGAAAAGGTGTGAAAAATGCGAGGAGCAAAAAAAAAAAAAAAAAGAAAGAAAGAAAGACCAGGAGCATGAAAAGGTGTGAAAAATGCGAGGAGCAAAAAAAAAAAAATAGAAAGAAAGACCAGGAGCATGAAAAGGTGTGAAAAATGCGAGGAGCAAAAAAAAAAAAAAGAAAGACCAGGAGCATGAAAAGGTGTGAAAAATGCGAGGAGCAAAAGAAAAAAAAAAGACCAGGAGCATGAAAAGGTGTGAAAAATGCGACGAGCATGAAAAGTCGTGAAAAATGCGAGGAGCATGAAGAGGTGTGAAAAATGCGAGGAGCATGAAAAGGTGTGAAAAATTCGAGGAGCAAAAAAAAAAAAAAAAAAAAAGACCAGGAACATGAAAAGTTGTGAAAAATGCGAGGAGCAAAAAAAAAAAAAGAAAGACCAGGAGCATGAAAAGGTGTGAAAAATGCGAGGAAAAAAAAAAAAAAAGACCAGGAGCATGAAAAGGTGTGAAAAATGCGAGGAGCAAAAAAAAAAAAAAAAAGACCAGGAGCATGAAAAGGTGTGAAAAATGCGAGGAGAAAAAAAAAAAAAAGACCAGGAGCATGAAAAGGTGTGAAAAATGCGAGGAGCAAAAGAAAAAAAAGACCAGGAGCATGAAAAGGTGTGAAAAATGCGAGGAGCAAAAAAAAAAAAAAAAAAAGAAAGACCAGGAGCATGAAAAGGTGTGAAAAATGCGACGAGCATGAAAAGTTGTGAAAAATGCGAGGAGCATGAAGAGGTGTGAAAAATGCGAGGAGCATGAAAAGGTGTGAAAAATGCGAGGAGCAAAAAAAAAAAAAGAAAGAAAGACCAGGAGCATGAAAAGGTGTGAAAAATGCGAGGAGCAAAAAAAAAAAAAGAAAGACCAGGAGCATGAAAAGGTGTGAAAAATGCGAGGAGCAAAAAAAAAAAAAAAAAAAAAAAAGACCAGGAACATGAAAAGGTGTGAAAAATGCGAGGAGCAAAAAAAAAAAAAGAAAGACCAGGAGCATGAAAAGGTGTGAAAAATGCGAGGAGCAAAAAAAAAAAAGAAAGACCAGGAGCATGAAAAGGTGTGAAAAATGCGAGGAGCAAAAAAAAAAAAAAAAGACCAGGAGCATGAAAAGGTGTGAAAAATGCGAGGAGCAAAAAAAAAAAAAAAAAGACCAGGAGCATGAAAAGGTGTGAAAAATGCGAGGAGAAAAAAAAAAAAAAGACCAGGAGCATGAAAAGGTGTGAAAAATGCGAGGAGCAAAAGAAAAAAAAGACCAGGAGCATGAAAAGGTGTGAAAAATGCGAGGAGCAAAAAAAAAAAAAAAAAAAGAAAGACCAGGAGCATGAAAAGGTGTGAAAAATGCGAGGAGCAAAAAAAAAAAAAGAAAGACCAGGAGCATGAAAACGTGTGAAAAATGCGAGGAGCAAAAAAAAAAAAAAAAAAAAAAAAAACCAGGAAAATAAAAAGGTGTGAAAAATGCGAGGAGCAAAAAAAAAAAAAGAAAGACCAGGAGCATGAGAAGGTGTGAAAAATGCGAGGAGCAAAAAAAAAAAAGAAAGACCAGGAGCATGAAAAGGTGTGAAAAATGCGAGGAGCAAAAAAAAAAAAAAAAGACCAGGAGCATGAAAAGGTGTGAAAAATGCGAGGAGCAAAAAAAAAAAAAAAAGAGACCAGAAGCATGAAAAGGTGTGAAAAATGCGAGGAGCAAAAAAAAAAAAAAAAAGAAAAGAGACCAGGAGCATGAAAAGGTTTGAAAAATGCGAGGAGCAAAAAAAAAAAAAAAAAAAAGAAAGACCAGGAGCATGAAAAGGTGTGAAAAATGCGAGGAGCAAAAGAAAAAAAAAAGACCAGGAGCATGAAAAGATGTGAAAAATGCGAGGAGCAAAAAAAAAAAAAGAAAGACCAGGAGCATGAAAAGGTGTGAAAAATGCGACGAGCATGAAAAGTTGTGAAAAATGCGAGGAGCATGAAGAGGTGTGAAAAATGCGAGGAGCATGAAAAGGTGTGAAAAATGCGAGGAGCAAAAAAAAAAAAAAGAAAGAAAGACCAGGAGCATGAAAAGGTGTGAAAAATGCGAGGAGCAAAAAAAAAAAAAGAAAGACCAGGAGCATGAAAACGTGTGAAAAATGCGAGGAGCAAAAAAAAAAAAAAAAAAAAAAAGACCAGGAACATGAAAAGGTGTGAAAAATGCGAGGAGCAAAAAAAAAAAAAGAAAGACCAGGAGCATGAAAAGGTGTGAAAAATGCGAGGAGCAAAAAAAAAAAAGAAAGACCAGGAGCATGAAAAGGTGTGAAAAATGCGAGGAGCAAAAAAAAAAAAAAAAGACCAGGAGCATGAAAAGGTGTGAAAAATGCGAGGAGCAAAAAAAAAAAAAAAAGAGACCAGAAGCATGAAAAGGTGTGAAAAATGCGAGGAGCAAAAAAAAAAAAAAGAAGAAAAGAGACCAGAAGCATGAAAAGGTGTGAAAAATGCGAGGAGCAAAAAAAAAAAAAAAAAGACCAGGAGCATGAAAAGGTGTGAAAAATGCGAGGAGAAAAAAAAAAAAAAGACCAGGAGCATGAAAAGGTTTGAAAAATGCGAGGAGCAAAAAAAAAAAAAAAAAAAAAAAAAAACCAGGAACATGAAAAGGTGTGAAAAAAGCGAGGAGAAAAAAAAAAAAAGACCAGGAGCATGAAAAGGTGTGAAAAATGCGAGGAGAAAAAAAAAAAAAAAAAAGAAAGAAAGAAAGACCAGGAGCATGAAAAGGTGTGAAAAATGCGAGGAGCAAAAAAAAAAAATAGAAAGAAAGACCAGGAGCATGAAAAGGTGTGAAAAATGCGAGGAGCAAAAAAAAAAAAAAGAAAGACCAGGAGCAAGAAAAGGTGGGAAAAATGCGAGGAGCAAAAGAAAAAAAAAAGACCAGGAGCATGAAAAGGTGTGAAAAATGCGACGAGCATGAAAAGTCGTGAAAAATGCGAGGAGCATGAAGAGGTGTGAAAAATGCGAGGAGCATGAAAAGGTGTGAAAAATTCGAGGAGCAAAAAAAAAAAAAAAAAAAAAGACCAGGAACATGAAAAGTTGTGAAAAATGCGAGGAGCAAAAAAAAAAAAAGAAAGACCAGGAGCATGAAAAGGTGTGAAAAATGCGAGGAAAAAAAAAAAAAAAGACCAGGAGCATGAAAAGGTGTGAAAAATGCGAGGAGCAAAAAAAAAAAAAAAAAGACCAGGAGCATGAAAAGGTGTGAAAAATGCGAGGAGAAAAAAAAAAAAAAGACCAGGAGCATGAAAAGGTTTGAAAAATGCGAGGAGCAAAAAAAAAAAAAAAAAAAAAAGAGACCAGAAGCATGAAAAGGTGTGAAAAATGCGAGGAGCAAAAAAAAAAAAAGAAAGACCAGGAGCATGAAAAGGTGTGAAAAATGCGAGGAGCAAAAAAAAAAAAAAAAAAGAGACCAGGAGCATGAAAAGGGGGGAAAAATTAGAGGAGCAAAAAAAAAAAAAAAAAAAGACCAGGAGCATGAAAAGGTGTGAAAAATGCGACGAGCATGAAAAGTTGTGAAAAATGCGAGGAGCATGAAGAGGTGTGAAAAATGTGAGGAGCATGAAAAGGTGTGAAAAATGCGAGGAGAAAAAAAAAAAAAAAAAAAAAGAAAGACCAGGAGCATGAAAAGGTGTGAAAAATGCGAGGAGCAAAAAAAAAAAAAAGAAAGACCAGGAGCATGAAAAGGTGTGAAAAATGCGAGGAGCAAAAAAAAAAAAAAAAAAGAGACCAGGAGCATGAAAAGGTGGGAAAAATTCGAGGAGCAAAAAAAAAAAAAAAAAAAAGACCAGGAGCATGAAAAGGTGTGAAAAAAGCGAGGAGAAAAAAAAAAAAAAAAAAAAAGAAAGACCAGGAGCATGAAAAGGTGTGAAAAATGTGAGGAGCAAAAAAAAAAAAAAAAGACCAGGAGCATGAAAAGGTGTGAAAAATGCGAGGAGCAAAAAAAAAAAAAGAAAGACCAGGAGCATGAAAAGGTGTGAAAAATGCAAGGAGCATGAAAAGGTGTGAAAAATGCGAGGAGCAAAAAAAAAAAAAGAAAGACCAGGAGCATGAAAAGGTGTGAAAAATGCAAGGAGCATGAAAAGGTGTGAAAAATGCGAGGAGCAAAAAAAAAAAAAAAAGACCAGGAACATGAAAAGGTGTGAAAAATGCGAGGAGCAAAAAAAAAAAAAGAAAGACCAGGAGCATGAAAAGGTGTGAAAAATGCGACGAGCATGAAAAGTTTTGAAAAATGCGAGGAGCATGAAAAGGGGTGAAAAATGCGAGGAGCAAAAAAAAAAAAAAAAAAAAAAAAAGACCAGGAGCATGAAAAGGTGTGAAAAATGCGAGGAGCAAAAAAAAAAAAAAAGAAAGACCAGGAGCATGAAAAGGTGTGAAAAATGCGAGGAAAAAAAAAAAAAAAAAAAAGACCAGGAACATGAAAAGGTGTGAAAAATGCGAGGAGCAAAAAAAAAAAAAGAAAGACCAGGAGCATGAAAAGGTGTGAAAAATGCGAGGAAAAAAAAAAAAAAAGACCAGGAGCATGAAAAGGTGTGAAAAATGCGAGGAACAAAAAAAAAAAAAAAAGACCAGGAGCATGAAAAGGTGTGAAAAATGCGACGAGCATGAAAAGTTGTGAAAAGTGCGAGGAGCATGAAGAGGTGTGAAAAATGTGAGGAGCATGAAAAGGTGTGAAAAATGCGAGGAGAAAAAAAAAAAAAAAAAAAAAGAAAGACCAGGAGCATGAAAAGGTGTGAAAAATGCGAGGAGCAAAAAAAAAAAAAGAAAGACCAGGAGCATGAAAAGGTGTGAAAAATGCGAGGAGCAAAAAAAAAAAAAAAAAAGAGACCAGGAGCATGAAAAGGTGGGAAAAATTCGAGGAGCAAAAAAAAAAAAAAAAAAAGACCAGGAGCATGAAAAGGTGTGAAAAATGCGAGGAGCAAAAAAAAAAAAAAAAAAAAGAAAGACCAGGAGCATGAAAAGGTGTGAAAAATGTGAGGAGCAAAAAAAAAAAAAAAAGACCAGGAGCATGAAAAGGTGTGAAAAATGCGAGGAGCAAAAAAAAAAAAAGAAAGACCAGGAGCATGAAAAGGTGTGAAAAATGCAAGGAGCATGAAAAGGTGTGAAAAATGCGAGGAGCAAAAAAAAAAAAAGAAAGACCAGGAGCATGAAAAGGTGTGAAAAATGCAAGGAGCATGAAAAGGTGTGAAAAATGCGAGGAGCAAAAAAAAAAAAAAAAGACCAGGAACATGAAAAGGTGTGAAAAATGCGAGGAGCAAAAAAAAAAAAAGAAAGACCAGGAGCATGAAAAGGTGTGAAAAATGCGAGGAGCAAAAAAAAAAAAAAAGAAAGACCAGGAGCATGAAAAGGTGTGAAAAATGCGAGGAAAAAAAAAAAAAAAGACCAGGAACATGAAAAGGTGTGAAAAATGCGAGGAGCAAAAAAAAAAAAAGAAAGACCAGGAGCATGAAAAGGTGTGAAAAATGCGAGGAAAAAAAAAAAAAAAGACCAGGAGCATGAAAAGGTGTGAAAAATGCGAGGAACAAAAAAAAAAAAAAAAAGACCAGGAGCATGAAAAGGTGTGAAAAATGTGAGGAGAAAAAAAAAAAAAGACCAGGAGCATGAAAAGGTGTGAAAAATGCGAGGAGCAAAAAAAAAAAAAAAAAAGAAAGACCAGGAGCATGAAAAGGTGTGAAAAATGCGAGGAGCAAAAAAAAAAAAAGAAAGACCAGGAGCATGAAAAGGTGTGAAAAATGCGAGGAGCAAAAAAAAAAAAGAAAGACCAGGAGCATGAAAAGGTGTGAAAAATGAGAGGAGCAAAAAAAAAAAAAGAAAGACCAGGAGCATGAAAAGGTGTGAAAAATGCGAGGAAAAAAAAAAAAAAAAAAAAGACCAGGAACATGAAAAGGTGTGAAAAATGCGAGGAGCAAAAAAAAAAAAAAGAGAGACCAGAAGCATGAAAAGGTGTGAAAAATGCGAGGAGCAAAAAAAAAAAAAAAAAGAAAAGAGACCAGGAGCATGAAAAGGTTTGAAAAATGCGAGGAGCAAAAAAAAAAAAAAAAAAAAGAAAGACCAGGAGCATGAAAAGGTGTGAAAAATGCGAGGAGCAAAAGAAAAAAAAAAGACCAGGAGCATGAAAAGATGTGAAAAATGCGAGGAGCAAAAAAAAAAAAAGAAAGACCAGGAGCATGAAAAGGTGTGAAAAATGCGAGGAGCAAAAAAAAAAAAAGAAAGACCAGGAGCATGAAAAGGTGTGAAAAATGCGAGGAGCAAAAAAAAAAAAAAAAAAGAGACCAGGAGCATGAAAAGGTGGGAAAAATTCGAGGAGCAAAAAAAAAAAAAAAAAAAGACCAGGAGCATGAAAAGGTGTGAAAAATGCGACGAGCATGAAAAGTTGTGAAAAATGCGAGGAGCATGAAGAGGTGTGAAAAATGCGAGGAGCATGAAAAGGTGTGAAAAATGCGAGGAGAAAAAAAAAAAAAAAAAAAAGAAAGACCAGGAGCATGAAAAGGTGTGAAAAATGCGAGGAGCAAAAAAAAAAAAAGAAAGACCAGGAGCATGAAAAGGTGTGAAAAATGCGAGGAGCAAAAAAAAAAAAAAAAAAGAGACCAGGAGCATGAAAAGGTGGGAAAAATTCGAGGAGCAAAAAAAAAAAAAAAAAAAGACCAGGAGCAAGAAAAGGTGTGAAAAATGCGAGGAGCAAAAAAAAAAAAAAAAAAAGAAAGACCAGGAGCATGAAAAGGTGTGAAAAATGTGAGGAGCAAAAAAAAAAAAAAAAAAAGAAAGACCAGGAGCATGAAAAGGTGGGAAAAATGCGGGGAGCAAAAAAAAAAAAAAAAAGACCAGGAGCATGAAAAGGTGTGAAAAATGCGAGGAGAAAAAAAAAAAAAAGACCAGGAGCATGAAAAGGTTTGAAAAATGCGAGGAGCAAAAAAAAAAAAAAAAAAAAAAGAGACCAGAAGCAAGAAAAGGTGTGAAAAATGCGAGGAGCAAAAAAAAAAAAAGAAAGACCAGGAGCATGAAAAGGTGTGAAAAATGCGAGGAGCAAAAAAAAAAAAAAAAAAAAAAAAAAAACCAGGAAAAAGAAAAGGTGTGAAAAAAGCGAGGAGAAAAAAAAAAAAAGACCAGGAGCATGAAAAGGTGTGAAAAATGCGAGGAGCAAAAAAAAAAAAAAAAAGAAAGAAAGAAAGACCAGGAGCATGAAAAGGTGTGAAAAATGCGAGGAGCAAAAAAAAAAAAATAGAAAGAAAGACCAGGAGCATGAAAAGGTGTGAAAAATGCGAGGAGCAAAAAAAAAAAAAAGAAAGACCAGGAGCATGAAAAGGTGTGAAAAATGCGAGGAGCAAAAGAAAAAAAAAAGACCAGGAGCATGAAAAGGTGTGAAAAATGCGACGAGCATGAAAAGTCGTGAAAAATGCGAGGAGCATGAAGAGGTGTGAAAAATGCGAGGAGCATGAAAAGGTGTGAAAAATTCGAGGAGCAAAAAAAAAAAAAAAAAAGAGACCAGGAGCATGAAAAGGTGGGAAAAATTCGAGGAGCAAAAAAAAAAAAAAAAAAAGACCAGGAGCATGAAAAGGTGTGAAAAATGCGAGGAGCAAAAAAAAAAAAAAAAAAAAGAAAGACAAGGAGCATGAAAAGGTGTGAAAAATGTGAGGAGCAAAAAAAAAAAAAAAAGACCAGGAGCATGAAAAGGTGTGAAAAATGCGAGGAGCAAAAAAAAAAAAAGAAAGACCAGGAGCATGAAAAGGTGTGAAAAATGCAAGGAGCATGAAAAGGTGTGAAAAATGCGAGGAGCAAAAAAAAAAAAAGAAAGACCAGGAGCATGAAAAGGTGTGAAAAATGCAAGGAGCATGAAAAGGTGTGAAAAATGCGAGGAGCAAAAAAAAAAAAAAAAAAAGAGACCAGGAGCATGAAAAGGTGGGAAAAATTCGAGGAGCAAAAAAAAAAAAAAAAAAAGACCAGGAGCATGAAAAGGTGTGAAAAATGCGAGGAGCAAAAAAAAAAAAAAAAAAAAAAAAAGACCAGGAGCATGAAAAGGTGTGAAAAATGTGAGGAGCAAAAAAAAAAAAAAAAGACCAGGAGCATGAAAAGGTGTGAAAAATGCGAGGAGCAAAAAAAAAAAAAGAAAGACCAGGAGCATGAAAAGGTGTGAAAAATGCAAGGAGCATGAAAAGGTGTGAAAAATGCGAGGAGCAAAAAAAAAAAAAGAAAGACCAGGAGCATGAAAAGGTGTGAAAAATGCAAGGAGCATGAAAAGGTGTGAAAAATGCGAGGAGCAAAAAAAAAAAAAAAAGACCAGGAACATGAAAAGGTGTGAAAAATGCGAGGAGCAAAAAAAAAAAAAGAAAGACCAGGAGCATGAAAAGGTGTGAAAAATGCGACGAGCATGAAAAGTTTTGAAAAATGCGAGGAGCATGAAAAGGGGTGAAAAATGCGAGGAGCAAAAAAAAAAAAAAAAAAAAAAAAGACCAGGAGCATGAAAAGGTGTGAAAAATGCGAGGAGCAAAAAAAAAAAAAAAGAAAGACCAGGAGCAAGAAAAGGAGTGAAAAATGCGAGGAGAAAAAAAAAAAAAAAAAAAGACCAGGAACATGAAAAGGTGTGAAAAATGCGAGGAGCAAAAAAAAAAAAAGAAAGACCAGGAGCATGAAAAGGTGTGAAAAATGCGAGGAAAAAAAAAAAAAAAGACCAGGAGCATGAAAAGGTGAGAAAAAGGCGAGGAACAAAAAAAAAAAAAAAAGACCAGGAGCATGAAAAGGTGTGAAAAATGCGACGAGCATGAAAAGTTGTGAAAAATGCGAGGAGCATGAAGAGGTGTGAAAAATGTGAGGAGCATGAAAACGTGTGAAAAATGCGAGGAGAAAAAAAAAAAAAAAAAAAAGAAAGACCAGGAGCATGAAAAGGTGTGAAAAATGCGAGGAGCAAAAAAAAAAAAAGAAAGACCAGGAGCATGAAAACGTGTGAAAAATGCGAGGAGCAAAAAAAAAAAAAAAAAAGAGACCAGGAGCATGAAAAGGTGGGAAAAATTCGAGGAGCAAAAAAAAAAAAAAAAAAAGACCAGGAGCATGAAAAGGTGTGAAAAATGCGAGGAGCAAAAAAAAAAAAAAAAAAAAGAAAGACCAGGAGCATGAAAAGGTGTGAAAAATGTGAGGAGCAAAAAAAAAAAAAAAAGACCAGGAGCATGAAAAGGTGTGAAAAATGCGAGGAGCAAAAAAAAAAAAAGAAAGACCAGGAGCATGAAAAGGTGTGAAAAATGCAAGGAGCATGAAAAGGTGTGAAAAATGCGAGGAGCAAAAAAAAAAAAAGAAAGACCAGGAGCATGAAAAGGTGTGAAAAATGCAAGGAGCATGAAAAGGTGTGAAAAATGCGAGGAGCAAAAAAAAAAAAAAAAGACCAGGAACATGAAAAGGTGTGAAAAATGCGAGGAGCAAAAAAAAAAAAAGAAAGACCAGGAGCATGAAAAGGTGTGAAAAATGCGACGAGCATGAAAAGTTTTGAAAAATGCGAGGAGCATGAAAAGGGGTGAAAAATGCGAGGAGCAAAAAAAAAAAAAAAAAAAAAAAAGACCAGGAGCATGAAAAGGTGTGAAAAATGCGAGGAGCAAAAAAAAAAAAAAAGAAAGACCAGGAGCAAGAAAAGGTGTGAAAAAAGCGAGGAAAAAAAAAAAAAAAGACCAGGAACATGAAAAGGTGTGAAAAATGCGAGGAGCAAAAAAAAAAAAAGAAAGACCAGGAGCATGAAAAGGTGTGAAAAATGCGAGGAAAAAAAAAAAAAAAGACCAGGAGCATGAAAAGGTGTGAAAAATGCGAGGAACAAAAAAAAAAAAAAAAAGACCAGGAGCATGAAAAGGTGTGAAAAATGCGAGGAGAAAAAAAAAAAAAGACCAGGAGCATGAAAAGGTGTGAAAAATGCGAGGAGCAAAAAAAAAAAAAAAAAAGAAAGACCAGGAGCATGAAAAGGTGTGAAAAATGCGAGGAGCAAAAAAAAAAAAAGAAAGACCAGGAGCATGAAAACGTGTGAAAAATGCGAGGAGCAAAAAAAAAAAAGAAAGACCAGGAGCATGAAAAGGTGTGAAAAATGAGAGGAGCAAAAAAAAAAAAAAAAGAAAGAAAGAAAGACCAGGAGCATGAAAAGGTGTGAAAAATGCGAGGAGCAAAAAAAAAAAAAAAAAAAGAAAGACCAGGAGCATGAAAAGGTGTGAAAAATGCGAGGAGCACAAAAAAAAAAAGAAAGACCAGGAGCATGAAAAGGTGTGAAAAATGCGAGGAGCAAAAAAAAAAAAAAAAAAAAAAAAAACCAGGAACATGAAAAGGTGTGAAAAATGCGAGGAGCAAAAAAAAAAAAAGAAAGACCAGGAGCATGAAAAGGTGTGAAAAATGCGAGGAGCAAAAAAAAAAAAGAAAGACCAGGAGCATGAAAAGGTGTGAAAAATGCGAGGAGCAAAAAAAAAAAAAAAAGACCAGGAGCATGAAAAGGTGTGAAAAATGCGAGGAGCAAAAAAAAAAAAAAGAGAGACCAGAAGCATGAAAAGGTGTGAAAAATTCGAGGAGCAAAAAAAAAAAAAAAAAGAAAAGAGACCAGGAGCATGAAAAGGTTTGAAAAATGCGAGGAGCAAAAAAAAAAAAAAAAAAAAGAAAGACCAGGAGCATGAAAAGGTGTGAAAAATGCGAGGAGCAAAAGAAAAAAAAAAGACCAGGAGCATGAAAAGATGTGAAAAATGCGAGGAGCAAAAAAAAAAAAAGAAAGACCAGGAGCATGAAAAGGTGTGAAAAATGCGAGGAGCAAAAAAAAAAAAAGAAAGACCAGGAGCATGAAAAGGTGTGAAAAATGCGAGGAGCATGAAAAGTCGTGAAAAATGCGAGGAGCATGAAGAGGTGTGAAAAATGCGAGGAGCATGAAAAGGTGTGAAAAATTCGAGGAGCAAAAAAAAAAAAAAAAAAAAGACCAGGAACATGAAAAGTTGTGAAAAATGCGAGGAGCAAAAAAAAAAAAAAAAAAGACCAGGAGAATGAAAAGGTGTGAAAAATGCGAGGAGAAAAAAAAAAAAAGACCAGGAGCATGAAAAGGTGTGAAAAATGCGAGGAGCAAAAAAAAAAAAAAAAAAGACCAGGAGCAAGAAAAGGTGTGAAAAATGCGAGGAGAAAAAAAAAAAAAAGACCAGGAGCAAGAAAAGGTGTGAAAAATGCGAGGAGCAAAAGAAAAAAAAGACCAGGAGCATGAAAAGGTGTGAAAAATGCGAGGAGCAAAAAAAAAAAAAAAAAAAGAAAGACCAGGAGCATGAAAAGGTGTGAAAAATGCGAGGAGCAAAAAAAAAAAAAAGAAAGACCAGGAGCATGAAAACGTGTGAAAAATGCGAGGAGCAAAAAAAAAAAAAAAAAAAAAAAAACCAGGAACATGAAAAGGTGTGAAAAATGCGAGGAGCAAAAAAAAAAAAAGAAAGACCAGGAGCATGAAAAGGTGTGAAAAATGCGAGGAGCAAAAAAAAAAAAGAAAGACCAGGAGCATGAAAAGGTGTGAAAAATGCGAGGAGCAAAAAAAAAAAAAAAAGACCAGGAGCATGAAAAGGTGTGAAAAATGCGAGGAGCAAAAAAAAAAAAAAAAGAGACCAGAAGCATGAAAAGGTGTGAAAAATGCGAGGAGCAAAAAAAAAAAAAAAAAGAAAAGAGACCAGGAGCATGAAAAGGTTTGAAAAATGCGAGGAGCAAAAAAAAAAAAAAAAAAAAGAAAGACCAGGAGCATGAAAAGGTGTGAAAAATGCGACGAGCATGAAAAGTTGTGAAAAATGCGAGGAGCATGAAGAGGTGTGAAAAATGCGAGGAGCATGAAAAGGTGTGAAAAATGCGAGGAGCAAAAAAAAAAAAAAGAAAGAAAGACCAGGAGCATGAAAAGGTGTGAAAAATGCGAGGAGCAAAAAAAAAAAAAGAAAGACCAGGAGCATGAAAACGTGTGAAAAATGCGAGGAGCAAAAAAAAAAAAAAAAAAAAAAAAGACCAGGAACATGAAAAGGTGTGAAAAATGCGAGGAGCAAAAAAAAAAAAAGAAAGACCAGGAGCATGAAAAGGTGTGAAAAATGCGAGGAGCAAAAAAAAAAAAGAAAGACCAGGAGCATGAAAAGGTGTGAAAAATGCGAGGAGCAAAAAAAAAAAAAAAAGACCAGGAGCATGAAAAGGTGTGAAAAATGCGAGGAGCAAAAAAAAAAAAAAAAGAGACCAGAAGCATGAAAAGGTGTGAAAAATGCGAGGAGCAAAAAAAAAAAAAAGAAGAAAAGAGACCAGAAGCATGAAAAGGTGTGAAAAATGCGAGGAGCAAAAAAAAAAAAAAAAAGACCAGGAGCATGAAAAGGTGTGAAAAATGCGAGGAGAAAAAAAAAAAAAAGACCAGGAGCATGAAAAGGTTTGAAAAATGCGAGGAGCAAAAAAAAAAAAAAAAAAAAAAGAGACCAGAAGCATGAAAAGGTGTGAAAAATGCGAGGAGCAAAAAAAAAAAAAGAAAGACCAGGAGCATGAAAAGGTGTGAAAAATGCGAGGAGCAAAAAAAAAAAAAAAAAAAAAAAAAACCAGGAACAAGAAAAGGTGTGAAAAAAGCGAGGAGAAAAAAAAAAAAAGACCAGGAGCATGAAAAGGTGTGAAAAATGCGAGGAGCAAAAAAAAAAAAAAAAAGAAAGAAAGAAAGACCAGGAGCATGAAAAGGTGTGAAAAATGCGAGGAGCAAAAAAAAAAAAATAGAAAGAAAGACCAGGAGCATGAAAAGGTGTGAAAAATGCGAGGAGAAAAAAAAAAAAAGACCAGGAGCATGAAAAGGTGTGAAAAATGCGAGGAGCAAAAAAAAAAAAAAAAAGAAAGAAAGAAAGACCAGGAGCATGAAAAGGTGTGAAAAATGCGAGGAGCAAAAAAAAAAAAAGAAAGACCAGGAGCATGAAAAGGTGTGAAAAATGCAAGGAGCATGAAAAGGTGTGAAAAATGCGAGGAGCAAAAAAAAAAAAAGAAAGACCAGGAGCATGAAAAGGTGTGAAAAATGCAAGGAGCATGAAAAGGTGTGAAAAATGCGAGGAGCAAAAAAAAAAAAAAAAGACCAGGAACATGAAAAGGTGTGAAAAATGCGAGGAGCAAAAAAAAAAAAAGAAAGACCAGGAGCATGAAAAGGTGTGAAAAATGCGACGAGCATGAAAAGGAGTGAAAAATGCGAGGAGCATGAAAAGGGGTGAAAAATGCGAGGAGCAAAAAAAAAAAAAAAAAAAAAAAAAGACCAGGAGCATGAAAAGGTGTGAAAAATGCGAGGAGCAAAAAAAAAAAAAAAGAAAGACCAGGAGCATGAAAAGGTGTGAAAAATGCGAGGAAAAAAAAAAAAAAAGACCAGGAACATGAAAAGGTGTGAAAAATGCGAGGAGCAAAAAAAAAAAAAGAAAGACCAGGAGCATGAAAAGGTGTGAAAAATGCGAGGAAAAAAAAAAAAAAAGACCAGGAGCATGAAAAGGTGTGAAAAATGCGAGGAAAAAAAAAAAAAAAAAAAAGACCAGGAGCATGAAAAGGTGTGAAAAATGCGAGGAGAAAAAAAAAAAAAGACCAGGAGCATGAAAAGGTGTGAAAAATGCGAGGAGCAAAAAAAAAAAAAAAAAAGAAAGACCAGGAGCATGAAAAGGTGTGAAAAATGCGAGGAGCAAAAAAAAAAAAAGAAAGACCAGGAGCATGAAAACGTGTGAAAAATGCGAGGAGCAAAAAAAAAAAAGAAAGACCAGGAGCATGAAAAGGTGTGAAAAAGGAGAGGAGCAAAAAAAAAAAAAAAAGAAAGAAAGAAAGACCAGGAGCATGAAAAGGTGTGAAAAATGCGAGGAGCAAAAAAAAAAAAAAAAAAAGAAAGACCAGGAGCATGAAAAGGTGTGAAAAATGCGAGGAGCACAAAAAAAAAAAGAAAGACCAGGAGCATGAAAAGGTGTGAAAAATGCGAGGAGCAAAAAAAAAAAAAAAAAAAAAAAAAACCAGGAACATGAAAAGGTGTGAAAAATGCGAGGAGCAAAAAAAAAAAAAGAAAGACCAGGAGCATGAAAAGGTGTGAAAAATGCGAGGAGCAAAAAAAAAAAAGAAAGACCAGGAGCATGAAAAGGTGTGAAAAATGCGAGGAGCAAAAAAAAAAAAAAAAGACCAGGAGCATGAAAAGGTGTGAAAAATGCGAGGAGCAAAAAAAAAAAAAAGAGAGACCAGAAGCATGAAAAGGTGTGAAAAATGCGAGGAGCAAAAAAAAAAAAAAAAAGAAAAGAGACCAGGAGCATGAAAAGGTGTGAAAAATGCGAGGAGCAAAAGAAAAAAAAAAGACCAGGAGCATGAAAAGATGTGAAAAATGCGAGGAGCAAAAAAAAAAAAAGAAAGACCAGGAGCATGAAAAGGTGTGAAAAATGCGAGGAGCAAAAAAAAAAAAAGAAAGACCAGGAGCATGAAAAGGTGTGAAAAATGCGAGGAGCATGAAAAGTCGTGAAAAATGCGAGGAGCATGAAGAGGTGTGAAAAATGCGAGGAGCATGAAAAGGTGTGAAAAATTCGAGGAGCAAAAAAAAAAAAAAAAAAAAAGACCAGGAACATGAAAAGTTGTGAAAAATGCGAGGAGCAAAAAAAAAAAAAGAAAGACCAGGAGCATGAAAAGGTGTGAAAAATGCGAGGAAAAAAAAAAAAAAAGACCAGGAGCATGAAAAGGTGTGAAAAATGCGAGGAGCAAAAAAAAAAAAAAAAAAGACCAGGAGCATGAAAAGGTGTGAAAAATGCGAGGAGAAAAAAAAAAAAAAGACCAGGAGCATGAAAAGGTGTGAAAAATGCGAGGAGCAAAAGAAAAAAAAGACCAGGAGCATGAAAAGGTGTGAAAAATGCGAGGAGCAAAAAAAAAAAAAAAAAAAGAAAGACCAGGAGCATGAAAAGGTGTGAAAAATGCGAGGAGCAAAAAAAAAAAAAGAAAGACCAGGAGCATGAAAACGTGTGAAAAATGCGAGGAGCAAAAAAAAAAAAAAAAAAAAAAAAACCAGGAACATGAAAAGGTGTGAAAAATGCGAGGAGCAAAAAAAAAAAAAGAAAGACCAGGAGCATGAAAAGGTGTGAAAAATGCGAGGAGCAAAAAAAAAAAAGAAAGACCAGGAGCATGAAAAGGTGTGAAAAATGCGAGGAGCAAAAAAAAAAAAAAAAGACCAGGAGCATGAAAAGGTGTGAAAAATGCGAGGAGCAAAAAAAAAAAAAAAAGAGACCAGAAGCATGAAAAGGTGTGAAAAATGCGAGGAGCAAAAAAAAAAAAAAAAAGAAAAGAGACCAGGAGCATGAAAAGGTTTGAAAAATGCGAGGAGCAAAAAAAAAAAAAAAAAAAAGAAAGACCAGGAGCATGAAAAGGTGTGAAAAATGCGACGAGCATGAAAAGTTGTGAAAAATGCGAGGAGCATGAAGAGGTGTGAAAAATGCGAGGAGCATGAAAAGGTGTGAAAAATGCGAGGAGCAAAAAAAAAAAAAAGAAAGAAAGACCAGGAGCATGAAAAGGTGTGAAAAATGCGAGGAGCAAAAAAAAAAAAAGAAAGACCAGGAGCATGAAAACGTGTGAAAAATGCGAGGAGCAAAAAAAAAAAAAAAAAAAAAAAAGACCAGGAACATGAAAAGGTGTGAAAAATGCGAGGAGCAAAAAAAAAAAAAGAAAGACCAGGAGCATGAAAAGGTGTGAAAAATGCGAGGAGCAAAAAAAAAAAAGAAAGACCAGGAGCATGAAAAGGTGTGAAAAATGCGAGGAGCAAAAAAAAAAAAAAAAGACCAGGAGCATGAAAAGGTGTGAAAAATGCGAGGAGCAAAAAAAAAAAAAAAAGAGACCAGAAGCATGAAAAGGTGTGAAAAATGCGAGGAGCAAAAAAAAAAAAAAGAAGAAAAGAGACCAGAAGCATGAAAAGGTGTGAAAAATGCGAGGAGCAAAAAAAAAAAAAAAAAGACCAGGAGCATGAAAAGGTGTGAAAAATGCGAGGAGAAAAAAAAAAAAAAGACCAGGAGCATGAAAAGGTTTGAAAAATGCGAGGAGCAAAAAAAAAAAAAAAAAAAAAAGAGACCAGAAGCATGAAAAGGTGTGAAAAATGCGAGGAGCAAAAAAAAAAAAAGAAAGACCAGGAGCATGAAAAGGGGGGAAAAATGCGAGGAGCAAAAAAAAAAAAAAAAAAAAAAAAAACCAGGAACATGAAAAGGTGTGAAAAATGCGAGGAGAAAAAAAAAAAAAGACCAGGAGCATGAAAAGGTGTGAAAAATGCGAGGAGCAAAAAAAAAAAAAAAAAGAAAGAAAGAAAGACCAGGAGCATGAAAAGGTGTGAAAAATGCGAGGAGCAAAAAAAAAAAAATAGAAAGAAAGACCAGGAGCATGAAAAGGTGTGAAAAATGCGAGGAGAAAAAAAAAAAAAGACCAGGAGCATGAAAAGGTGTGAAAAATGCGAGGAGCAAAAAAAAAAAAAAAAAGAAAGAAAGAAAGACCAGGAGCATGAAAAGGTTTGAAAAATGCGAGGAGCAAAAAAAAAAAAAAAAAAAAAAGAGACCAGAAGCATGAAAAGGTGTGAAAAATGCGAGGAGCAAAAAAAAAAAAAGAAAGACCAGGAGCATGAAAAGGTGTGAAAAATGCGAGGAGCAAAAAAAAAAAAAAAAAAAAAAAAAACCAGGAACATGAAAAGGTGTGAAAAATGCGAGGAGAAAAAAAAAAAAAGACCAGGAGCATGAAAAGGTGTGAAAAATGCGAGGAGCAAAAAAAAAAAAAAAAAGAAAGAAAGAAAGACCAGGAGCATGAAAAGGTGTGAAAAATGCGAGGAGCAAAAAAAAAAAAATAGAAAGAAAGACCAGGAGCATGAAAAGGTGTGAAAAATGCGAGGAGCAAAAAAAAAAAAAAGAAAGACCAGGAGCATGAAAAGGTGTGAAAAATGCGAGGAGCAAAAGAAAAAAAAAAGACCAGGAGCATGAAAAGGTGTGAAAAATGCGACGAGCATGAAAAGTCGTGAAAAATGCGAGGAGCATGAAGAGGTGTGAAAAATGCGAGGAGCATGAAAAGGTGTGAAAAATTCGAGGAGCAAAAAAAAAAAAAAAAAAAAAAGACCAGGAACATGAAAAGTTGTGAAAAATGCGAGGAGCAAAAAAAAAAAAAGAAAGACCAGGAGCATGAAAAGGTGTGAAAAATGCGAGGAAAAAAAAAAAAAAAGACCAGGAGCATGAAAAGGTGTGAAAAATGCGAGGAGCAAAAAAAAAAAAAAAAAGACCAGGAGCATGAAAAGGTGTGAAAAATGCGAGGAGAAAAAAAAAAAAAAGACCAGGAGCATGAAAAGGTTTGAAAAATGCGAGGAGCAAAAAAAAAAAAAAAAAAAAAAAGAGACCAGAAGCATGAAAAGGTGTGAAAAATGCGAGGAGCAAAAAAAAAAAAAGAAAGACCAGGAGCATGAAAAGGTGTGAAAAATGCGAGGAGCAAAAAAAAAAAAAAAAAAAAAAAAAACCAGGAACATGAAAAGGTGTGAAAAATGCGAGGAGAAAAAAAAAAAAAGACCAGGAGCATGAAAAGGTGTGAAAAATGCGAGGAGCAAAAAAAAAAAAAAAAAGAAAGAAAGAAAGACCAGGAGCATGAAAAGGTGTGAAAAATGCGAGGAGCAAAAAAAAAAAAATAGAAAGAAAGACCAGGAGCATGAAAAGGTGTGAAAAATGCGAGGAGCAAAAAAAAAAAAAAAAAAGACCAGGAGCATGAAAAGGTGTGAAAAATGCGAGGAGCAAAAGAAAAAAAAAAGACCAGGAGCATGAAAAGGTGTGAAAAATGCGACGAGCATGAAAAGTCGTGAAAAATGCGAGGAGCATGAAGAGGTGTGAAAAATGCGAGGAGCATGAAAAGGTGTGAAAAATTCGAGGAGCAAAAAAAAAAAAAAAAAAAAGACCAGGAACATGAAAAGGTGTGAAAAATGCGAGGAGCAAAAAAAAAAAAAAAAAGACCAGGAGCAAGAAAAGGAGTGAAAAATGCGAGGAAAAAAAAAAAAAAAAAAAGACCAGGAGCATGAAAAGGTGTGAAAAATGCGAGGAGAAAAAAAAAAAAAAGACCAGGAGCATGAAAAGGTGTGAAAAATGCGAGGAGCAAAAAAAAAAAAAAAAAGACCAGGAGCAAGAAAAGGTGTGAAAAATGCGAGGAGAAAAAAAAAAAAAAGACCAGGAGCATGAAAAGGTTTGAAAAATGCGAGGAGCAAAAAAAAAAAAAAAAAAAAAAGAGACCAGAAGCATGAAAAGGTGTGAAAAATGCGAGGAGCAAAAAAAAAAAAGAAAGACCAGGAGCATGAAAAGGTGTGAAAAATGCGAGGAGCAAAAAAAAAAAAAAAAAAAAAAAAAAACCAGGAAAAAGAAAAGGTGTGAAAAAAGAGAGGAGAAAAAAAAAAAAAGACCAGGAGCATGAAAAGGTGTGAAAAATGCGAGGAGCAAAAAAAAAAAAATAGAAAGAAAGACCAGGAGCATGAAAAGGTGTGAAAAATGCGAGGAGCAAAAAAAAAAAAAAGAAAGACCAGGAGCATGAAAAGGTGTGAAAAATGCGAGGAGCAAAAGAAAAAAAAAAAAAAAAAAAAACCAGGAACATGAAAAGGTGTGAAAAATGCGAGGAGAAAAAAAAAAAAAGACCAGGAGCATGAAAAGGTGTGAAAAATGCGAGGAGCAAAAAAAAAAAAAAAAAGAAAGAAAGAAAGACCAGGAGCATGAAAAGGTGTGAAAAATGCGAGGAGCAAAAAAAAAAAAATAGAAAGAAAGACCAGGAGCATGAAAAGGTGTGAAAAATGCGAGGAGCAAAAAAAAAAAAAGAAAGACCAGGAGCATGAAAAGGTGTGAAAAATGCGAGGAGCAAAAAAAAAAAAAAAAAAAAAAAAAACCAGGAACATGAAAAGGTGTGAAAAATGCGAGGAGAAAAAAAAAAAAGACCAGGAGCATGAAAAGGTGTGAAAAATGCGAGGAGCAAAAAAAAAAAAAAAAAGAAAAAAAACCAGGAACATGAAAAGGTGTGAAAAATGCGAGGAGCAAAAAAAAAAAAAGAAAGACCAGGAGCATGAAAAGGTGTGAAAAATGCGAGGAGCAAAAAAAAAAAAAAAAAAAAAAAAAAACCAGGAACATGAAAAGGTGTGAAAAAAGCGAGGAGCAAAAAAAAAAAAAAAAAAAAAAGAGACCAGAAGCATGAAAAGGTGTGAAAAATGCGAGGAGCAAAAAAAAAAAAAGAAAGACCAGGAGCATGAAAAGGTGTGAAAAATGCGAGGAGCAAAAAAAAAAAAAGAAAGACCAGGAGCAAGAAAAGGTGTGAAAAATGCGAGGAGCAAAAAAAAAAAAAAAAAAAAAAAAAACCAGGAGCATGAAAAGGTGGGAAAAATGCGAGGAGCAAAAAAAAAAAAAAAAAAAAAAGAGACCAGAAGCATGAAAAGGTGTGAAAAATGCGAGGAGCAAAAAAAAAAAAAGAAAGACCAGGAGCATGAAAAGGTGTGAAAAATGCGAGGAGCAAAAAAAAAAAAAAAAAAAAAAAAAACCAGGAACATGAAAAGGTGTGAAAAATGCGAGGAGAAAAAAAAAAAAAGACCAGGAGCATGAAAAGGTGTGAAAAATGCGAGGAGCAAAAAAAAAAAAAAAAGAAAGAAAGAAAGACCAGGAGCATGAAAAGGTGTGAAAAATGCGAGGAGCAAAAAAAAAAAAAAGAAAGACCAGGAGCATGAAAAGGTGTGAAAAATGCGAGGAGCAAAAGAAAAAAAAAAGACCAGGAGCATGAAAAGGTGTGAAAAATGCGACGAGCATGAAAAGTCGTGAAAAATCGAGGAGCATGAAGAGGTGTGAAAAATGCGAGGAGCATGAAAAGGTGTGAAAAATTCGAGGAGCAAAAAAAAAAAAAAAAAAAAAGACCAGGAACAAGAAAAGAAGTGAAAAATGCGAGGAGCAAAAAAAAAAAAAGAAAGACCAGGAGCATGAAAAGGTGTGAAAAATGCGAGGAAAAAAAAAAAAAAAGACCAGGAGCATGAAAAGGTGTGAAAAATGCGAGGAGCAAAAAAAAAAAAAAAAAGACCAGGAGCATGAAAAGGTGTGAAAAATGCGAGGAGAAAAAAAAAAAAAAGACCAGGAGCATGAAAAGGTGTGAAAAATGCGAGGAGCAAAAGAAAAAAAAGACCAGGAGCATGAAAAGGTGTGAAAAATGCGAGGAGCAAAAAAAAAAAAAAAAAAAGAAAGACCAGGAGCATGAAAAGGTGTGAAAAATGCGAGGAGCAAAAAAAAAAAAAGAAAGACCAGGAGCATGAAAACGTGTGAAAAATGCGAGGAGCAAAAAAAAAAAAAAAAAAAAAAAAACCAGGAACATGAAAAGGTGTGAAAAATGCGAGGAGCAAAAAAAAAAAAAGAAAGACCAGGAGCATGAAAAGGTGTGAAAAATGCGAGGAGCAAAAAAAAAAAAGAAAGACCAGGAGCATGAAAAGGTGTGAAAAATGCGAGGAGCAAAAAAAAAAAAAAAAAGACCAGGAGAATGAAAAGGTGTGAAAAATGCGAGGAGCAAAAAAAAAAAAAAAAAGAGACCAGAAGCATGAAAAGGTGTGAAAAATGCGAGGAGCAAAAAAAAAAAAAAAAAGAAAAGAGACCAGGAGCATGAAAAGGTTTGAAAAATGCGAGGAGCAAAAAAAAAAAAAAAAAAAAGAAAGACCAGGAGCATGAAAAGGTGTGAAAAATGCGAGGAGCAAAAGAAAAAAAAAAGACCAGGAGCATGAAAAGATGTGAAAAATGCGAGGAGCAAAAAAAAAAAAAGAAAGACCAGGAGCATGAAAAGGTGTGAAAAATGCGACGAGCATGAAAAGTTGTGAAAAATGCGAGGAGCATGAAGAGGTGTGAAAAATGCGAGGAGCATGAAAAGGTGTGAAAAATGCGAGGAGCAAAAAAAAAAAAAAGAAAGAAAGACCAGGAGCATGAAAAGGTGTGAAAAATGCGAGGAGCAAAAAAAAAAAAAGAAAGACCAGGAGCATGAAAACGTGTGAAAAATGCGAGGAGCAAAAAAAAAAAAAAAAAAAAAAAAGACCAGGAACATGAAAAGGTGTGAAAAATGCGAGGAGCAAAAAAAAAAAAAGAAAGACCAGGAGCATGAAAAGGTGTGAAAAATGCGAGGAGCAAAAAAAAAAAAGAAAGACCAGGAGCATGAAAAGGTGTGAAAAATGCGAGGAGCAAAAAAAAAAAAAAAAGACCAGGAGCATGAAAAGGTGTGAAAAATGCGAGGAGCAAAAAAAAAAAAAAAAGAGACCAGAAGCATGAAAAGGTGTGAAAAATGCGAGGAGCAAAAAAAAAAAAAAGAAGAAAAGAGACCAGAAGCATGAAAAGGTGTGAAAAATGCGAGGAGCACAAAAAAAAAAAGAAAGACCAGGAGCATGAAAAGGTGTGAAAAATGCGAGGAGCAAAAAAAAAAAAAGAAAGACCAGGAGCATGAAAAGGTGTGAAAAATGCGAGGAGCAAAAAAAAAAAAAAAAAAAAAAAAAACCAGGAACATGAAAAGGTGTGAAAAATGCGAGGAGAAAAAAAAAAAAAGACCAGGAGCATGAAAAGGTGTGAAAAATGCGAGGAGCAAAAAAAAAAAAAAAAAGAAAAAAAACCAGGAACATGAAAAGGTGTGAAAAATGCGAGGAGCAAAAAAAAAAAAAGAAAGACCAGGAGCATGAAAAGGTGTGAAAAATGCGAGGAGCAAAAAAAAAAAAAAAAAAAAAAAAAACCAGGAACATGAAAAGGGGTGAAAAATGCGAGGAGCAAAAAAAAAAAAAAAAAAAAAAGAGACCAGAAGCATGAAAAGGTGTGAAAAATGCGAGGAGCAAAAAAAAAAAAAGAAAGACCAGGAGCATGAAAAGGTGTGAAAAATGCGAGGAGCAAAAAAAAAAAAAGAAAGACCAGGAGCATGAAAAGGTGTGAAAAATGCGAGGAGCAAAAAAAAAAAAAAAAAAAAAAAAAACCAGGAACATGAAAAGGTTTGAAAAATGCGAGGAGCAAAAAAAAAAAAAAAAAAAAAAGAGACCAGAAGCATGAAAAGGTGTGAAAAATGCGAGGAGCAAAAAAAAAAAAAGAAAGACCAGGAGCATGAAAAGGTGTGAAAAATGCGAGGAGCAAAAAAAAAAAAAAAAAAAAAAAAAACCAGGAACATGAAAAGGTGTGAAAAATGCGAGGAGAAAAAAAAAAAAAGACCAGGAGCATGAAAAGGTGTGAAAAATGCGAGGAGCAAAAAAAAAAAAAAAAGAAAGAAAGAAAGACCAGGAGCATGAAAAGGTGTGAAAAATGCGAGGAGCAAAAAAAAAAAAAAGAAAGACCAGGAGCATGAAAAGGTGTGAAAAATGCGAGGAGCAAAAGAAAAAAAAAAGACCAGGAGCATGAAAAGGTGTGAAAAATGCGACGAGCATGAAAAGTCGTGAAAAATGCGAGGAGCATGAAGAGGTGTGAAAAATGCGAGGAGCATGAAAAGGTGTGAAAAATTCGAGGAGCAAAAAAAAAAAAAAAAAAAAAGACCAGGAACATGAAAAGTTGTGAAAAATGCGAGGAGCAAAAAAAAAAAAAGAAAGACCAGGAGCATGAAAAGGTGTGAAAAATGCGAGGAAAAAAAAAAAAAAAGACCAGGAGCATGAAAAGGTGTGAAAAATGCGAGGAGCAAAAAAAAAAAAAAAAAGACCAGGAGCATGAAAAGGTGTGAAAAATGCGAGGAGAAAAAAAAAAAAAAGACCAGGAGCATGAAAAGGTGTGAAAAATGCGAGGAGCAAAAGAAAAAAAAGACCAGGAGCATGAAAAGGTGTGAAAAATGCGAGGAGCAAAAAAAAAAAAAAAAAAAGAAAGACCAGGAGCATGAAAAGGTGTGAAAAATGCGAGGAGCAAAAAAAAAAAAAAGAAAGACCAGGAGCATGAAAACGTGTGAAAAATGCGAGGAGCAAAAAAAAAAAAAAAAAAAAAAAAACCAGGAACATGAAAAGGTGTGAAAAATGCGAGGAGCAAAAAAAAAAAAAGAAAGACCAGGAGCATGAAAAGGTGTGAAAAATGCGAGGAGCAAAAAAAAAAAAGAAAGACCAGGAGCATGAAAAGGTGTGAAAAATGCGAGGAGCAAAAAAAAAAAAAAAAAGACCAGGAGCATGAAAAGGTGTGAAAAATGCGAGGAGCAAAAAAAAAAAAAAAAGAGACCAGAAGCATGAAAAGGTGTGAAAAATGCGAGGAGCAAAAAAAAAAAAAAAAAGAAAAGAGACCAGGAGCATGAAAAGGTTTGAAAAATGCGAGGAGCAAAAAAAAAAAAAAAAAAAAGAAAGACCAGGAGCATGAAAAGGTGTGAAAAATGCGAGGAGCAAAAGAAAAAAAAAAGACCAGGAGCATGAAAAGATGTGAAAAATGCGAGGAGCAAAAAAAAAAAAAGAAAGACCAGGAGCATGAAAAGGTGTGAAAAATGCGACGAGCATGAAAAGTTGTGAAAAATGCGAGGAGCATGAAGAGGTGTGAAAAATGCGAGGAGCATGAAAAGGTGTGAAAAATGCGAGGAGCAAAAAAAAAAAAAAGAAAGAAAGACCAGGAGCATGAAAAGGTGTGAAAAATGCGAGGAGCAAAAAAAAAAAAAAGAAGAAAAGAGACCAGAAGCATGAAAAGGTGTGAAAAATGCGAGGAGCACAAAAAAAAAAAGAAAGACCAGGAGCATGAAAAGGTGTGAAAAATGCGAGGAGCAAAAAAAAAAAAAGAAAGACCAGGAGCATGAAAAGGTGTGAAAAATGCGAGGAGCAAAAAAAAAAAAAAAAAAAAAAAAAAACCAGGAACAAGAAAAGGTGTGAAAAATGCGAGGAGAAAAAAAAAAAAAGACCAGGAGCATGAAAAGGTGTGAAAAATGCGAGGAGCAAAAAAAAAAAAAAAAAGAAAAAAAACCAGGAACATGAAAAGGTGTGAAAAATGCGAGGAGCAAAAAAAAAAAAAGAAAGACCAGGAGCATGAAAAGGTGTGAAAAATGCGAGGAGCAAAAAAAAAAAAAAAAAAAAAAAAAACCAGGAACATGAAAAGGTGTGAAAAATGCGAGGAGCAAAAAAAAAAAAAAAAAAAAAAAGAGACCAGAAGCATGAAAAGGTGTGAAAAATGCGAGGAGCAAAAAAAAAAAAAGAAAGACCAGGAGCATGAAAAGGTGTGAAAAATGCGAGGAGCAAAAAAAAAAAAAAAAAAACCAGGAGCATGAAAAGGTGTGAAAAATGCGAGGAGCAAAAAAAAAAAAAAAAAAAAAAAAAAACCAGGAACATGAAAAGGGTTGAAAAATGCGAGGAGCAAAAAAAAAAAAAAAAAAAAAAGAGACCAGGAGCATGAAAAGGTGTGAAAAATGCGAGGAGCAAAAAAAAAAAAAGAAAGACCAGGAGCATGAAAAGGTGTGAAAAATGCGAGGAGCAAAAAAAAAAAAAAAAAAAAAAAAAACCAGGAACATGAAAAGGTGTGAAAAAAGCGAGGAGAAAAAAAAAAAAAGACCAGGAGCATGAAAAGGTGTGAAAAATGCGAGGAGCAAAAAAAAAAAAAAAAGAAAGAAAGAAAGACCAGGAGCATGAAAAGGTGTGAAAAATGCGAGGAGCAAAAAAAAAAAAAAGAAAGACCAGGAGCATGAAAAGGTGTGAAAAATGCGAGGAGCAAAAGAAAAAAAAAAGACCAGGAGCATGAAAAGGTGTGAAAAATGCGACGAGCATGAAAAGTCGTGAAAAATGCGAGGAGCATGAAGAGGTGTGAAAAATGCGAGGAGCATGAAAAGGTGTGAAAAATTCGAGGAGCAAAAAAAAAAAAAAAAAAAAAGACCAGGAACATGAAAAGTTGTGAAAAATGCGAGGAGCAAAAAAAAAAAAAGAAAGACCAGGAGCATGAAAAGGTGTGAAAAATGCGAGGAAAAAAAAAAAAAAAGACCAGGAGCATGAAAAGGTGTGAAAAATGCGAGGAGCAAAAAAAAAAAAAAAAAGACCAGGAGCATGAAAAGGTGTGAAAAATGCGAGGAGAAAAAAAAAAAAAAGACCAGGAGCATGAAAAGGTGTGAAAAATGCGAGGAGCAAAAGAAAAAAAAGACCAGGAGCATGAAAAGGTGTGAAAAATGCGAGGAGCAAAAAAAAAAAAAAAAAAAGAAAGACCAGGAGCATGAAAAGGTGTGAAAAATGCGAGGAGCAAAAAAAAAAAAAAGAAAGACCAGGAGCAAGAAAACGTGTGAAAAATGCGAGGAGCAAAAAAAAAAAAAAAAAAAAAAAAACCAGGAACATGAAAAGGTGTGAAAAATGCGAGGAGCAAAAAAAAAAAAAGAAAGACCAGGAGCATGAAAAGGTGTGAAAAATGCGAGGAGCAAAAAAAAAAAAGAAAGACCAGGAGCATGAAAAGGTGTGAAAAATGCGAGGAGCAAAAAAAAAAAAAAAAAAGACCAGGAGAATGAAAAGGTGTGAAAAATGCGAGGAGCAAAAAAAAAAAAAAAAGAGACCAGAAGCATGAAAAGGTGTGAAAAATGCGAGGAGCAAAAAAAAAAAAAAAAAGAAAAGAGACCAGGAGCATGAAAAGGTTTGAAAAATGCGAGGAGCAAAAAAAAAAAAAAAAAAAAGAAAGACCAGGAGCATGAAAAGGTGTGAAAAATGCGAGGAGCAAAAGAAAAAAAAAAGACCAGGAGCATGAAAAGATGTGAAAAATGCGAGGAGCAAAAAAAAAAAAAGAAAGACCAGGAGCATGAAAAGGTGTGAAAAATGCGACGAGCATGAAAAGTTGTGAAAAATGCGAGGAGCATGAAGAGGTGTGAAAAATGCGAGGAGCATGAAAAGGTGTGAAAAATGCGAGGAGCAAAAAAAAAAAAAAGAAAGAAAGACCAGGAGCATGAAAAGGTGTGAAAAATGCGAGGAGCAAAAAAAAAAAAAGAAAGACCAGGAGCATGAAAACGTGTGAAAAATGCGAGGAGCAAAAAAAAAAAAAAAAAAAAAAAAAGACCAGGAACATGAAAAGGTGTGAAAAATGCGAGGAGCAAAAAAAAAAAAAGAAAGACCAGGAGCATGAAAAGGTGTGAAAAATGCGAGGAGCAAAAAAAAAAAAGAAAGACCAGGAGCATGAAAAGGTGTGAAAAATGCGAGGAGCAAAAAAAAAAAAAAAAGACCAGGAGCATGAAAAGGTGTGAAAAATGCGAGGAGCAAAAAAAAAAAAAAAAGAGACCAGAAGCATGAAAAGGTGTGAAAAATGCGAGGAGCAAAAAAAAAAAAAAAAAGACCAGGAGCATGAAAAGGTGTGAAAAATGCGAGGAGAAAAAAAAAAAAAAGACCAGGAGCATGAAAAGGTGTGAAAAATGCGAGGAGCAAAAAAAAAAAAAAAAGAAAGAAAGAAAGACCAGGAGCATGAAAAGGTGTGAAAAATGCGAGGAGCAAAAAAAAAAAAAAAAAAAGAAAGACCAGGAGCATGAAAAGGTTTGAAAAATGCGAGGAGCAAAAAAAAAAAAAGAAAGACCAGGAGCATGAAAACGTGTGAAAAATGCGAGGAGCAAAAAAAAAAAAAAAAAAAAAAAAACCAGGAACATGAAAAGGTGTGAAAAATGCGAGGAGCAAAAAAAAAAAAAGAAAGACCAGGAGCATGAAAAGGTGTGAAAAATGCGAGGAGCAAAAAAAAAAAAGAAAGACCAGGAGCATGAAAAGGTGTGAAAAATGCGAGGAGCAAAAAAAAAAAAAAAAGACCAGGAGCATGAAAAGGTGTGAAAAATGCGAGGAGCAAAAAAAAAAAAAAAAGAGACCAGAAGCATGAAAAGGTGTGAAAAATGCGAGGGGAAAAAAAAAAAAAAAAAGAGACCAGAAGCATGAAAAGGTGTGAAAAATGCGAGGAGCAAAAAAAAAAAAAAGAAGAAAAGAGACCAGAAGCATGAAAAGGTGTGAAAAATGCGAGGAGCACAAAAAAAAAAAGAAAGACCAGGAGCATGAAAAGGTGTGAAAAATGCGAGGAGCAAAAAAAAAAAAAGAAAGACCAGGAGCATGAAAAGGTGTGAAAAATGCGAGGAGCAAAAAAAAAAAAAAAAAAAAAAAAAACCAGGAACATGAAAAGGTGTGAAAAATGCGAGGAGAAAAAAAAAAAAAGACCAGGAGCATGAAAAGGTGTGAAAAATGCGAGGAGCAAAAAAAAAAAAAAAAAGAAAAAAAACCAGGAACATGAAAAGGTGTGAAAAATGCGAGGAGCAAAAAAAAAAAAAGAAAGACCAGGAGCATGAAAAGGTGTGAAAAATGCGAGGAGCAAAAAAAAAAAAAAAAAAAAAAAAAACCAGGAACATGAAAAGGTGTGAAAAATGCGAGGAGAAAAAAAAAAAAAAAAAAAAAAAGAGACCAGAAGCATGAAAAGGTGTGAAAAATGCGAGGAGCAAAAAAAAAAAAAGAAAGACCAGGAGCATGAAAAGGTGTGAAAAATGCGAGGAGCAAAAAAAAAAAAAGAAAGACCAGGAGCATGAAAAGGTGTGAAAAATGCGAGGAGCAAAAAAAAAAAAAAAAAAAAAAAAAACCAGGAACATGAAAAGGTTTGAAAAATGCGAGGAGCAAAAAAAAAAAAAAAAAAAAAAGAGACCAGAAGCATGAAAAGGTGTGAAAAATGCGAGGAGCACAAAAAAAAAAAGAAAGACCAGGAGCATGAAAAGGTGTGAAAAATGCGAGGAGCAAAAAAAAAAAAAGAAAGACCAGGAGCAAGAAAAGGTGTGAAAAATGCGAGGAGCAAAAAAAAAAAAAAAAAAAAAAAAAACCAGGAACATGAAAAGGTGTGAAAAATGCGAGGAAAAAAAAAAAAAAAGACCAGGAGCATGAAAAGGTGTGAAAAATGCGAGGAGCAAAAAAAAAAAAAAAAAGAAAAAAAACCAGGAACATGAAAAGGTGTGAAAAATGCGACGAGCATGAAAAGTTGTGAAAAATGCGAGGAGCATGAAGAGGTGTGAAAAATGCGAGGAGCATGAAAAGGTGTGAAAAATGCGAGGAGCAAAAAAAAAAAAAAAAAAGAAAGACCAGGAGCATGAAAAGGTGTGAAAAATGCGAGGAGCAAAAAAAAAAAAAGAAAGACCAGGAGCATGAAAACGTGTGAAAAATGCGAGGAGCAAAAAAAAAAAAAAAAAAAAAAAAGACCAGGAACATGAAAAGGTGTGAAAAATGCGAGGAGCAAAAAAAAAAAAAGAAAGACCAGGAGCATGAAAAGGTGTGAAAAATGCGAGGAGCAAAAAAAAAAAAGAAAGACCAGGAGCATGAAAAGGTGTGAAAAATGCGAGGAGCAAAAAAAAAAAAAAAAGACCAGGAGCATGAAAAGGTGTGAAAAATGCGAGGAGCAAAAAAAAAAAAAAAAAGAGACCAGAAGCATGAAAAGGTGTGAAAAATGCGAGGAGCAAAAAAAAAAAAAAGAAGAAAAGAGACCAGAAGCATGAAAAGGTGTGAAAAATGCGAGGAGCACAAAAAAAAAAAGAAAGACCAGGAGCATGAAAAGGTGTGAAAAATGCGAGGAGCAAAAAAAAAAAAAGAAAGACCAGGAGCATGAAAAGGTGTGAAAAATGCGAGGAGCAAAAAAAAAAAAAAAAAAAAAAAAAACCAGGAACAAGAAAAGGTGTGAAAAACGCGAGGAGAAAAAAAAAAAAAGACCAGGAGCATGAAAAGGTGTGAAAAATGCGAGGAGCAAAAAAAAAAAAAAAAAGAAAAAAAACCAGGAACATGAAAAGGTGTGAAAAATGCGAGGAGCAAAAAAAAAAAAAGAAAGACCAGGAGCATGAAAAGGTGTGAAAAATGCGAGGAGCAAAAAAAAAAAAAAAAAAAAAAAAAACCAGGAACAAGAAAAGGGGTGAAAAATGCGAGGAGCAAAAAAAAAAAAAAAAAAAAAAGAGACCAGAAGCATGAAAAGGTGTGAAAAATGCGAGGAGCAAAAAAAAAAAAAGAAAGACCAGGAGCATGAAAAGGTGTGAAAAATGCGAGGAGCAAAAAAAAAAAAAGAAAGACCAGGAGCATGAAAAGGTGTGAAAAATGCGAGGAGCAAAAAAAAAAAAAAAAAAAAAAAAAACCAGGAACATGAAAAGGTTTGAAAAATGCGAGGAGCAAAAAAAAAAAAAAAAAAAAAAGAGACCAGAAGCATGAAAAGGTGTGAAAAATGCGAGGAGCAAAAAAAAAAAAAGAAAGACCAGGAGCATGAAAAGGTGTGAAAAATGCGAGGAGCAAAAAAAAAAAAAAAAAAAAAAAAAACCAGGAACATGAAAAGGTGTGAAAAATGCGAGGAGAAAAAAAAAAAAAGACCAGGAGCATGAAAAGGTGTGAAAAATGCGAGGAGCAAAAAAAAAAAAAAAAGAAAGAAAGAAAGACCAGGAGCATGAAAAGGTGTGAAAAATGCGAGGAGCAAAAAAAAAAAAAAGAAAGACCAGGAGCATGAAAAGGTGTGAAAAATGCGAGGAGCAAAAGAAAAAAAAAAGACCAGGAGCATGAAAAGGTGTGAAAAATGCGACGAGCATGAAAAGTCGTGAAAAATGCGAGGAGCATGAAGAGGTGTGAAAAATGCGAGGAGCATGAAAAGGTGTGAAAAATTCGAGGAGCAAAAAAAAAAAAAAAAAAAAAGACCAGGAACATGAAAAGTTGTGAAAAATGCGAGGAGCAAAAAAAAAAAAAGAAAGACCAGGAGCATGAAAAGGTGTGAAAAATGCGAGGAAAAAAAAAAAAAAAGACCAGGAGCATGAAAAGGTGTGAAAAATGCGAGGAGCAAAAAAAAAAAAAAAAAGACCAGGAGCATGAAAAGGTGTGAAAAATGCGAGGAGAAAAAAAAAAAAAAGACCAGGAGCATGAAAAGGTGTGAAAAATGCGAGGAGCAAAAGAAAAAAAAGACCAGGAGCATGAAAAGGTGTGAAAAATGCGAGGAGCAAAAAAAAAAAAAAAAAAAGAAAGACCAGGAGCATGAAAAGGTGTGAAAAATGCGAGGAGCAAAAAAAAAAAAAAGAAAGACCAGGAGCATGAAAACGTGTGAAAAAAGCGAGGAGCAAAAAAAAAAAAAAAAAAAAAAAAACCAGGAACATGAAAAGGTGTGAAAAATGCGAGGAGCAAAAAAAAAAAAAGAAAGACCAGGAGCATGAAAAGGTGTGAAAAATGCGAGGAGCAAAAAAAAAAAAGAAAGACCAGGAGCATGAAAAGGTGTGAAAAATGCGAGGAGCAAAAAAAAAAAAAAAAGACCAGGAGCATGAAAATGTGTGAAAAATGCGAGGAGCAAAAAAAAAAAAAAAAGAGACCAGAAGCATGAAAAGGTGTGAAAAATGCGAGGAGCAAAAAAAAAAAAAAAAAGAAAAGAGACCAGGAGCATGAAAAGGTTTGAAAAATGCGAGGAGCAAAAAAAAAAAAAAAAAAAAGAAAGACCAGGAGCATGAAAAGGTGTGAAAAATGCGAGGAGCAAAAGAAAAAAAAAAGACCAGGAGCATGAAAAGATGTGAAAAATGCGAGGAGCAAAAAAAAAAAAAGAAAGACCAGGAGCATGAAAAGGTGTGAAAAATGCGACGAGCATGAAAAGTTGTGAAAAATGCGAGGAGCATGAAGAGGTGTGAAAAATGCGAGGAGCATGAAAAGGTGTGAAAAATGCGAGGAGCAAAAAAAAAAAAAAGAAAGAAAGACCAGGAGCATGAAAAGGTGTGAAAAATGCGAGGAGCAAAAAAAAAAAAAGAAAGACCAGGAGCATGAAAACGTGTGAAAAATGCGAGGAGCAAAAAAAAAAAAAAAAAAAAAAAAAGACCAGGAACATGAAAAGGTGTGAAAAATGCGAGGAGCAAAAAAAAAAAAAGAAAGACCAGGAGCATGAAAAGGTGTGAAAAATGCGAGGAGCAAAAAAAAAAAAGAAAGACCAGGAGCATGAAAAGGTGTGAAAAATGCGAGGAGCAAAAAAAAAAAAAAAAGACCAGGAGCATGAAAAGGTGTGAAAAATGCGAGGAGCAAAAAAAAAAAAAAAAGAGACCAGAAGCATGAAAAGGTGTGAAAAATGCGAGGAGCAAAAAAAAAAAAAAAAAGACCAGGAGCATGAAAAGGTGTGAAAAATGCGAGGAGAAAAAAAAAAAAAAGACCAGGAGCATGAAAAGGTGTGAAAAATGCGAGGAGCAAAAAAAAAAAAAAAAGAAAGAAAGAAAGACCAGGAGCATGAAAAGGTGTGAAAAATGCGAGGAGCAAAAAAAAAAAAAAAAAAAGAAAGACCAGGAGCATGAAAAGGTTTGAAAAATGCGAGGAGCAAAAAAAAAAAAAGAAAGACCAGGAGCATGAAAACGTGTGAAAAATGCGAGGAGCAAAAAAAAAAAAAAAAAAAAAAAAACCAGGAACATGAAAAGGTGTGAAAAATGCGAGGAGCAAAAAAAAAAAAAGAAAGACCAGGAGCATGAAAAGGTGTGAAAAATGCGAGGAGCAAAAAAAAAAAAGAAAGACCAGGAGCATGAAAAGGTGTGAAAAATGCGAGGAGCAAAAAAAAAAAAAAAAGACCAGGAGCATGAAAAGGTGTGAAAAATGCGAGGAGCAAAAAAAAAAAAAAAAGAGACCAGAAGCATGAAAAGGTGTGAAAAATGCGAGGAGCAAAAAAAAAAAAAAAAGAGACCAGAAGCATGAAAAGGTGTGAAAAATGCGAGGAGCAAAAAAAAAAAAAAGAAGAAAAGAGACCAGAAGCATGAAAAGGTGTGAAAAATGCGAGGAGCACAAAAAAAAAAAGAAAGACCAGGAGCATGAAAAGGTGTGAAAAATGCGAGGAGCAAAAAAAAAAAAAGAAAGACCAGGAGCATGAAAAGGTGTGAAAAATGCGAGGAGCAAAAAAAAAAAAAAAAAAAAAAAAAACCAGGAACATGAAAAGGTGTGAAAAATGCGAGGAGAAAAAAAAAAAAAGACCAGGAGCATGAAAAGGTGTGAAAAATGCGAGGAGCAAAAAAAAAAAAAAAAAGAAAAAAAACCAGGAGCAAGAAAAGGTGTGAAAAATGCGAGGAGCAAAAAAAAAAAAAGAAAGACCAGGAGCATGAAAAGGTGTGAAAAATGCGAGGAGCAAAAAAAAAAAAAAAAAAAAAAAAAACCAGGAACATGAAAAGGTGTGAAAAAGGCGAGGAGCAAAAAAAAAAAAAAAAAAAAAAAAGACCAGAAGCATGAAAAGGTGTGAAAAATGCGAGGAGCAAAAAAAAAAAAAGAAAGACCAGGAGCATGAAAAGGTGTGAAAAATGCGAGGAGCAAAAAAAAATAAAGAAAGACCAGGAGCATGAAAAGGTGTGAAAAATGCGAGGAGCAAAAAAAAAAAAAAAAAAAAAAAAAACCAGGAACATGAAAAGGTTTGAAAAATGCGAGGAGCAAAAAAAAAAAAAAAAAAAAAAGAGACCAGAAGCATGAAAAGGTGTGAAAAATGCGAGGAGCAAAAAAAAAAAAAGAAAGACCAGGAGCATGAAAAGGTGTGAAAAATGCGAGGAGCAAAAAAAAAAAAAAAAAAAAAAAAAAACCAGGAACATGAAAAGGTGTGAAAAATGCGAGGAGAAAAAAAAAAAAAGACCAGGAGCATGAAAAGGTGTGAAAAATGCGAGGAGCAAAAAAAAAAAAAAAAGAAAGAAAGAAAGACCAGGAGCATGAAAAGGTGTGAAAAATGCGAGGAGCAAAAAAAAAAAAAAAGAAAGACCAGGAGCATGAAAAGGTGTGAAAAATGCGAGGAGCAAAAGAAAAAAAAAAGACCAGGAGCATGAAAAGATGTGAAAAATGCGAGGAGCAAAAAAAAAAAAAGAAAGACCAGGAGCATGAAAAGGTGTGAAAAATGCGAGGAGCAAAAAAAAAAAAAGAAAGACCAGGAGCATGAAAACGTGTGAAAAATGCGAGGAGCAAAAAAAAAAAAAAAAAAAAAAAAAACCAGGAACATGAAAAGGTGTGAAAAATGCGAGGAGCAAAAAAAAAAAAAGAAAGACCAGGAGCATGAAAAGGTGTGAAAAATGCGAGGAGCAAAAGAAAAAAAAAAGACCAGGAGCATGAAAAGGTGTGAAAAATGCGAGGAAAAAAAAAAAAAAAAAAAAGTCCAGGAACATGAAAAGGTGTGAAAAATGCGAGGAGCAAAAAAAAAAAAAGAAAGACCAGGAGCATGAAAAGGTGTGAAAAATGCGAGGAGCAAAAGAAAAAAAAAAGACCAGGAGCATGAAGAGGTGTGAAAAATGCGAGGAGCATGAAAAGGTGTGAAAAATGCGAGGAGCAAAAAAAAAAAAAAAAAAAGAAAGACCAGGAGCATGAAAAGGTGTGAAAAATGCGACGAGCATGAAAAGTTGTGAAAAATGCGAGGAGCATGAAGAGGTGTGAAAAATGCGAGGAGCATGAAAAGATGTGAAAAATTCGAGGAGCAAAAAAAAAAAAAAGACCAGGAGCATGAAAAGGTGTGAAAAATGCGAGGAGCAAAAAAAAAAAAAAGAAAGAAAGACCAGGAGCATGAAAAGGTGTGAAAAATGCGAGGAGCAAAAAAAAAAAAAGAAAGACCAGGAGCATGAAAACGTGTGAAAAATGCGAGGAGCAAAAAAAAAAAAAAAAAAAAAAAAGACCAGGAACATGAAAAGGTGTGAAAAATGCGAGGAGCAAAAAAAAAAAAAGAAAGACCAGGAGCATGAAAAGGTGTGAAAAATGCGAGGAGCAAAAAAAAAAAAAAAAAAAAAAAAACCAGGAACAAGAAAAGGGGGGAAAAAAACGAGGAGCAAAAAAAAAAAAAGAAAGAACAGGAGCAAGAAAAGGTGTGAAAAATGCGAGGAGCAAAAAAAAAAAAGAAAGACCAGGAGCATGAAAAGGTGTGAAAAATGCGAGGAGCAAAAAAAAAAAAAAAAAGACCAGGAGCATGAAAAGGTGTGAAAAATGCGAGGAGCAAAAAAAAAAAAAAAAGAGACCAGAAGCATGAAAAGGTGTGAAAAATGCGAGGAGCAAAAAAAAAAAAAAAAAGAAAAGAGACCAGGAGCATGAAAAGGTTTGAAAAATGCGAGGAGCAAAAAAAAAAAAAAAAAAAAGAAAGACCAGGAGCATGAAAAGGTGTGAAAAATGCGAGGAGCAAAAGAAAAAAAAAAGACCAGGAGCATGAAAAGATGTGAAAAATGCGAGGAGCAAAAAAAAAAAAAGAAAGACCAGGAGCATGAAAAGGTGTGAAAAATGCGACGAGCATGAAAAGTTGTGAAAAATGCGAGGAGCATGAAGAGGTGTGAAAAATGCGAGGAGCATGAAAAGGTGTGAAAAATGCGAGGAGCAAAAAAAAAAAAAAGAAAGAAAGACCAGGAGCATGAAAAGGTGTGAAAAATGCGAGGAGCAAAAAAAAAAAAAGAAAGACCAGGAGCATGAAAACGTGTGAAAAATGCGAGGAGCAAAAAAAAAAAAAAAAAAACCAGGAACAAGAAAAGGTGTGAAAAATGCGAGGAGCAAAAAAAAAAAAAAAAGAGACCAGAAGCATGAAAAGGTGTGAAAAATGCGAGGAGCAAAAAAAAAAAAAAGAAGAAAAGAGACCAGAAGCATGAAAAGGTGTGAAAAATGCGAGGAGCAAAAAAAAAAAAAAAAAAGACAAGGAGCATGAAAAGGTGTGAAAAATGCGAGGAGAAAAAAAAAAAAAAAAAAGAAAAGAGACCAGGAGCATGAAAAGGTTTGAAAAATGCGAGGAGCAAAAAAAAAAAAAAAAAAAAGAAAGACCAGGAGCATGAAAAGGTGTGAAAAATGCGAGGAGCAAAAAAAAAAAAAAAAGAAAGAAAGAAAGACCAGGAGCATGAAAAGGTGTGAAAAATGCGAGGAGCAAAAAAAAAAAAAGAAAGACCAGGAGCATGAAAACGTGTGAAAAATGCGAGGAGCAAAAAAAAAAAAAAAAAAAAAAAAACCAGGAACAGGAAAAGGTGGGAAAAATGCGAGGAGAAAAAAAAAAAAAAGAAAGACCAGGAGCATGAAAAGGTGTGAAAAATGCGAGGAGCAAAAAAAAAAAAGAAAGACCAGGAGCATGAAAAGTTGTGAAAAATGCGAGGAGCAAAAAAAAAAAAAAAAGAGACCAGAAGCATGAAAAGGTGTGAAAAATGCGAGGAGCAAAAAAAAAAAAAAAAAGAAAAGAGACCAGGAGCATGAAAAGGTTTGAAAAATGCGAGGAGCAAAAAAAAAAAAAAAAAAAAGAAAGACCAGGAGCATGAAAAGGTGTGAAAAATGCGAGGAGCAAAAAAAAAAAAAAAAAAAGAAAGACCAGGAGCATGAAAAGGTGTGAAAAATGCGAGGAGCAAAAAAAAAAAAAGAAACACCAGGAGCATGAAAACGTGTGAAAAAAGCGAGGAGCAAAAAAAAAAAAAAAAAAAAAAAAACCAGGAACATGAAAAGGTGTGAAAAATGCGAGGAGCAAAAAAAAAAAAAGAAAGACCAGGAGCATGAAAAGGTGTGAAAAATGCGAGGAGCAAAAGAAAAAAAAAAAGACCAGGAGCATGAAAAGGTGTGAAAAATGCGAGGAAAAAAAAAAAAAAAAAAAGACCAGGAACATGAAAAGGTGTGAAAAATGCGAGGAGCAAAAAAAAAAAAAGAAAGACCAGGAGCATGAAAAGGTGTGAAAAATGCGAGGAGCAAAAGAAAAAAAAAAGACCAGGAGCATGAAGAGGTGTGAAAAATGCGAGGAGCATGAAAAGGTGTGAAAAATGCGAGGAGCAAAAAAAAAAAAAAAAAAAGAAAGACCAGGAGCATGAAAAGGTGTGAAAAATGCGAGGAGCATGAAAAGGTGTGAAAAATGCAAGGACCATGAAAAGGTGTGAAAAATGTGAGGAGCAAAAAAAAAAAAATAGAAAGAAAGACCAGGAGCATGAAAAGGTGTGAAAAATGCGAGGAGCACAAAAAAAAAAAAGAAAGACCAGGAGCATTATAAGGTGTGAAAAATGCGAGGAGCAAAAGAAAAAAAAAAGACCAGGAGCATGAAAAGGTGTGAAAAACGCGAGGAGCAAAAAAAAAAAAAAAGAAAGACCAGGAGCATGAAAAGGTGTGAAAAATGCGGGGAGCAAAAAAAAAAAAAAGAAAGACCAGGAGCATGAAAAGGTGTGAAAAATGCGACGAGCATGAAAAGTTGTGAAAAATGCGAGGAGCATGAAGAGGTGTGAAAAGTGCGAGGAGCATGAAAAGGTGTGAAAAATTCGAGGAGCAAAAAAAAAAAAAAAAAGACCAGGAGCATGAAAAGGTGTGAAAAATGCGAGGAGCAAAAAAAAAAAAAAAAAAAAAACACCAGGAGCATGAAAAGGTGTGAAAAATGCGAGGAGCAAAAAAAAAAAAAGAAAGACCAGGAGCATGAAAAGGTGTGAAAAATGCGAGGAGAAAAAAAAAAAAAAAAAAGAAAAGAGACCAGGAGCATGAAAAGGTTTGAAAAATGCGAGGAGCAAAAAAAAAAAAAAAAAAAAGAAAGACCAGGAGCATGAAAAGGTGTGAAAAATGCGAGGAGCAAAAAAAAAAAAAAAAGAAAGAAAGAAAGACCAGGAGCATGAAAAGGTGTGAAAAATGCGAGGAGCAAAAAAAAAAAAAGAAAGACCAGGAGCATGAAAACGTGTGAAAAATGCGAGGAGCAAAAAAAAAAAAAAAAAAAAAAAAACAAGGAAAAAGAAAAGGTGTGAAAAATGCGAGGAGCAAAAAAAAAAAAAGAAAGACCAGGAGCATGAAAAGGTGTGAAAAATGCGAGGAGCAAAAAAAAAAAAGAAAGACCAGGAGCATGAAAAGGTGTGAAAAATGCGAGGAGCAAAAAAAAAAAAAAAAGAGACCAGAAGCATGAAAAGGTGTGAAAAATGCGAGGAGCAAAAAAAAAAAAAAAAAGAAAAGAGACCAGGAGCATGAAAAGGTTTGAAAAATGCGAGGAGCAAAAAAAAAAAAAAAAAAAAGAAAGACCAGGAGCATGAAAAGGTGTGAAAAATGCGAGGAGCAAAAAAAAAAAAAAAAAGACCAGGAGCATGAAAAGGTGTGAAAAATGCGAGGAGAAAAAAAAAAAAAAGACCAGGAGCATGAAAAGGTGTGAAAAATGCGAGGAGCAAAAAAAAAAAAAAAAGAAAGAAAGAAAGACCAGGAGCATGAAAAAGGGTGAAAAATGCGAGGAGGAAAAAAAAAAAAAAAAAAAGAAAGACCAGGAGCATGAAAAGGTGTGAAAAATGCGAGGAGCAAAAAAAAAAAAAGAAACACCAGGAGCATGAAAACGTGTGAAAAATGCGAGGAGCAAAAAAAAAAAAAAAAAAAAAAAACCAGGAACATGAAAAGGTGTGAAAAATGCGAGGAGCAAAAAAAAAAAAAGAAAGACCAGGAGCATGAAAAGGTGTGAAAAATGCGAGGAGCAAAAGAAAAAAAAAAAGACCAGGAGCATGAAAAGGTGTGAAAAATGCGAGGAAAAAAAAAAAAAAAAAAAGACCAGGAACATGAAAAGGTGTGAAAAATGCGAGGAGCAAAAAAAAAAAAAGAAAGACCAGGAGCATGAAAAGGTGTGAAAAATGCGAGGAGCAAAAGAAAAAAAAAAGACCAGGAGCATGAAGAGGTGTGAAAAATGCGAGGAGCATGAAAAGGTGTGAAAAATGCGAGGAGCAAAAAAAAAAAAAAAAAAAAGAAAGACCAGGAGCATGAAAAGGTGTGAAAAATGCGAGGAGCATGAAAAGGTGTGAAAAATGCAAGGACCATGAAAAGGTGTGAAAAATGTGAGGAGCAAAAAAAAAAAAATAGAAAGAAAGACCAGGAGCATGAAAAGGTGTGAAAAATGCGAGGAGCACAAAAAAAAAAAAGAAAGACCAGGAGCATTATAAGGTGTGAAAAATGCGAGGAGCAAAAGAAAAAAAAAAGACCAGGAGCATGAAAAGGTGTGAAAAACGCGAGGAGCAAAAAAAAAAAAAAAGAAAGACCAGGAGCATGAAAAGGTGTGAAAAATGCGGGGAGCAAAAAAAAAAAAAAGAAAGACCAGGAGCATGAAAAGGTGTGAAAAATGCGACGAGCATGAAAAGTTGTGAAAAATGCGAGGAGCATGAAGAGGTGTGAAAAGTGCGAGGAGCATGAAAAGGTGTGAAAAATTCGAGGAGCAAAAAAAAAAAAAAAAAGACCAGGAGCATGAAAAGGTGTGAAAAATGCGAGGAGCAAAAAAAAAAAAAAAAAAAACACCAGGAGCATGAAAAGGTGTGAAAAATGCGAGGAGCAAAAAAAAAAAAAGAAAGACCAGGAGCATGAAAAGGTGTGAAAAATGCAAGGAGCATGAAAAGGTGTGAAAAATGGGAGGAGCATGAAAAGTTGTGAAAAATGCAAGGAGCATGAAAAGGTGTGAAAAATGCGAGGAGCAAAAAAAAAAAAAAAAGAAAGAAAGACCAGGAGCATGAAAAGGTGTGAAAAATGCGAGGAGCAAAAGAAAAAAAAAAGATCAGGAGCATGAAAAGGTGTGAAAAATGCGAGGAGCAAAAAAAAAAAAAGAAAGACCAGGAGCATGAAAAGGTGTGAAAAATGCGAGGAGCAAAAAAAAAAAAAAAAAAGAAAGACCAGGAGCATGAAAAGGTGTGAAAAATGCGAGGAGCAAAAAAAAAAAAAGAAAGACCAGGAGCATGAAAAGGTGTGAAAAATGCGAGGAAAAAAAAAAAAAAAAAAAAGACCAGGAACATGAAAAGGTGTGAAAAATGCGAGGAGCAAAAAAAAAAAAAGAAAGACCAGGAGCATGAAAAGGTGTGAAAAATGCGAGGAGCAAAAAAAAAAAAAAAAAAAAAAAAACCAGGAACATGAAAAGGTGTGAAAAATGCGAGGAGCAAAAAAAAAAAAAGAAAGACCAGGAGCATGAAAAGGTGTGAAAAATGCGAGGAGCAAAAAAAAAAAAGAAAGACCAGGAGCATGAAAAGGTGTGAAAAATGCGAGGAGCAAAAAAAAAAAAGAAAGACCAGGAGCATGAAAAGGTGTGAAAAATGCGAGGAGCAAAAAAAAAAAAAAAAGACCAGGAGCATGAAAAGGTGTGAAAAATGCGAGGAGCAAAAAAAAAAAAAAAAAGAGACCAGAAGCATGAAAAGGTGTGAAAAATGCGAGGAGCAAAAAAAAAAAAAAAAAGAAAAGAGACCAGGAGCATGAAAAGGTGTGAAAAATGCGACGAGCATGAAAAGTTGTGAAAAATGCGAGGAGCATGAAGAGGTGTGAAAAATGCGAGGAGCATGAAAAGGTGTGAAAAATGCGAGGAGCAAAAAAAAAAAAAAGAAAGAAAGACCAGGAGCATGAAAAGGTGTGAAAAATGCGAGGAGCAAAAAAAAAAAAAGAAAGACCAGGAGCATGAAAACGTGTGAAAAATGCGAGGAGCAAAAAAAAAAAAAAAAAAAAAAAAGACCAGGAACAAAAAAAGGGGTGAAAAATGCGAGGAGCAAAAAAAAAAAAAAAGAGACCAGAAGCATGAAAAGGTGTGAAAAATGCGAGGAGCAAAAAAAAAAAAAAGAAGAAAAGAGACCAGAAGCAAGAAAAGGTGTGAAAAATGCGAGGAGCAAAAAAAAAAAAAAAAAAGACCAGGAGCATGAAAAGGTGTGAAAAATGCGAGGAGAAAAAAAAAAAAAAGACCAGGAGCATGAAAAGGTGTGAAAAATGCGAGGAGCAAAAAAAAAAAAAAAAGAAAGAAAGAAAGACCAGGAGCATGAAAAGGTGTGAAAAATGCGAGGAGCAAAAAAAAAAAAAGAAAGACCAGGAGCATGAAAACGTGTGAAAAATGCGAGGAGCAAAAAAAAAAAAAAAAAAAAAAAAAACCAGGAACATGAAAAGGTGTGAAAAATGCGAGGAGCAAAAAAAAAAAAAGAAAGACCAGGAGCATGAAAAGGTGTGAAAAATGCGAGGAGCAAAAAAAAAAAAGAAAGACCAGGAGCATGAAAAGGTGTGAAAAATGCGAGGAGCAAAAAAAAAAAAAAAAGAGACCAGAAGCATGAAAAGGTGTGAAAAATGCGAGGAGCAAAAAAAAAAAAAAAAAGAAAAGAGACCAGGAGCATGAAAAGGTTTGAAAAATGCGAGGAGCAAAAAAAAAAAAAAAAAAAAGAAAGACCAGGAGCATGAAAAGGGGTGAAAAATGCGAGGAGCAAAAAAAAAAAAAAAAAAAAACAAGAGCATGAAAAGGTGTGAAAAATGCGAGGAGAAAAAAAAAAAAAAGACCAGGAGCATGAAAAGGTGTGAAAAATGCGAGGAGCAAAAAAAAAAAAAAAAGAAAGAAAGAAAGACCAGGAGCATGAAAAGGTGTGAAAAATGCGAGGAGCAAAAAAAAAAAAAAAAAAAAGAAAGACCAGGAGCATGAAAAGGTGTGAAAAATGCGAGGAGCAAAAAAAAAAAAAGAAAGACCAGGAGCATGAAAACGTGTGAAAAATGCGAGGAGCAAAAAAAAAAAAAAAAAAAAAAAAAACCAGGAACATGAAAAGGTGTGAAAAATGCGAGGAGCAAAAAAAAAAAAAGAAAGACCAGGAGCATGAAAAGGTGTGAAAAATGCGAGGAGCAAAAGAAAAAAAAAAAGACCAGGAGCATGAAAAGGTGTGAAAAATGCGAGGAAAAAAAAAAAAAAAAAAAAGACCAGGAACATGAAAAGGTGTGAAAAATGCGAGGAGCAAAAAAAAAAAAAGAAAGACCAGGAGCATGAAAAGGTGTGAAAAATGCGAGGAGCAAAAGAAAAAAAAAAGACCAGGAGCATGAAGAGGTGTGAAAAATGCGAGGAGCATGAAAAGGTGTGAAAAATGCGAGGAGCAAAAAAAAAAAAAAAAAAAGAAAGACCAGGAGCATGAAAAGGTGTGAAAAATGCGAGGAGCATGAAAAGGTGTGAAAAATGCAAGGACCATGAAAAGGTGTGAAAAATGTGAGGAGCAAAAAAAAAAAAATAGAAAGAAAGACCAGGAGCATGAAAAGGTGTGAAAAATGCGAGGAGCACAAAAAAAAAAAAGAAAGACCAGGAGCATTATAAGGTGTGAAAAATGCGAGGAGCAAAAGAAAAAAAAAAGACCAGGAGCATGAAAAGGTGTGAAAAACGCGAGGAGCAAAAAAAAAAAAAAAGAAAGACCAGGAGCATGAAAAGGTGTGAAAAATGCGGGGAGCAAAAAAAAAAAAAAGAAAGACCAGGAGCATGAAAAGGTGTGAAAAATGCGACGAGCATGAAAAGTTGTGAAAAATGCGAGGAGCATGAAGAGGTGTGAAAAGTGCGAGGAGCATGAAAAGGTGTGAAAAATTCGAGGAGCAAAAAAAAAAAAAAAAAGACCAGGAGCATGAAAAGGTGTGAAAAATGCGAGGAGCAAAAAAAAAAAAAAAAAAAAAACACCAGGAGCATGAAAAGGTGGGAAAAATGCGAGGAGCAAAAAAAAAAAAAGAAAGACCAGGAGCATGAAAAGGTGTGAAAAATGCAAGGAGCATGAAAAGGTGTGAAAAATGGGAGGAGCATGAAAAGTTGTGAAAAATGCAAGGAGCATGAAAAGGTGTGAAAAATGCGAGGAGCAAAAAAAAAAAAAAAAGAAAGAAAGACCAGGAGCATGAAAAGGTGTGAAAAATGCGAGGAGCAAAAGAAAAAAAAAAGATCAGGAGCATGAAAAGGTGTGAAAAATGCGAGGAGCAAAAAAAAAAAAAGAAAGACCAGGAGCATGAAAAGGTGTGAAAAATGCGAGGAGCAAAAAAAAAAAAAAAAAAGAAAGACCAGGAGCATGAAAAGGTGTGAAAAATGCGAGGAGCAAAAAAAAAAAAAGAAAGACCAGGAGCATGAAAAGGTGTGAAAAATGCGAGGGAAAAAAAAAAAAAAAAAGACCAGGAACATGAAAAGGTGTGAAAAATGCGAGGAGCAAAAAAAAAAAAAGAAAGACCAGGAGCATGAAAAGGTGTGAAATATGCGAGGAAAAAAAAAAAAAAAAGACCAGGAGCATGAAAAGGTGTGAAAAATGCGAGGAGCAAAAAAAAAAAAAGAAAGACCAGGAGCATGAAAAGGTGTGAAAAATGCGAGGAAAAAAAAAAAAAAAGACCAGGAGCATGAAAAGGTGTGAAAAATGCGAGGAGCAAAAAAAAAAAAAGAAAGACCAGGAGCATGAAAACGTGTGAAAAATGCGAGGAGCAAAAAAAAAAAAAAAAAAAAACCAGGAACATGAAAAGGTGTGAAAAATGCGAGGAGCAAAAAAAAAAAAAGAAAAACCAGGAGCATGAAAAGGGGTGAAAAAAGCGAGGGAAAAAAAAAAAAAAAAAAAAAACACCAGGAGCATGAAAAGGTGTGAAAAATGCGAGGAGAAAAAAAAAAAAAAGAAAGACCAGGAGCATGAAAAGGTGTGAAAAATGCAAGGAGCATGAAAAGGTGTGAAAAATGGGAGGAGCATGAAAAGTTGTGAAAAATGCAAGGAGCATGAAAAGGTGTGAAAAATGCGAGGAGCAAAAAAAAAAAAAAAAGAAAGAAAGACCAGGAGCATGAAAAGGTGTGAAAAATGCGAGGAGCAAAAGAAAAAAAAAAGATCAGGAGCATGAAAAGGTGTGAAAAATGCGAGGAGCAAAAAAAAAAAAAGAAAGACCAGGAGCATGAAAAGGTGTGAAAAATGCGAGGAGCAAAAAAAAAAAAAAAAAAGAAAGACCAGGAGCAAGAAAAGGTGTGAAAAATGCGAGGAGCAAAAAAAAAAAAAGAAAGACCAGGAGCATGAAAAGGTGTGAAAAATGCGAGGGAAAAAAAAAAAAAAAAGAGAACAGGAACATGAAAAGGTGTGAAAAATGCAAGGAGCAAAAAAAAAAAAAGAAAGACCAGGAGCATGAAAAGGTGTGAAATATGCGAGGAAAAAAAAAAAAAAAGACCAGGAGCATGAAAAGGTGTGAAAAATGCGAGGAGCAAAAAAAAAAAAAAGAAAGACCAGGAGCATGAAAAGGTGTGAAAAATGCGAGGAAAAAAAAAAAAAAAGACCAGGAGCATGAAAAGGTGTGAAAAATGCGAGGAGCAAAAAAAAAAAAAGAAAGACCAGGAGCATGAAAACGTGTGAAAAATGCGAGGAGCAAAAAAAAAAAAAAAAAAAAAACCAGGAACATGAAAAGGGGTGAAAAATGCGAGGAGCAAAAAAAAAAAAAAAAAGACCAGGAGCATGAAAAGGTGTGAAAAATGCGAGGAGCAAAAGAAAAAAAAAAGACCAGGAGCATGAAAAGGTGTGAAAAATGCGAGGAAAAAAAAAAAAAAAAAAAAAAACCAGGAACATGAAAAGGTGTGAAAAATGCGAGGAGCAAAAAAAAAAAAAGAAAGACCAGGAGCATGAAAAGGTGTGAAAAATGCGAGGAGCAAAAGAAAAAAAAAAGACCAGGAGCATGAAGAGGTGTGAAAAATGCGAGGAGCATGAAAAGGTGTGAAAAATGCGAGGAGCAAAAAAAAAAAAAAAAAAAGAAAGACCAGGAGCATGAAAAGGTGTGAAAAATGCGACGAGCATGAAAAGTTGTGAAAAATGCGAGGAGCATGAAGAGGTGTGAAAAATGCGAGGAGCATGAAAAGATGTGAAAAATTCGAGGAGCAAAAAAAAAAAAAAGACCAGGAGCATGAAAAGGTGTGAAAAATGCGAGGAGCAAAAAAAAAAAAAAGAAAGAAAGACCAGGAGCATGAAAAGGTGTGAAAAATGCGAGGAGCAAAAAAAAAAAAAGAAAGACCAGGAGCATGAAAACGTGTGAAAAATGCGAGGAGCAAAAAAAAAAAAAAAAAAAAAAAAAAGAACAGGAACATGAAAAGGTGTGAAAAATGAGAGGAGCAAAAAAAAAAAAAGAAAGACCAGGAGCATGAAAACGTGTGAAAAATGCGAGGAGCAAAAAAAAAAAAAAAAAAAAAAAAAAAAACCAGGAACAAGAAAAGGTGTGAAAAAAGCGAGGAGCAAAAAAAAAAAAAGAAAGACCAGGAGCATGAAAAGGTGTGAAAAATGCGAGGAGCAAAAAAAAAAAAGAAAGACCAGGAGCATGAAAAGGTGTGAAAAATGCGAGGAGCAAAAAAAAAAAAAAAAAGACCAGGAGCATGAAAAGGTGTGAAAAATGCGAGGAGCAAAAAAAAAAAAAAAAGAGACCAGAAGCATGAAAAGGTGTGAAAAATGCGAGGAGCAAAAAAAAAAAAAAAAAGAAAAGAGACCAGGAGCATGAAAAGGTTTGAAAAATGCGAGGAGCAAAAAAAAAAAAAAAAAAAAGAAAGACCAGGAGCATGAAAAGGTGTGAAAAATGCGAGGAGCAAAAGAAAAAAAAAAGACCAGGAGCATGAAAAGATGTGAAAAATGCGAGGAGCAAAAAAAAAAAAAGAAAGACCAGGAGCATGAAAAGGTGTGAAAAATGCGACGAGCATGAAAAGTTGTGAAAAATGCGAGGAGCATGAAGAGGTGTGAAAAATGCGAGGAGCATGAAAAGGTGTGAAAAATGCGAGGAGCAAAAAAAAAAAAAAGAAAGAAAGACCAGGAGCATGAAAAGGTGTGAAAAATGCGAGGAGCAAAAAAAAAAAAAGAAAGACCAGGAGCATGAAAACGTGTGAAAAATGCGAGGAGCAAAAAAAAAAAAAAAAAAAAAAAAAGACCAGGAACATGAAAAGGTGTGAAAAATGCGAGGAGAAAAAAAAAAAAAAGAAAGACCAGGAGCATGAAAAGGTGTGAAAAATGCGAGGAGCAAAAAAAAAAAAGAAAGACCAGGAGCATGAAAAGGTGTGAAAAATGCGAGGAGCAAAAAAAAAAAAAAAAGACCAGGAGCATGAAAAGGTGTGAAAAATGCGAGGAGCAAAAAAAAAAAAAAAAGAGACCAGAAGCATGAAAAGGTGTGAAAAATGCGAGGAGCAAAAAAAAAAAAAAGAAGAAAAGAGACCAGAAGCATGAAAAGGTGTGAAAAATGCGAGGAGCAAAAAAAAAAAAAAAAAGACCAGGAGCATGAAAAGGTGTGAAAAATGCGAGGAGAAAAAAAAAAAAAAGACCAGGAGCATGAAAAGGTGTGAAAAATGCGAGGAGCAAAAAAAAAAAAAAAAGAAAGAAAGAAAGACCAGGAGCATGAAAAGGTGTGAAAAATGCGAGGAGCAAAAAAAAAAAAAAAAAAAGAAAGACCAGGAGCATGAAAAGGTGTGAAAAATGCGAGGAGCAAAAAAAAAAAAAGAAAGACCAGGAGCATGAAAACGTGTGAAAAATGCGAGGAGCAAAAAAAAAAAAAAAAAAAAAAAAAACCAGGAACATGAAAAGGTGTGAAAAATGCGAGGAGCAAAAAAAAAAAAAGAAAGACCAGGAGCATGAAAAGGTGTGAAAAATGCGAGGAGCAAAAAAAAAAAAGAAAGACCAGGAGCATGAAAAGGTGTGAAAAATGCGAGGAGCAAAAAAAAAAAAAAAAGAGACCAGAAGCATGAAAAGGTGTGAAAAATGCGAGGAGCAAAAAAAAAAAAAAAAAGAAAAGAGACCAGGAGCATGAAAAGGTTTGAAAAATGCGAGGAGCAAAAAAAAAAAAAAAAAAAAAGAAAGACCAGGAGCATGAAAAGGTGTGAAAAATGCGAGGAGCAAAAAAAAAAAAAAAAAAGACCAGGAGCATGAAAAGGTGTGAAAAATGCGAGGAGAAAAAAAAAAAAAAGACCAGGAGCATGAAAAGGTGTGAAAAATGCGAGGAGCAAAAAAAAAAAAAAAAGAAAGAAAGAAAGAGCAGGAGCATGAAAAGGTGTGAAAAATGCGAGGAGCAAAAAAAAAAAAAAAAAAAGAAAGACCAGGAGCATGAAAAGGTGTGAAAAATGCGAGGAGCAAAAAAAAAAAAAAAAAAGAAAGACCAGGAGCATGAAAAGGTGTGAAAAATGCGAGGAGCAAAAAAAAAAAAAGAAAGACCAGGAGCATGAAAAGGTGTGAAAAATGCGAGGAAAAAAAAAAAAAAAAAAAGACCAGGAACATGAAAAGGTGTGAAAAATGCGAGGAGCAAAAAAAAAAAAAGAAAGACCAGGAGCATGAAAAGGTGTGAAAAATGCGAGGAGCAAAAAAAAAAAAAAAAAAAAAAAAACCAGGAAAAAGAAAAGGAGTGAAAAAAGAGAGGAACAAAAAAAAAAAAAAAAAGACCAGGAGCATGAAAAGGTGTGAAAAATGCGAGGAGCAAAAAAAAAAAAGAAAGACCAGGAGCATGAAAAGGTGTGAAAAATGCGAGGAGCAAAAAAAAAAAAGAAAGACCAGGAGCATGAAAAGGTGTGAAAAATGCGAGGAGCAAAAAAAAAAAAAAAAGACCAGGAGCATGAAAAGGTGTGAAAAATGCGAGGAGCAAAAAAAAAAAAAAAAGAGACCAGAAGCAAGAAAAGGTGGGAAAAATGCGAGGAGCAAAAAAAAAAAAAAAAAGAAAAGAGACCAGGAGCATGAAAAGGTGTGAAAAATGCGACGAGCATGAAAAGGTGTGAAAAATGCGAGGAGCATGAAAAGGTGTGAAAAATGCGAGGAGCATGAAAAGGTGTGAAAAATGCGAGGAGCAAAAAAAAAAAAAAGAAAGAAAGACCAGGAGCATGAAAAGGTGTGAAAAATGCGAGGAGCAAAAAAAAAAAAAGAAAGACCAGGAGCATGAAAACGTGTGAAAAATGCGAGGAGCAAAAAAAAAAAAAAAAAAAAAAAAAGACCAGGAACATGAAAAGGTGTGAAAAATGCGAGGAGCAAAAAAAAAAAAAAAGAGACCAGAAGCATGAAAAGGTGTGAAAAATGCGAGGAGCAAAAAAAAAAAAAAGAAGAAAAGAGACCAGAAGCATGAAAAGGTGTGAAAAATGCGAGGAGCAAAAAAAAAAAAAAAAAGACCAGGAGCATGAAAAGGTGTGAAAAATGCGAGGAGAAAAAAAAAAAAAAGACCAGGAGCATGAAAAGGTGTGAAAAATGCGAGGAGCAAAAAAAAAAAAAAAAGAAAGAAAGAAAGACCAGGAGCATGAAAAGGTGTGAAAAATGCGAGGAGCAAAAAAAAAAAAAGAAAGACCAGGAGCATGAAAACGTGTGAAAAATGCGAGGAGCAAAAAAAAAAAAAAAAAAAAAAAAAAACCAGGAACATGAAAAGGTGTGAAAAATGCGAGGAGCAAAAAAAAAAAAAGAAAGACCAGGAGCATGAAAAGGTGTGAAAAATGCGAGGAGCAAAAAAAAAAAAGAAAGACCAGGAGCATGAAAAGGTGTGAAAAATGCGAGGAGCAAAAAAAAAAAAAAAAGAGACCAGAAGCATGAAAAGGTGTGAAAAATGCGAGGAGCAAAAAAAAAAAAAAAAAGAAAAGAGACCAGGAGCATGAAAAGGTTTGAAAAATGCGAGGAGCAAAAAAAAAAAAAAAAAAAAGAAAGACCAGGAGCATGAAAAGGTGTGAAAAATGCGAGGAGCAAAAAAAAAAAAAAAAAGACCAGGAGCATGAAAAGGTGTGAAAAATGCGAGGAGAAAAAAAAAAAAAAGACCAGGAGCATGAAAAGGTGTGAAAAATGCGAGGAGCAAAAAAAAAAAAAAAAGAAAGAAAGAAAGACCAGGAGCATGAAAAGGTGTGAAAAATGCGAGGAGCAAAAAAAAAAAAAAAAAAAGAAAGACCAGGAGCATGAAAAGGTGTGAAAAATGCGAGGAGCAAAAAAAAAAAAAGAAAGACCAGGAGCATGAAAACGTGTGAAAAATGCGAGGAGCAAAAAAAAAAAAAAAAAAAAAAAAACCAGGAACATGAAAAGGTGTGAAAAATGCGAGGAGCAAAAAAAAAAAAAGAAAGACCAGGAGCATGAAAAGGTGTGAAAAATGCGAGGAGCAAAAGAAAAAAAAAAAGACCAGGAGCATGAAAAGGTGTGAAAAATGCGAGGAAAAAAAAAAAAAAAAAAAGACCAGGAACATGAAAAGGTGTGAAAAATGCGAGGAGCAAAAAAAAAAAAAGAAAGACCAGGAGCATGAAAAGGTGTGAAAAATGCGAGGAGCAAAAGAAAAAAAAAAGACCAGGAGCATGAAGAGGTGTGAAAAATGCGAGGAGCATGAAAAGGTGTGAAAAATGCGAGGAGCAAAAAAAAAAAAAAAAAAAAGAAAGACCAGGAGCATGAAAAGGTGTGAAAAATGCGAGGAGCATGAAAAGGTGTGAAAAATGCAAGGACCATGAAAAGGTGTGAAAAATGTGAGGAGCAAAAAAAAAAAAATAGAAAGAAAGACCAGGAGCATGAAAAGGTGTGAAAAATGCGAGGAGCACAAAAAAAAAAAAGAAAGACCAGGAGCATTATAAGGTGTGAAAAATGCGAGGAGCAAAAGAAAAAAAAAAGACCAGGAGCATGAAAAGGTGTGAAAAACGCGAGGAGCAAAAAAAAAAAAAAAGAAAGACCAGGAGCATGAAAAGGTGTGAAAAATGCGGGGAGCAAAAAAAAAAAAAAGAAAGACCAGGAGCATGAAAAGGTGTGAAAAATGCGACGAGCATGAAAAGTTGTGAAAAATGCGAGGAGCATGAAGAGGTGTGAAAAGTGCGAGGAGCATGAAAAGGTGTGAAAAATTCGAGGAGCAAAAAAAAAAAAAAAAAGACCAGGAGCATGAAAAGGTGTGAAAAATGCGAGGAGCAAAAAAAAAAAAAAAAAAAAACACCAGGAGCATGAAAAGGTGTGAAAAATGCGAGGAGCAAAAAAAAAAAAAGAAAGACCAGGAGCATGAAAAGGTGTGAAAAATGCAAGGAGCATGAAAAGGTGTGAAAAATGGGAGGAGCATGAAAAGTTGTGAAAAATGCAAGGAGCATGAAAAGGTGTGAAAAATGCGAGGAGCAAAAAAAAAAAAAAAAGAAAGAAAGACCAGGAGCATGAAAAGGTGTGAAAAATGCGAGGAGCAAAAGAAAAAAAAAAGATCAGGAGCATGAAAAGGTGTGAAAAATGCGAGGAGCAAAAAAAAAAAAAGAAAGACCAGGAGCATGAAAAGGTGTGAAAAATGCGAGGAGCAAAAAAAAAAAAAAAAAAGAAAGACCAGGAGCATGAAAAGGTGTGAAAAATGCGAGGAGCAAAAAAAAAAAAAGAAAGACCAGGAGCATGAAAAGGTGTGAAAAATGCGAGGGAAAAAAAAAAAAAAAAAGACCAGGAACATGAAAAGGTGTGAAAAATGCGAGGAGCAAAAAAAAAAAAAGAAAGACCAGGAGCATGAAAAGGTGTGAAATATGCGAGGAAAAAAAAAAAAAAAGACCAGGAGCATGAAAAGGTGTGAAAAATGCGAGGAGCAAAAAAAAAAAAAGAAAGACCAGGAGCATGAAAAGGTGTGAAAAATGCGAGGAAAAAAAAAAAAAAAGACCAGGAGCATGAAAAGGTGTGAAAAATGCGAGGAGCAAAAAAAAAAAAAGAAAGACCAGGAGCATGAAAACGTGTGAAAAATGCGAGGAGCAAAAAAAAAAAAAAAAAAAAACCAGGAACAAGAAAAGGTGTGAAAAAAGCGAAGAGCAAAAAAAAAAAAAGAAAGACCAGGAGCATGAAAAGGTGTGAAAAATGCGAGGAGCAAAAGAAAAAAAAAAGACCAGGAGCATGAAAAGGTGTGAAAAATGCGAGGAAAAAAAAAAAAAAAAAAAAGACCAGGAACATGAAAAGGTGTGAAAAATGCGAGGAGCAAAAAAAAAAAAAGAAAGACCAGGAGCATGAAAAGGTGTGAAAAATGCGAGGAGCAAAAGAAAAAAAAAAGACCAGGAGCATGAAGAGGTGTGAAAAATGCGAGGAGCATGAAAAGGTGTGAAAAATGCGAGGAGCAAAAAAAAAAAAAAAAAAAGAAAGACCAGGAGCATGAAAAGGTGTGAAAAATGCGACGAGCATGAAAAGTTGTGAAAAATGCGAGGAGCATGAAGAGGTGTGAAAAATGCGAGGAGCATGAAAAGATGTGAAAAATTCGAGGAGCAAAAAAAAAAAAAAGACCAGGAGCATGAAAAGGTGTGAAAAATGCGAGGAGCAAAAAAAAAAAAAAGAAAGAAAGACCAGGAGCATGAAAAGGTGTGAAAAATGCGAGGAGCAAAAAAAAAAAAAGAAAGACCAGGAGCATGAAAACGTGTGAAAAATGCGAGGAGCAAAAAAAAAAAAAAAAAAAAAAAAAGACCAGGAACATGAAAAGGTGTGAAAAATGCGAGGAGCAAAAAAAAAAAAAGAAAGACCAGGAGCATGAAAAGGGGTGAAAAATGCGAGGAGCAAAAAAAAAAAAAAAAAAAAAAAAAAAAACCAGGAACATGAAAAGGTGTGAAAAATGCGAGGAGCAAAAAAAAAAAAAGAAAGACCAGGAGCATGAAAAGGTGTGAAAAATGCGAGGAGCAAAAAAAAAAAAGAAAGACCAGGAGCATGAAAAGGTGTGAAAAATGCGAGGAGCAAAAAAAAAAAAAAAAGACCAGGAGCATGAAAAGGTGTGAAAAATGCGAGGAGCAAAAAAAAAAAAAAAAGAGACCAGAAGCATGAAAAGGTGTGAAAAATGCGAGGAGCAAAAAAAAAAAAAAAAAGAAAAGAGACCAGGAGCATGAAAAGGTTTGAAAAATGCGAGGAGCAAAAAAAAAAAAAAAAAAAAGAAAGACCAGGAGCATGAAAAGGTGTGAAAAATGCGAGGAGCAAAAGAAAAAAAAAAGACCAGGAGCATGAAAAGATGTGAAAAATGCGAGGAGCAAAAAAAAAAAAAGAAAGACCAGGAGCATGAAAAGGTGTGAAAAATGCGACGAGCATGAAAAGTTGTGAAAAATGCGAGGAGCATGAAGAGGTGTGAAAAATGCGAGGAGCATGAAAAGGTGTGAAAAATGCGAGGAGCAAAAAAAAAAAAAAGAAAGAAAGACCAGGAGCATGAAAAGGTGTGAAAAATGCGAGGAGCAAAAAAAAAAAAAGAAAGACCAGGAGCATGAAAACGTGTGAAAAATGCGAGGAGCAAAAAAAAAAAAAAAAAAAAAAAAGACCAGGAACATGAAAAGGTGTGAAAAATGCGAGGAGCAAAAAAAAAAAAAAGAAAGACCAGGAGCATGAAAAGGTGTGAAAAATGCGAGGAGCAAAAAAAAAAAAGAAAGACCAGGAGCATGAAAAGGTGTGAAAAATGCGAGGAGCAAAAAAAAAAAAAAAAGACCAGGAGCATGAAAAGGTGTGAAAAATGCGAGGAGCAAAAAAAAAAAAAAAAGAGACCAGAAGCATGAAAAGGTGTGAAAAATGCGAGGAGCAAAAAAAAAAAAAAGAAGAAAAGAGACCAGAAGCATGAAAAGGTGTGAAAAATGCGAGGAGCAAAAAAAAAAAAAAAAAGACCAGGAGCATGAAAAGGTGTGAAAAATGCGAGGAGAAAAAAAAAAAAAAGACCAGGAGCATGAAAAGGTGTGAAAAATGCGAGGAGCAAAAAAAAAAAAAAAAGAAAGAAAGAAAGACCAGGAGCATGAAAAGGTGTGAAAAATGCGAGGAGCAAAAAAAAAAAAAAAAAAAGAAAGACCAGGAGCATGAAAAGGTGTGAAAAATGCGAGGAGCAAAAAAAAAAAAAGAAAGACCAGGAGCATGAAAACGTGTGAAAAATGCGAGGAGCAAAAAAAAAAAAAAAAAAAAAAAAAAACCAGGAACATGAAAAGGTGTGAAAAATGCGAGGAGCAAAAAAAAAAAAAGAAAGACCAGGAGCATGAAAAGGTGTGAAAAATGCGAGGAGCAAAAAAAAAAAAGAAAGACCAGGAGCATGAAAAGGTGTGAAAAATGCGAGGAGCAAAAAAAAAAAAAAAAGAGACCAGAAGCATGAAAAGGTGTGAAAAATGCGAGGAGCAAAAAAAAAAAAAAAAAGAAAAGAGACCAGGAGCATGAAAAGGTTTGAAAAATGCGAGGAGCAAAAAAAAAAAAAAAAAAAAAGAAAGACCAGGAGCATGAAAAGGTGTGAAAAATGCGAGGAGCAAAAAAAAAAAAAAAAAGACCAGGAGCATGAAAAGGAGGGAAAAAGGCGAGGAGAAAAAAAAAAAAAAGACCAGGAGCATGAAAAGGTGTGAAAAATGCGAGGAGCAAAAAAAAAAAAAAAAGAAAGAAAGAAAGAGCAGGAGCATGAAAAGGTGTGAAAAATGCGAGGAGCAAAAAAAAAAAAAAAAAAAGAAAGACCAGGAGCATGAAAAGGTGTGAAAAATGCGAGGAGAAAAAAAAAAAAAAGAAAGACCAGGAGCATGAAAAGGTGTGAAAAATGCGAGGAGCAAAAGAAAAAAAAAAGACCAGGAGCATGAAAAGGTGTGAAAAATGCGAGGAAAAAAAAAAAAAAAAAAAAGACCAGGAACATGAAAAGGTGTGAAAAATGCGAGGAGCAAAAAAAAAAAAAGAAAGACCAGGAGCATGAAAAGGTGTGAAAAATGCGAGGAGCAAAAGAAAAAAAAAAGACCAGGAGCATGAAGAGGTGTGAAAAATGCGAGGAGCATGAAAAGGTGTGAAAAATGCGAGGAGCAAAAAAAAAAAAAAAAAGAGACCAGAAGCATGAAAAGGTGTGAAAAAAGCGAGGAGCAAAAAAAAAAAAAAAAAGAAAAGAGACCAGGAGCATGAAAAGGTTTGAAAAATGCGAGGAGCAAAAAAAAAAAAAAAAAAAAGAAAGACCAGGAGCATGAAAAGGTGTGAAAAATGCGAGGAGCAAAAGAAAAAAAAAAGACCAGGAGCATGAAAAGATGTGAAAAATGCGAGGAGCAAAAAAAAAAAAAGAAAGACCAGGAGCATGAAAAGGTGTGAAAAATGCGACGAGCATGAAAAGTTGTGAAAAATGCGAGGAGCATGAAGAGGTGTGAAAAATGCGAGGAGCATGAAAAGGTGTGAAAAATGCGAGGAGCAAAAAAAAAAAAAAGAAAGAAAGACCAGGAGCATGAAAAGGTGTGAAAAATGCGAGGAGCAAAAAAAAAAAAAGAAAGACCAGGAGCATGAAAACGTGTGAAAAATGCGAGGAGCAAAAAAAAAAAAAAAAAAAAAAAAGACCAGGAACATGAAAAGGTGTGAAAAATGCGAGGAGCAAAAAAAAAAAAAAGAAAGACCAGGAGCATGAAAAGGTGTGAAAAATGCGAGGAGCAAAAAAAAAAAAGAAAGACCAGGAGCATGAAAAGGTGTGAAAAATGCGAGGAGCAAAAAAAAAAAAAAAAGAGACCAGAAGCATGAAAAGGTGTGAAAAATGCGAGGAGCAAAAAAAAAAAAAGAAGAAAAGAGACCAGAAGCATGAAAAGGTGTGAAAAATGCGAGGAGCAAAAAAAAAAAAAAAAAGAAAGACCAGGAGCATGAAAAGGTGGGAAAAAAGCGAGGAGCAAAAAAAAAAAAAAAAAAGAAAGACCAGGAGCATGAAAAGGTGTGAAAAATGCGAGGAGCAAAAAAAAAAAAAGAAAGACCAGGAGCATGAAAAGGTGTGAAAAATGCGAGGAAAAAAAAAAAAAAAAAAAGACCAGGAACATGAAAAGGTGTGAAAAATGCGAGGAGCAAAAAAAAAAAAAGAAAGACCAGGAGCATGAAAAGGTGTGAAAAATGCGAGGAAAAAAAAAAAAAAAGACCAGGAGCATGAAAAGGTGTGAAAAATGCGAGGAGCAAAAAAAAAAAAAGAAAGACCAGGAGCATGAAAAGGTGTGAAAAATGCGAGGAAAAAAAAAAAAAAAGACCAGGAGCATGAAAAGGTGTGAAAAATGCGAGGAGCAAAAAAAAAAAAAGAAAGACCAGGAGCATGAAAACGTGTGAAAAATGCGAGGAGCAAAAAAAAAAAAAAAAAAAAACCAGGAACATGAAAAGGTGTGAAAAATGCGAGGAGCAAAAAAAAAAAAAGAAAGACCAGGAGCATGAAAAGGTGTGAAAAATGCGAGGAGCAAAAGAAAAAAAAAAGACAAGGAGCATGAAAAGGTGTGAAAAATGCGAGGAAAAAAAAAAAAAAAAAAAGACCAGGAGCATGAAAAGGTGTGAAAAATGCGAGGAGCAAAAAAAAAAAAAGAAAGACCAGGAGCATGAAAAGGTGTGAAAAATGCGAGGAGCAAAAGAAAAAAAAAAGACCAGGAGCATGAAGAGGTGTGAAAAATGCGAGGAGCATGAAAAGGTGTGAAAAATGCGAGGAGCAAAAAAAAAAAAAAAAAAAGAAAGACCAGGAGCATGAAAAGGTGTGAAAAATGCGACGAGCATGAAAAGTTGTGAAAAATGCGAGGAGCATGAAGAGGTGTGAAAAATGCGAGGAGCATGAAAAGATGTGAAAAATTCGAGGAGCAAAAAAAAAAAAAAGACCAGGAGCATGAAAAGGTGTGAAAAATGCGAGGAGCAAAAAAAAAAAAAAGAAAGAAAGACCAGGAGCATGAAAAGGTGTGAAAAATGCGAGGAGCAAAAAAAAAAAAAGAAAGACCAGGAGCATGAAAACGTGTGAAAAATGCGAGGAGCAAAAAAAAAAAAGAAAGACCAGGAGCATGAAAAGGTGTGAAAAATGGGAGGAGCAAAAAAAAAAAAAAAAGACCAGGAGCATGAAAAGGTGTGAAAAATGCGAGGAGCAAAAAAAAAAAAAAAAGAGACCAGAAGCATGAAAAGGTGTGAAAAATGCGAGGAGCAAAAAAAAAAAAAAAAAGAAAAGAGACCAGGAGCATGAAAAGGTTTGAAAAATGCGAGGAGCAAAAAAAAAAAAAAAAAAAAGAAAGACCAGGAGCATGAAAAGGTGTGAAAAATGCGAGGAGCAAAAGAAAAAAAAAAGACCAGGAGCATGAAAAGATGTGAAAAATGCGAGGAGCAAAAAAAAAAAAAGAAAGACCAGGAGCATGAAAAGGTGTGAAAAATGCGACGAGCATGAAAAGTTGTGAAAAATGCGAGGAGCATGAAGAGGTGTGAAAAATGCGAGGAGCATGAAAAGGTGTGAAAAATGCGAGGAGCAAAAAAAAAAAAAAGAAAGAAAGACCAGGAGCATGAAAAGGTGTGAAAAATGCGAGGAGCAAAAAAAAAAAAAGAAAGACCAGGAGCATGAAAACGTGTGAAAAATGCGAGGAGCAAAAAAAAAAAAAAAAAAAAAAAAGACCAGGAACATGAAAAGGTGTGAAAAATGCGAGGAGCAAAAAAAAAAAAAAGAAAGACCAGGAGCATGAAAAGGTGTGAAAAATGCGAGGAGCAAAAAAAAAAAAGAAAGACCAGGAGCATGAAAAGGTGTGAAAAATGCGAGGAGCAAAAAAAAAAAAAAAAGACCAGGAGCATGAAAAGGTGTGAAAAATGCGAGGAGCAAAAAAAAAAAAAAAAGAGACCAGAAGCATGAAAAGGTGTGAAAAATGCGAGGAGCAAAAAAAAAAAAAAGAAGAAAAGAGACCAGAAGCATGAAAAGGTGTGAAAAATGCGAGGAGCAAAAAAAAAAAAAAAAAGACCAGGAGCATGAAAAGGTGTGAAAAATGCGAGGAGAAAAAAAAAAAAAAGACCAGGAGCATGAAAAGGTGTGAAAAATGCGAGGAGCAAAAAAAAAAAAAAAAGAAAGAAAGAAAGACCAGGAGCATGAAAAGGTGTGAAAAATGCGAGGAGCAAAAAAAAAAAAAAAAAAAGAAAGACCAGGAGCATGAAAAGGTGTGAAAAATGCGAGGAGCAAAAAAAAAAAAAGAAAGACCAGGAGCATGAAAACGTGTGAAAAATGCGAGGAGCAAAAAAAAAAAAAAAAAAAAAAAAACCAGGAACATGAAAAGGTGTGAAAAATGCGAGGAGCAAAAAAAAAAAAAGAAAGACCAGGAGCATGAAAAGGTGTGAAAAATGCGAGGAGCAAAAAAAAAAAAGAAAGACCAGGAGCATGAAAAGGTGTGAAAAATGCGAGGAGCAAAAAAAAAAAAAAAAAGAGACCAGAAGCATGAAAAGGTGTGAAAAATGCGAGGAGCAAAAAAAAAAAAAAAAAGAAAAGAGACCAGGAGCATGAAAAGGTTTGAAAAATGCGAGGAGCAAAAAAAAAAAAAAAAAAAAGAAAGACCAGGAGCATGAAAAGGTGTGAAAAATGCGAGGAGCAAAAAAAAAAAAAAAAAGACCAGGAGCATGAAAAGGTGTGAAAAATGCGAGGAGAAAAAAAAAAAAAAGACCAGGAGCATGAAAAGGTGTGAAAAATGCGAGGAGCAAAAAAAAAAAAAAAAGAAAGAAAGAAAGACCAGGAGCATGAAAAGGTGTGAAAAATGCGAGGAGCAAAAAAAAAAAAAAAAAAAGAAAGACCAGGAGCATGAAAAGGTGTGAAAAATGCGAGGAGCAAAAAAAAAAAAAGAAAGACCAGGAGCATGAAAACGTGTGAAAAATGCGAGGAGCAAAAAAAAAAAAAAAAAAAAAAAAAACCAGGAACATGAAAAGGTGTGAAAAATGCGAGGAGCAAAAAAAAAAAAAGAAAGACCAGGAGCATGAAAAGGTGTGAAAAATGCGAGGAGCAAAAGAAAAAAAAAAAGACCAGGAGCATGAAAAGGTGTGAAAAATGCGAGGAAAAAAAAAAAAAAAAAAAGACCAGGAACATGAAAAGGTGTGAAAAATGCGAGGAGCAAAAAAAAAAAAAGAAAGACCAGGAGCATAAAAAGGTGTGAAAAATGCGAGGAGCAAAAGAAAAAAAAAAGACCAGGAGCATGAAGAGGTGTGAAAAATGCGAGGAGCATGAAAAGGTGTGAAAAATGCGAGGAGCAAAAAAAAAAAAAAAAGAGACCAGAAGCATGAAAAGGTGTGAAAAATGCGAGGAGCAAAAAAAAAAAAAAAAAGAAAAGAGACCAGGAGCATGAAAAGGTTTGAAAAATGCGAGGAGCAAAAAAAAAAAAAAAAAAAAGAAAGACCAGGAGCATGAAAAGGTGTGAAAAATGCGAGGAGCAAAATAAAAAAAAAAGACCAGGAGCATGAAAAGATGTGAAAAATGCGAGGAGCAAAAAAAAAAAAAGAAAGACCAGGAGCATGAAAAGGTGTGAAAAATGCGACGAGCATGAAAAGTTGTGAAAAATGCGAGGAGCATGAAGAGGTGTGAAAAATGCGAGGAGCATGAAAAGGTGTGAAAAATGCGAGGAGCAAAAAAAAAAAAAAGAAAGAAAGACCAGGAGCATGAAAAGGTGTGAAAAATGCGAGGAGCAAAAAAAAAAAAAGAAAGACCAGGAGCATGAAAACGTGTGAAAAATGCGAGGAGCAAAAAAAAAAAAAAAAAAAAAAAAGACCAGGAACATGAAAAGGTGTGAAAAATGCGAGGAGCAAAAAAAAAAAAAAGAAAGACCAGGAGCATGAAAAGGTGTGAAAAATGCGAGGAGCAAAAAAAAAAAAGAAAGACCAGGAGCATGAAAAGGTGTGAAAAATGCGAGGAGCAAAAAAAAAAAAAAAAGACCAGGAGCATGAAAAGGTGTGAAAAATGCGAGGAGCAAAAAAAAAAAAAAAAGAGACCAGAAGCATGAAAAGGTGTGAAAAATGCGAGGAGCAAAAAAAAAAAAAAGAAGAAAAGAGACCAGAAGCATGAAAAGGTGTGAAAAATGCGAGGAGCAAAAAAAAAAAAAAAAAGACCAGGAGCATGAAAAGGTGTGAAAAATGCGAGGAGAAAAAAAAAAAAAAGACCAGGAGCATGAAAAGGTGTGAAAAATGCGAGGAGCAAAAAAAAAAAAAAAAGAAAGAAAGAAAGACCAGGAGCATGAAAAGGTGTGAAAAATGCGAGGAGCAAAAAAAAAAAAAAAAAAAAAAAAAAACCAGGAACATGAAAAGGTGTGAAAAATGCGAGGAGCAAAAAAAAAAAAAGAAAGACCAGGAGCATGAAAAGGTGTGAAAAATGCGAGGAGCAAAAAAAAAAAAGAAAGACCAGGAGCATGAAAAGGTGTGAAAAATGCGAGGAGCAAAAAAAAAAAAAAAAGAGACCAGAAGCATGAAAAGGTGTGAAAAATGCGAGGAGCAAAAAAAAAAAAAAAAAGAAAAGAGACCAGGAGCATGAAAAGGTTTGAAAAATGCGAGGAGCAAAAAAAAAAAAAAAAAAAAGAAAGACCAGGAGCATGAAAAGGTGTGAAAAATGCGAGGAGCAAAAAAAAAAAAAAAACGACCAGGAGCATGAAAAGGTGTGAAAAATGCGAGGAGAAAAAAAAAAAAAAGACCAGGAGCATGAAAAGGTGTGAAAAATGCGAGGAGCAAAAAAAAAAAAAAAAAAAAGAAAGAAAGACCAGGAGCATGAAAAGGTGTGAAAAATGCGAGGAGCAAAAAAAAAAAAAAAAAAAGAAAGACCAGGAGCATGAAAAGGTGTGAAAAATGCGAGGAGCAAAAAAAAAAAAAGAAAGACCAGGAGCATGAAAACGTGTGAAAAATGCGAGGAGCAAAAAAAAAAAAAAAAAAAAAAAACCAGGAACATGAAAAGGTGTGAAAAATGCGAGGAGCAAAAAAAAAAAAAAGAAAGACCAGGAGCATGAAAAGGTGTGAAAAATGCGAGGAGCAAAAGAAAAAAAAAAAGACCAGGAGCATGAAAAGGTGTGAAAAATGCGAGGAAAAAAAAAAAAAAAAAAAGACCAGGAACATGAAAAGGTGTGAAAAATGCGAGGAGCAAAAAAAAAAAAAGAAAGACCAGGAGCATGAAAAGGTGTGAAAAATGCGAGGAGCAAAAGAAAAAAAAAAGACCAGGAGCATGAAGAGGTGTGAAAAATGCGAGGAGCATGAAAAGGTGTGAAAAATGCGAGGAGCAAAAAAAAAAAAAAAAAAAAAAAAGACCAGGAGCATGAAAAGGTGTGAAAAATGCGAGGAGCATGAAAAGGTGTGAAAAATGCAAGGACCATGAAAAGGTGTGAAAAATGTGAGGAGCAAAAAAAAAAAAATAGAAAGAAAGACCAGGAGCATGAAAAGGTGTGAAAAATGCGAGGAGCACAAAAAAAAAAAAGAAAGACCAGGAGCATTATAAGGTGTGAAAAATGCGAGGAGTAAAAGAAAAAAAAAAGACCAGGAGCATGAAAAGGTGTGAAAAACGCGAGGAGCAAAAAAAAAAAAAAAGAAAGACCAGGAGCATGAAAAGGTGTGAAAAATGCGGGGAGCAAAAAAAAAAAAAAGAAAGACCAGGAGCATGAAAAGGTGTGAAAAATGCGACGAGCATGAAAAGTTGTGAAAAATGCGAGGAGCATGAAGAGGTGTGAAAAATGCGAGGAGCATGAAAAGGTGTGAAAAATTCGAGGAGCAAAAAAAAAAAAAAAAAGACCAGGAGCATGAAAAGGTGTGAAAAATGCGAGGAGCAAAAAAAAAAAAAAAAAAAAAAAACAAGGAGCATGAAAAGGTGTGAAAAATGCGAGGAGCAAAAAAAAAAAAAGAAAGACCAGGAGCATGAAAAGGTGTGAAAAATGCAAGGAGCATGAAAAGGTGTGAAAAATGGGAGGAGCATGAAAAGTTGTGAAAAATGCAAGGAGCATGAAAAGGTGTGAAAAATGCGAGGAGCAAAAAAAAAAAAAAAGAAAGAAAGACCAGGAGCATGAAAAGGTGTGAAAAATGCGAGGAGCAAAAGAAAAAAAAAAGATCAGGAGCATGAAAAGGTGTGAAAAATGCGAGGAGCAAAAAAAAAAAAAAAAAAGAAAGACCAGGAGCATGAAAAGGTGTGAAAAATGCGAGGAGCAAAAAAAAAAAAAGAAAGACCAGGAGCATGAAAAGGTGTGAAAAATGCGAGGAAAAAAAAAAAAAAAAAAAAGACCAGGAACATGAAAAGGTGTGAAAAATGCGAGGAGCAAAAAAAAAAAAAGAAAGACCAGGAGCATGAAAAGGTGTGAAAAATGCGAGGAAAAAAAAAAAAAAAGACCAGGAGCATGAAAAGGTGTGAAAAATGCGAGGAGCAAAAAAAAAAAAAGAAAGACCAGGAGCATGAAAAGGTGTGAAAAATGCGAGGAAAAAAAAAAAAAAAGACCAGGAGCATGAAAAGGTGTGAAAAATGCGAGGAGCAAAAAAAAAAAAAGAAAGACCAGGAGCATGAAAACGTGTGAAAAATGCGAGGAGCAAAAAAAAAAAAAAAAAAAAACCAGGAACATGAAAAGGTGTGAAAAATGCGAGGAGCAAAAAAAAAAAAAGAAAGACCAGGAGCATGAAAAGGTGGGAAAAATGCGAGGAGCAAAAGAAAAAAAAAAGACCAGGAGCATGAAAAGGTGTGAAAAATGCGAGGAAAAAAAAAAAAAAAAAAAAGACCAGGAACATGAAAAGGTGTGAAAAATGCGAGGAGCAAAAAAAAAAAAAGAAAGACCAGGAGCATGAAAAGGTGTGAAAAATGCGAGGAGCAAAAGAAAAAAAAAAGACCAGGAGCATGAAGAGGTGTGAAAAATGCGAGGAGCATGAAAAGGTGTGAAAAATGCGAGGAGCAAAAAAAAAAAAAAAAAAGAAAGACCAGGAGCATGAAAAGGTGTGAAAAATGCGACGAGCATGAAAAGTTGTGAAAAATGCGAGGAGCATGAAGAGGTGTGAAAAATGCGAGGAGCATGAAAAGATGTGAAAAATTCGAGGAGCAAAAAAAAAAAAAAGACCAGGAGCATGAAAAGGTGTGAAAAAAGCGAGGAGCAAAAAAAAAAAAAAGAAAGAAAGACCAGGAGCATGAAAAGGTGTGAAAAATGCGAGGAGCAAAAAAAAAAAAAGAAAGACCAGGAGCATGAAAACGTGTGAAAAATGCGAGGAGCAAAAAAAAAAAAAAAAAAAAAAAAAAGACCAGGAACATGAAAAGGTGTGAAAAATGCGAGGAGCAAAAAAAAAAAAGAAAGACCAGGAGCATGAAAACGTGTGAAAAATGCGAGGAGCAAAAAAAAAAAAAAAAAAAAAAAAAAACCAGGAACATGAAAAGGTGTGAAAAATGCGAGGAGCAAAAAAAAAAAAAGAAAGACCAGGAGCATGAAAAGGTGTGAAAAATGCGAGGAGCAAAAAAAAAAAAGAAAGACCAGGAGCATGAAAAGGTGTGAAAAATGGGAGGAGCAAAAAAAAAAAAAAAAGACCAGGAGCATGAAAAGGTGTGAAAAATGCGAGGAGCAAAAAAAAAAAAAAAAGAGACCAGAAGCATGAAAAGGTGTGAAAAATGCGAGGAGCAAAAAAAAAAAAAAAAAGAAAAGAGACCAGGAGCATGAAAAGGTTTGAAAAATGCGAGGAGCAAAAAAAAAAAAAAAAAAAAGAAAGACCAGGAGCATGAAAAGGTGTGAAAAATGCGAGGAGCAAAAGAAAAAAAAAAGACCAGGAGCATGAAAAGATGTGAAAAATGCGAGGAGCAAAAAAAAAAAAAGAAAGACCAGGAGCATGAAAAGGTGTGAAAAATGCGACGAGCATGAAAAGTTGTGAAAAATGCGAGGAGCATGAAGAGGTGTGAAAAATGCGAGGAGCATGAAAAGGTGTGAAAAATGCGAGGAGCAAAAAAAAAAAAAAGAAAGAAAGACCAGGAGCATGAAAAGGTGTGAAAAATGCGAGGAGCAAAAAAAAAAAAAGAAAGACCAGGAGCATGAAAACGTGTGAAAAATGCGAGGAGCAAAAAAAAAAAAAAAAAAAAAAAAAGACCAGGAACATGAAAAGGTGTGAAAAATGCGAGGAGCAAAAAAAAAAAAAAGAAAGACCAGGAGCATGAAAAGGTGTGAAAAATGCGAGGAGCAAAAAAAAAAAAGAAAGACCAGGAGCATGAAAAGGTGTGAAAAATGCGAGGAGCAAAAAAAAAAAAAAAAGACCAGGAGCATGAAAAGGTGTGAAAAATGCGAGGAGCAAAAAAAAAAAAAAAAGAGACCAGAAGCATGAAAAGGTGTGAAAAATGCGAGGAGCAAAAAAAAAAAAAAGAAGAAAAGAGACCAGAAGCATGAAAAGGTGTGAAAAATGCGAGGAGCAAAAAAAAAAAAAAAAAGACCAGGAGCATGAAAAGGTGTGAAAAATGCGAGGAGAAAAAAAAAAAAAAGACCAGGAGCATGAAAAGGTGTGAAAAATGCGAGGAGCAAAAAAAAAAAAAAAAGAAAGAAAGAAAGACCAGGAGCATGAAAAGGTGTGAAAAATGCGAGGAGCAAAAAAAAAAAAAAAAAAAGAAAGACCAGGAGCATGAAAAGGTGTGAAAAATGCGAGGAGCAAAAAAAAAAAAAGAAAGACCAGGAGCATGAAAACGTGTGAAAAATGCGAGGAGCAAAAAAAAAAAAAAAAAAAAAAAAACCAGGAACATGAAAAGGTGTGAAAAATGCGAGGAGCAAAAAAAAAAAAAGAAAGACCAGGAGCATGAAAAGGTGTGAAAAATGCGAGGAGCAAAAAAAAAAAAGAAAGACCAGGAGCATGAAAAGGTGTGAAAAATACGAGGAGCAAAAAAAAAAAAAAAAAGAGACCAGAAGCATGAAAAGGTGTGAAAAATGCGAGGAGCAAAAAAAAAAAAAAAAAGAAAAGAGACCAGGAGCATGAAAAGGTTTGAAAAATGCGAGGAGCAAAAAAAAAAAAAAAAAAAAGAAAGACCAGGAGCATGAAAAGGTGTGAAAAATGCGAGGAGCAAAAAAAAAAAAAAAAAGACCAGGAGCATGAAAAGGTGTGAAAAATGCGAGGAGAAAAAAAAAAAAAGACCAGGAGCATGAAAAGGTGTGAAAAATGCGAGGAGCAAAAAAAAAAAAAAAAAGAAAGAAAGAAAGACCAGGAGCATGAAAAGGTGTGAAAAATGCGAGGAGCAAAAAAAAAAAAAAAAAAGAAAGACCAGGAGCATGAAAAGGTGTGAAAAATGCGAGGAGCAAAAAAAAAAAAAGAAAGACCAGGAGCATGAAAACGTGTGAAAAATGCGAGGAGCAAAAAAAAAAAAAAAAAAAAAAAAAACCAGGAACATGAAAAGGTGTGAAAAAGGCGAGGAGCAAAAAAAAAAAAAGAAAGACCAGGAGCATGAAAAGGTGTGAAAAATGCGAGGAGCAAAAGAAAAAAAAAAGACCAGGAGCATGAAAAGGTGTGAAAAATGCGAGGAAAAAAAAAAAAAAAAAAAAGACCAGGAACATGAAAAGGTGTGAAAAATGCGAGGAGCAAAAAAAAAAAAAGAAAGACCAGGAGCATAAAAAGGTGTGAAAAATGCGAGGAGCAAAAGAAAAAAAAAAGACCAGGAGCATGAAGAGGTGTGAAAAATGCGAGGAGCATGAAAAGGTGTGAAAAATGCGAGGAGCAAAAAAAAAAAAAAAAGAGACCAGAAGCATGAAAAGGTGTGAAAAATGCGACGAGCATGAAAAGTTGTGAAAAATGCGAGGAGCATGAAGAGGTGTGAAAAATGCGAGGAGCATGAAAAGGTGTGAAAAATGCGAGGAGCAAAAAAAAAAAAAAGAAAGAAAGACCAGGAGCATGAAAAGGTGTGAAAAATGCGAGGAGCAAAAAAAAAAAAAGAAAGACCAGGAGCATGAAAACGTGTGAAAAATGCGAGGAGCAAAAAAAAAAAAAAAAAAAAAAAAAAGACCAGGAACATGAAAAGGTGTGAAAAATGCGAGGAGCAAAAAAAAAAAAAAGAAAGACCAGGAGCATGAAAAGGTGTGAAAAATGCGAGGAGCAAAAAAAAAAAAGAAAGACCAGGAGCATGAAAAGGTGTGAAAAATGCGAGGAGCAAAAAAAAAAAAAAAAGACCAGGAGCATGAAAAGGTGTGAAAAATGCGAGGAGCAAAAAAAAAAAAAAAAGAGACCAGAAGCATGAAAAGGTGTGAAAAATGCGAGGAGCAAAAAAAAAAAAAAGAAGAAAAGAGACCAGAAGCATGAAAAGGTGTGAAAAATGCGAGGAGCAAAAAAAAAAAAAAAAAGACCAGGAGCATGAAAAGGTGTGAAAAATGCGAGGAGAAAAAAAAAAAAAAGACCAGGAGCATGAAAAGGTGTGAAAAATGCGAGGAGCAAAAAAAAAAAAAAAAGAAAGAAAGAAAGACCAGGAGCATGAAAAGGTGTGAAAAATGCGAGGAGCAAAAAAAAAAAAAAAAAAAAAAAAAAACCAGGAACAAGAAAAAGAGTGAAAAATGAGAGGAGAAAAAAAAAAAAAAGAAAGACCAGGAGCATGAAAAGGTGTGAAAAATGCGAGGAGCAAAAAAAAAAAAGAAAGACCAGGAGCATGAAAAGGTGTGAAAAATGCGAGGAGCAAAAAAAAAAAAAAAAGAGACCAGAAGCATGAAAAGGTGTGAAAAATGCGAGGAGCAAAAAAAAAAAAAAAAAGAAAAGAGACCAGGAGCATGAAAAGGTTTGAAAAATGCGAGGAGCAAAAAAAAAAAAAAAAAAAAAGAAAGACCAGGAGCATGAAAAGGTGTGAAAAATGCGAGGAGCAAAAAAAAAAAAAAAACGACCAGGAGCATGAAAAGGTGTGAAAAATGCGAGGAGAAAAAAAAAAAAAAGACCAGGAGCATGAAAAGGTGTGAAAAATGCGAGGAGCAAAAAAAAAAAAAAAAGAAAGAAAGAAAGACCAGGAGCATGAAAAGGTGTGAAAAATGCGAGGAGCAAAAAAAAAAAAAAAAAAAAAGAAAGACCAGGAGCATGAAAAGGTGTGAAAAATGCGAGGAGCAAAAAAAAAAAAAGAAAGACCAGGAGCATGAAAACGTGTGAAAAATGCGAGGAGCAAAAAAAAAAAAAAAAAAAAAAAAAACCAGGAACATGAAAAGGTGTGAAAAATGCGAGGAGCAAAAAAAAAAAAAAGAAAGACCAGGAGCATGAAAAGGTGTGAAAAATGCGAGGAGCAAAAGAAAAAAAAAAAGACCAGGAGCATGAAAAGGTGTGAAAAATGCGAGGAAAAAAAAAAAAAAAAAAAGACCAGGAACATGAAAAGGTGTGAAAAATGCGAGGAGCAAAAAAAAAAAAAGAAAGACCAGGAGCATGAAAAGGTGTGAAAAATGCGAGGAGCAAAAGAAAAAAAAAAGACCAGGAGCATGAAGAGGTGTGAAAAATGCGAGGAGCATGAAAAGGTGTGAAAAATGCGAGGAGCAAAAAAAAAAAAAAAAAAAGAAAGACCAGGAGCATGAAAAGGTGTGAAAAATGCGAGGAGCATGAAAAGGTGTGAAAAATGCAAGGACCATGAAAAGGTGTGAAAAATGTGAGGAGCAAAAAAAAAAAAATAGAAAGAAAGACCAGGAGCATGAAAAGGTGTGAAAAATGCGAGGAGCACAAAAAAAAAAAAGAAAGACCAGGAGCATTATAAGGTGTGAAAAATGCGAGGAGTAAAAGAAAAAAAAAAGACCAGGAGCATGAAAAGGTGTGAAAAACGCGAGGAGCAAAAAAAAAAAAAAAGAAAGACCAGGAGCATGAAAAGGTGTGAAAAATGCGGGGAGCAAAAAAAAAAAAAAGAAAGACCAGGAGCATGAAAAGGTGTGAAAAATGCGACGAGCATGAAAAGTTGTGAAAAATGCGAGGAGCATGAAGAGGTGTGAAAAGTGCGAGGAGCATGAAAAGGTGTGAAAAATTCGAGGAGCAAAAAAAAAAAAAAAAAGACCAGGAGCATGAAAAGGTGTGAAAAATGCGAGGAGCAAAAAAAAAAAAAAAAAAAAAAACACCAGGAGCATGAAAAGGGGTGAAAAATGCGAGGAGCAAAAAAAAAAAAAGAAAGACCAGGAGCATGAAAAGGTGTGAAAAATGCAAGGAGCATGAAAAGGTGTGAAAAATGGGAGGAGCATGAAAAGTTGTGAAAAATGCAAGGAGCATGAAAAGGTGTGAAAAATGCGAGGAGCAAAAAAAAAAAAAAAGAAAGAAAGACCAGGAGCATGAAAAGGTGTGAAAAATGCGAGGAGCAAAAGAAAAAAAAAAGATCAGGAGCATGAAAAGGTGTGAAAAATGCGAGGAGCAAAAAAAAAAAAAGAAACACCAGGAGCATGAAAAGGTGTGAAAAATGCGAGGAGCAAAAAAAAAAAAAAAAAAGAAAGACCAGGAGCATGAAAAGGTGTGAAAAATGCGAGGAGCAAAAAAAAAAAAAGAAAGACCAGGAGCATGAAAAGGTGTGAAAAATGCGAGGAAAAAAAAAAAAAAAAAAAAGACCAGGAACATGAAAAGGTGTGAAAAATGCGAGGAGCAAAAAAAAAAAAAGAAAGACCAGGAGCATGAAAAGGTGTGAAAAATGCGAGGAAAAAAAAAAAAAAGACCAGGAGCATGAAAAGGTGTGAAAAATGCGAGGAACAAAAAAAAAAAAAAAAAAGACCAGGAGCATGAAAAGGTGTGAAAAATGCGAGGAGAAAAAAAAAAAAAGACCAGGAGCATGAAAAGGTGTGAAAAATGCGAGGAGCAAAAAAAAAAAAAAAAAAAGAAAGACCAGGAGCATGAAAAGGTGTGAAAAATGCGAGGAGCAAAAAAAAAAAAAGAAAGACCAGGAGCATGAAAACGTGTGAAAAATGCGAGGAGCAAAAAAAAAAAAGAAAGACCAGGAGCATGAAAAGGTGTGAAAAATGCGAGGAGCAAAAAAAAAAAAAGAAAGACCAGGAGCAAGAAAAGGTGGAAAAAAGGCGAGGAAAAAAAAAAAAAAAGACCAGGAGCATGAAAAGGTGTGAAAAATGCGAGGAGCAAAAAAAAAAAAAGAAAGACCAGGAGCATGAAAAGGTGTGAAAAATGCAAGGAGCATGAAAAGGTGTGAAAAATGGGAGGAGCATGAAAAGTTGTGAAAAATGCAAGGAGCATGAAAAGGTTTGAAAAATGCGAGGAGCAAAAAAAAAAAAAAAAGAAAGAAAGACCAGGAGCATGAAAAGGTGTGAAAAATGCGAGGAGCAAAAGAAAAAAAAAAGATCAGGAGCATGAAAAGGTGTGAAAAATGCGAGGAGCAAAAAAAAAAAAAGAAAGACCAGGAGCATGAAAAGGTGTGAAAAATGCGAGGAGCAAAAAAAAAAAAAAAAAAGAAAGACCAGGAGCATGAAAAGGTGTGAAAAATGCGAGGAGCAAAAAAAAAAAAAGAAAGACCAGGAGCATGAAAAGGTGTGAAAAATGCGAGGAAAAAAAAAAAAAAAAAAAAGACCAGGAACATGAAAAGGTGTGAAAAATGCGAGGAGCAAAAAAAAAAAAAGAAAGACCAGGAGCATGAAAAGGTGTGAAAAATGCGAGGAAAAAAAAAAAAAAAGACCAGGAGCATGAAAAGGTGTGAAAAATGCGAGGAGCAAAAAAAAAAAAAGAAAGACCAGGAGCATGAAAAGGTGTGAAAAATGCGAGGAAAAAAAAAAAAAAAGACCAGGAGCATGAAAAGGTGTGAAAAATGCGAGGAGCAAAAAAAAAAAAAGAAAGACCAGGAGCATGAAAACGTGTGAAAAATGCGAGGAGCAAAAAAAAAAAAAAAAAAAAAACCAGGAACATGAAAAGGTGTGAAAAATGCGAGGAGCAAAAAAAAAAAAAGAAAGACCAGGAGCATGAAAAGGTGTGAAAAATGCGAGGAGCAAAAGAAAAAAAAAAGACCAGGAGCATGAAAAGGTGTGAAAAATGCGAGGAAAAAAAAAAAAAAAAAAAAGACCAGGAACATGAAAAGGTGTGAAAAATGCGAGGAGCAAAAAAAAAAAAAGAAAGACCAGGAGCATGAAAAGGTGTGAAAAATGCGAGGAGCAAAAGAAAAAAAAAAGACCAGGAGCATGAAGAGGTGTGAAAAATGCGAGGAGCATGAAAAGGTGTGAAAAATGCGAGGAGCAAAAAAAAAAAAAAAAAAAGAAAGACCAGGAGCATGAAAAGGTGTGAAAAATGCGACGAGCATGAAAAGTTGTGAAAAATGCGAGGAGCATGAAGAGGTGTGAAAAATGCGAGGAGCATGAAAAGATGTGAAAAATTCGAGGAGCAAAAAAAAAAAAAGACCAGGAGCATGAAAAGGTGTGAAAAATGCGAGGAGCAAAAAAAAAAAAAAGAAAGAAAGACCAGGAGCATGAAAAGGTGTGAAAAATGCGAGGAGCAAAAAAAAAAAAAGAAAGACCAGGAGCATGAAAACGTGTGAAAAATGCGAGGAGCAAAAAAAAAAAAAAAAAAAAAAAAAACCAGGAACATGAAAAGGTGTGAAAAATGCGAGGAGCAAAAAAAAAAAAAGAAAGACCAGGAGCATGAAAAGGTGTGAAAAATGCGAGGAGCAAAAAAAAAAAAGAAAGACCAGGAGCATGAAAAGGTGTGAAAAATGCGAGGAGCAAAAAAAAAAAAAAAAGACCAGGAGCATGAAAAGGTGTGAAAAATGCGAGGAGCAAAAAAAAAAAAAAAAGAGACCAGAAGCATGAAAAGGTGTGAAAAATGCGAGGAGCAAAAAAAAAAAAAAAAAAGAAAAGAGACCAGGAGCATGAAAAGGTTTGAAAAATGCGAGGAGCAAAAAAAAAAAAAAAAAAAAGAAAGACCAGGAGCATGAAAAGGTGTGAAAAATGCGAGGAGCAAAAGAAAAAAAAAAGACCAGGAGCATGAAAAGATGTGAAAAATGCGAGGAGCAAAAAAAAAAAAAGAAAGACCAGGAGCATGAAAAGGTGTGAAAAATGCGACGAGCATGAAAAGTTGTGAAAAATGCGAGGAGCATGAAGAGGTGTGAAAAATGCGAGGAGCATGAAAAGGTGTGAAAAATGCGAGGAGCAAAAAAAAAAAAAAGAAGAAAAGAGACCAGAAGCATGAAAAGGTGTGAAAAATGCGAGGAGCAAAAAAAAAAAAAAAAGACCAGGAGCATGAAAAGGTGTGAAAAATGCGAGGAGCAAAAAAAAAAAAAAAAGAAAGAAAGAAAGACCAGGAGCATGAAAAGGTGTGAAAAATGCGAGGAGCAAAAAAAAAAAAAAAAGAAAGAAAGAAAGACCAGGAGCATGAAAAGGTGTGAAAAATGCGAGGAGCAAAAAAAAAAAAGAAAGACCAGGAGCATGAAAAGGTGTGAAAAATGCGAGGAGCAAAAAAAAAAAAAAAAGAGACCAGAAGCATGAAAAGGTGTGAAAAATGCGAGGAGCAAAAAAAAAAAAAAAAAGAAAAGAGACCAGGAGCATGAAAAGGTTTGAAAAATGCGAGGAGCAAAAAAAAAAAAAAAAAAAAGAAAGACCAGGAGCATGAAAAGGTGTGAAAAATGCGAGGAGCAAAAAAAAAAAAAAAAAGACCAGGAGCAAGAAAAGGTGTGAAAAATGCGAGGAGAAAAAAAAAAAAAAGACCAGGAGCATGAAAAGGTGTGAAAAATGCAAGGAGCAAAAAAAAAAAAAAAAGAAAGAAAGAAAGACCAGGAGCATGAAAAGGTGTGAAAAATGCGAGGAGCAAAAAAAAAAAAAAAAAAAGAAAGACCAGGAGCATGAAAAGGTGTGAAAAATGCGAGGAGCAAAAAAAAAAAAAGAAAGACCAGGAGCATGAAAACGTGTGAAAAATGCGAGGAGCAAAAAAAAAAAAAAAAAAAAAAAAAACCAGGAACATGAAAAGGTGTGAAAAATGCGAGGAGCAAAAGAAAAAAAAAAGACCAGGAGCATGAAAAGGTGTGAAAAATGCGAGGAGCAAAAAAAAAAAAAAAAAAAGAAAGACCAGGAGCATGAAAAGGTGTGAAAAATGCGACGAGCATGAAAAGTTGTGAAAAATGCGAGGAGCATGAAGAGGTGTGAAAAATGCGAGGAGCATGAAAAGATGTGAAAAATTCGAGGAGCAAAAAAAAAAAAAAGACCAGGAGCATGAAAAGGTGTGAAAAATGCGAGGAGCAAAAAAAAAAAAAAAGAAAGAAAGACCAGGAGCATGAAAAGGTGTGAAAAATGCGAGGAGCAAAAAAAAAAAAAGAAAGACCAGGAGCATGAAAACGTGTGAAAAATGCGAGGAGCAAAAAAAAAAAAAAAAAAAAAAAAGAACAGGAACATGAAAAGGTGTGAAAAATGCGAGGAGCAAAAAAAAAAAAAGAAAGACCAGGAGCATGAAAACGTGTGAAAAATGCGAGGAGCAAAAAAAAAAAAAAAAAAAAAAAAAAACCAGGAACATGAAAAGGTGTGAAAAATGCGAGGAGCAAAAAAAAAAAAAGAAAGACCAGGAGCATGAAAAGGTGTGAAAAATGCGAGGAGCAAAAAAAAAAAAGAAAGACCAGGAGCATGAAAAGGTGTGAAAAATGCGAGGAGCAAAAAAAAAAAAAAAAGACCAGGAGCATGAAAAGGTGTGAAAAATGCGAGGAGCAAAAAAAAAAAAAAAAGAGACCAGAAGCATGAAAAGGTGTGAAAAATGCGAGGAGCAAAAAAAAAAAAAAAAAGAAAAGAGACCAGGAGCATGAAAAGGTTTGAAAAATGCGAGGAGCAAAAAAAAAAAAAAAAAAAAGAAAGACCAGGAGCATGAAAAGGTGTGAAAAATGCGAGGAGCAAAAGAAAAAAAAAAGACCAGGAGCATGAAAAGATGTGAAAAATGCGAGGAGCAAAAAAAAAAAAAGAAAGACCAGGAGCATGAAAAGGTGTGAAAAATGCGACGAGCATGAAAAGTTGTGAAAAATGCGAGGAGCATGAAGAGGTGTGAAAAATGCGAGGAGCATGAAAAGGTGTGAAAAATGCGAGGAGCAAAAAAAAAAAAAAGAAAGAAAGACCAGGAGCATGAAAAGGTGTGAAAAATGCGAGGAGCAAAAAAAAAAAAAGAAAGACCAGGAGCATGAAAACGTGTGAAAAATGCGAGGAGCAAAAAAAAAAAAAAAAAAAAAAAAAAGACCAGGAACATGAAAAGGTGTGAAAAATGCGAGGAGCAAAAAAAAAAAAAGAAAGACCAGGAGCATGAAAAGGTGTGAAAAATGCGAGGAGCAAAAAAAAAAAAGAAAGACCAGGAGCATGAAAAGGTGTGAAAAATGCGAGGAGCAAAAAAAAAAAAAAAAAGACCAGGAGCATGAAAAGGTGTGAAAAATGCGAGGAGCAAAAAAAAAAAAAAAAGACCAGGAGCATGAAAAGTTGTGAAAAATGCAAGGAGCATGAAAAGGTGTGAAAAATGCGAGGAGCAAAAAAAAAAAAAAAGAAAGAAAGACCAGGAGCATGAAAAGGTGTGAAAAATGCGAGGAGCAAAAGAAAAAAAAAAGATCAGGAGCATGAAAAGGTGTGAAAAATGCGAGGAGCAAAAAAAAAAAAAGAAACACCAGGAGCATGAAAAGGTGTGAAAAATGCGAGGAGCAAAAAAAAAAAAAAAAAAAGAAAGACCAGGAGCATGAAAAGGTGTGAAAAATGCGAGGAGCAAAAAAAAAAAAAGAAAGACCAGGAGCATGAAAAGGTGTGAAAAATGCGAGGAAAAAAAAAAAAAAAAAAAAGACCAGGAACATGAAAAGGTGTGAAAAATGCGAGGAGCAAAAAAAAAAAAAGAAAGACCAGGAGCATGAAAAGGTGTGAAAAATGCGAGGAAAAAAAAAAAAAAGACCAGGAGCATGAAAAGGTGTGAAAAATGCGAGGAACAAAAAAAAAAAAAAAAAAGACCAGGAGCATGAAAAGGTGTGAAAAATGCGAGGAGAAAAAAAAAAAAAGACCAGGAGCATGAAAAGGTGTGAAAAATGCGAGGAGCAAAAAAAAAAAAAAAAAAAAGAAAGACCAGGAGCATGAAAAGGTGTGAAAAATGCGAGGAGAAAAAAAAAAAAAAGAAAGACCAGGAGCATGAAAACGTGTGAAAAATGCGAGGAGCAAAAAAAAAAAAAGAAAGACCAGGAGCATGAAAAGGTGTGAAAAATGCGAGGAGCAAAAAAAAAAAAAGAAAGACCAGGAGCATGAAAAGGTGTGAAAAATGCGAGGAAAAAAAAAAAAAAAGACCAGGAGCATGAAAAGGTGTGAAAAATGCGAGGAGCAAAAAAAAAAAAAGAAAGACCAGGAGCATGAAAAGGTGTGAAAAATGCAAGGAGCATGAAAAGGTGTGAAAAATGGGAGGAGCATGAAAAGTTGTGAAAAATGCAAGGAGCATGAAAAGGTTTGAAAAATGCGAGGAGCAAAAAAAAAAAAAAAAGAAAGAAAGACCAGGAGCATGAAAAGGTGTGAAAAATGCGAGGAGCAAAAGAAAAAAAAAAGATCAGGAGCATGAAAAGGTGTGAAAAATGCGAGGAGCAAAAAAAAAAAAAGAAAGACCAGGAGCATGAAAAGGTGTGAAAAATGCGAGGAGCAAAAAAAAAAAAAAAAAAAGAAAGACCAGGAGCATGAAAAGGTGTGAAAAATGCGAGGAGCAAAAAAAAAAAAAGAAAGACCAGGAGCATGAAAAGGTGTGAAAAATGCGAGGAAAAAAAAAAAAAAAAAAAAGACCAGGAACATGAAAAGGTGTGAAAAATGCGAGGAGCAAAAAAAAAAAAAGAAAGACCAGGAGCATGAAAAGGTGTGAAAAATGCGAGGAAAAAAAAAAAAAAAGACCAGGAGCATGAAAAGGTGTGAAAAATGCGAGGAGCAAAAAAAAAAAAAGAAAGACCAGGAGCATGAAAAGGTGTGAAAAATGCGAGGAAAAAAAAAAAAAAAGACCAGGAGCATGAAAAGGTGTGAAAAATGCGAGGAGCAAAAAAAAAAAAAGAAAGACCAGGAGCATGAAAACGTGTGAAAAATGCGAGGAGCAAAAAAAAAAAAAAAAAAAAAAACCAGGAACATGAAAAGGTGTGAAAAATGCGAGGAGCAAAAAAAAAAAAAAAAAGACCAGGAGCATGAAAAGGTGGGAAAAATGCGAGGAGCAAAAGAAAAAAAAAAGACCAGGAGCATGAAAAGGTGTGAAAAATGCGAGGAAAAAAAAAAAAAAAAAAAAGACCAGGAACATGAAAAGGTGTGAAAAATGCGAGGAGCAAAAAAAAAAAAAGAAAGACCAGGAGCATGAAAAGGTGTGAAAAATGCGAGGAGCAAAAGAAAAAAAAAAGACCAGGAGCATGAAGAGGTGTGAAAAATGCGAGGAGCATGAAAAGGTGTGAAAAATGCGAGGAGCAAAAAAAAAAAAAAAAAAAAGAAAGACCAGGAGCATGAAAAGGTGTGAAAAATGCGACGAGCATGAAAAGTTGTGAAAAATGCGAGGAGCATGAAGAGGTGTGAAAAATGCGAGGAGCATGAAAAGATGTGAAAAATTCGAGGAGCAAAAAAAAAAAAAGACCAGGAGCATGAAAAGGTGTGAAAAATGCGAGGAGCAAAAAAAAAAAAAAGAAAGAAAGACCAGGAGCATGAAAAGGTGTGAAAAATGCGAGGAGCAAAAAAAAAAAAAGAAAGACCAGGAGCATGAAAACGTGTGAAAAATGCGAGGAGCAAAAAAAAAAAAAAAAAAAAAAAAAACCAGGAACATGAAAAGGTGTGAAAAATGCGAGGAGCAAAAAAAAAAAAAGAAAGACCAGGAGCATGAAAAGGTGTGAAAAATGCGAGGAGCAAAAAAAAAAAAGAAAGACCAGGAGCATGAAAAGGTGTGAAAAATGCGAGGAGCAAAAAAAAAAAAAAAAAGACCAGGAGCATGAAAAGGTGTGAAAAATGCGAGGAGCAAAAAAAAAAAAAAAAGAGACCAGAAGCATGAAAAGGTGTGAAAAATGCGAGGAGCAAAAAAAAAAAAAAAAAGAAAAGAGACCAGGAGCATGAAAAGGTTTGAAAAATGCGAGGAGCAAAAAAAAAAAAAAAAAAAAGAAAGACCAGGAGCATGAAAAGGTGTGAAAAATGCGAGGAGCAAAAGAAAAAAAAAAGACCAGGAGCATGAAAAGATGTGAAAAATGCGAGGAGCAAAAAAAAAAAAAGAAAGACCAGGAGCATGAAAAGGTGTGAAAAATGCGACGAGCATGAAAAGTTGTGAAAAATGCGAGGAGCATGAAGAGGTGTGAAAAATGCGAGGAGCATGAAAAGGTGTGAAAAATGCGAGGAGCAAAAAAAAAAAAAAGAAGAAAAGAGACCAGAAGCAAGAAAAGGTGTGAAAAATGCGAGGAGCAAAAAAAAAAAAAAAAGACCAGGAGCATGAAAAGGTGTGAAAAATGCGAGGAGCAAAAAAAAAAAAAAAAGAAAGAAAGAAAGACCAGGAGCATGAAAAGGTGTGAAAAATGCGAGGAGCAAAAAAAAAAAAAAAAGAAAGAAAGAAAGACCAGGAGCATGAAAAGGTGTGAAAAATGCGAGGAGCAAAAAAAAAAAAGAAAGACCAGGAGCATGAAAAGGTGTGAAAAATGCGAGGAGCAAAAAAAAAAAAAAAAGAGACCAGAAGCATGAAAAGGTGTGAAAAATGCGAGGAGCAAAAAAAAAAAAAAAAAGAAAAGAGACCAGGAGCATGAAAAGGTTTGAAAAATGCGAGGAGCAAAAAAAAAAAAAAAAAAAAGAAAGACCAGGAGCATGAAAAGGTGTGAAAAATGCGAGGAGCAAAAAAAAAAAAAAAAAGACCAGGAGCATGAAAAGGTGTGAAAAATGCGAGGAGAAAAAAAAAAAAAAGACCAGGAGCATGAAAAGGTGTGAAAAATGCAAGGAGCAAAAAAAAAAAAAAAAGAAAGAAAGAAAGACCAGGAGCATGAAAAGGTGTGAAAAATGCGAGGAGCAAAAAAAAAAAAAAAAAAAAGAAAGACCAGGAGCATGAAAAGGTGTGAAAAATGCGAGGAGCAAAAAAAAAAAAAGAAAGACCAGGAGCATGAAAACGTGTGAAAAATGCGAGGAGCAAAAAAAAAAAAAAAAAAAAAAAAACCAGGAACAAGAAAAAGGGTGAAAAAAGCGAGGAGCAAAAAAAAAAAAAAAGACCAGGAGCATGAAAAGGAGGGAAAAAAGGGAGGAGCAAAAAAAAAAAAAAAAAAAGAAAGACCAGGAGCATGAAAAGGTGTGAAAAATGCGACGAGCATGAAAAGTTGTGAAAAATGCGAGGAGCATGAAGAGGTGTGAAAAATGCGAGGAGCATGAAAAGATGTGAAAAATTCGAGGAGCAAAAAAAAAAAAAAGACCAGGAGCATGAAAAGGTGTGAAAAATGCGAGGAGCAAAAAAAAAAAAAAAGAAAGAAAGACCAGGAGCATGAAAAGGTGTGAAAAATGCGAGGAGCAAAAAAAAAAAAAGAAAGACCAGGAGCATGAAAACGTGTGAAAAATGCGAGGAGCAAAAAAAAAAAAAAAAAAAAAAAAAGACCAGGAACATGAAAAGGTGTGAAAAATGCGAGGAGCAAAAAAAAAAAAAGAAAGACCAGGAGCATGAAAACGTGTGAAAAATGCGAGGAGCAAAAAAAAAAAAAAAAAAAAAAAAAAACCAGGAACATGAAAAGGTGTGAAAAATGCGAGGAGAAAAAAAAAAAAAAGAAAGACCAGGAGCATGAAAAGGTGTGAAAAATGCGAGGAGCAAAAAAAAAAAAGAAAGACCAGGAGCATGAAAAGGTGTGAAAAATGCGAGGAGCAAAAAAAAAAAAAAAAGACCAGGAGCATGAAAAGGTGTGAAAAATGCGAGGAGCAAAAAAAAAAAAAAAAGAGACCAGAAGCATGAAAAGGTGTGAAAAATGCGAGGAGCAAAAAAAAAAAAAAAAAGAAAAGAGACCAGGAGCATGAAAAGGTTTGAAAAATGCGAGGAGCAAAAAAAAAAAAAAAAAAAAGAAAGACCAGGAGCATGAAAAGGTGTGAAAAATGCGAGGAAAAAAAAAAAAAAAAAAAAAGACCAGGAACATGAAAAGGTGTGAAAAATGCGAGGAGCAAAAAAAAAAAAAGAAAGACCAGGAGCATGAAAAGGTGTGAAAAATGCGAGGAAAAAAAAAAAAAAAAGACCAGGAGCATGAAAAGGTGTGAAAAATGCGAGGAGCAAAAAAAAAAAAAGAAAGACCAGGAGCATGAAAAGGTGTGAAAAATGCGAGGAAAAAAAAAAAAAAAGACCAGGAGCATGAAAAGGTGTGAAAAATGCGAGGAGCAAAAAAAAAAAAAGAAAGACCAGGAGCATGAAAAGGGGTGAAAAATGCGAGGAGCAAAAAAAAAAAAAAAAAAAAAACCAGGAACAAGAAAAGGGGGGAAAAAAGCGAGGAGCAAAAAAAAAAAAAAGAAAGACCAGGAGCATGAAAAGGTGTGAAAAATGCGAGGAGCAAAAGAAAAAAAAAAGACCAGGAGCATGAAAAGGTGTGAAAAATGCGAGGAAAAAAAAAAAAAAAAAAAAGACCAGGAACATGAAAAGGTGTGAAAAATGCGAGGAGCAAAAAAAAAAAAAGAAAGACCAGGAGCATGAAAAGGTGTGAAAAATGCGAGGAGCAAAAGAAAAAAAAAAGACCAGGAGCATGAAGAGGTGTGAAAAATGCGAGGAGCATGAAAAGGTGTGAAAAATGCGAGGAGCAAAAAAAAAAAAAAAAAAAAGAAAGACCAGGAGCATGAAAAGGTGTGAAAAATGCGACGAGCATGAAAAGTTGTGAAAAATGCGAGGAGCATGAAGAGGTGTGAAAAATGCGAGGAGCATGAAAAGATGTGAAAAATTCGAGGAGCAAAAAAAAAAAAAGACCAGGAGCATGAAAAGGTGTGAAAAATGCGAGGAGCAAAAAAAAAAAAAAGAAAGAAAGACCAGGAGCATGAAAAGGTGTGAAAAATGCGAGGAGCAAAAAAAAAAAAAGAAAGACCAGGAGCATGAAAACGTGTGAAAAATGCGAGGAGCAAAAAAAAAAAAAAAAAAAAAAAACCAGGAAAATGAAAAGGGGGAAAAAATGCGAGGAGAAAAAAAAAAAAAAGAAAGACCAGGAGCATGAAAAGGTGTGAAAAATGCGAGGAGCAAAAAAAAAAAAGAAAGACCAGGAGCATGAAAAGGTGTGAAAAATGCGAGGAGCAAAAAAAAAAAAAAAAGACCAGGAGCATGAAAAGGTGTGAAAAATGCGAGGAGCAAAAAAAAAAAAAAAAAGAGACCAGAAGCATGAAAAGGTGTGAAAAATGCGAGGAGCAAAAAAAAAAAAAAAAAGAAAAGAGACCAGGAGCATGAAAAGGTTTGAAAAATGCGAGGAGCAAAAAAAAAAAAAAAAAAAAGAAAGACCAGGAGCATGAAAAGGTGTGAAAAATGCGAGGAGCAAAAGAAAAAAAAAAGACCAGGAGCATGAAAAGATGTGAAAAATGCGAGGAGCAAAAAAAAAAAAAGAAAGACCAGGAGCATGAAAAGGTGTGAAAAATGCGACGAGCATGAAAAGTTGTGAAAAATGCGAGGAGCATGAAGAGGTGTGAAAAATGCGAGGAGCATGAAAAGGTGTGAAAAATGCGAGGAGCAAAAAAAAAAAAAAGAAGAAAAGAGACCAGAAGCATGAAAAGGTGTGAAAAATGCGAGGAGCAAAAAAAAAAAAAAAAGACCAGGAGCATGAAAAGGTGTGAAAAATGCGAGGAGCAAAAAAAAAAAAAAAAGAAAGAAAGAAAGACCAGGAGCATGAAAAGGTGTGAAAAATGCGAGGAGCAAAAAAAAAAAAAAAAGAAAGAAAGAAAGACCAGGAGCATGAAAAGGTGTGAAAAATGCGAGGAGCAAAAAAAAAAAAGAAAGACCAGGAGCATGAAAAGGTGTGAAAAATGCGAGGAGCAAAAAAAAAAAAAAAAGAGACCAGAAGCATGAAAAGGTGTGAAAAATGCGAGGAGCAAAAAAAAAAAAAAAAAGAAAAGAGACCAGGAGCATGAAAAGGTTTGAAAAATGCGAGGAGCAAAAAAAAAAAAAAAAAAAAGAAAGACCAGGAGCATGAAAAGGTGTGAAAAATGCGAGGAGCAAAAAAAAAAAAAAAAAGACCAGGAGCATGAAAAGGTGTGAAAAATGCGAGGAGAAAAAAAAAAAAAAGACCAGGAGCAAGAAAAGGTGAGAAAAATGCAAGGAGCAAAAAAAAAAAAAAAAGAAAGAAAGAAAGACCAGGAGCATGAAAAGGTGTGAAAAATGCGAGGAGCAAAAAAAAAAAAAAAAAAAGAAAGACCAGGAGCATGAAAAGGGGTGAAAAAAGCGAGGAGCAAAAAAAAAAAAAGAAAGACCAGGAGCATGAAAACGTGTGAAAAATGCGAGGAGCAAAAAAAAAAAAAAAAAAAAAAAAAACCAGGAACATGAAAAGGTGTGAAAAATGCGAGGAGAAAAAAAAAAAAAAAAGACCAGGAGCATGAAAAGGTGTGAAAAATGCGAGGAGCAAAAAAAAAAAAAAAAAAAGAAAGACCAGGAGCATGAAAAGGTGTGAAAAATGCGACGAGCATGAAAAGTTGTGAAAAATGCGAGGAGCATGAAGAGGTGTGAAAAATGCGAGGAGCATGAAAAGATGTGAAAAATTCGAGGAGCAAAAAAAAAAAAAAGACCAGGAGCATGAAAAGGTGTGAAAAATGCGAGGAGCAAAAAAAAAAAAAAAGAAAGAAAGACCAGGAGCATGAAAAGGTGTGAAAAATGCGAGGAGCAAAAAAAAAAAAAGAAAGACCAGGAGCATGAAAACGTGTGAAAAATGCGAGGAGCAAAAAAAAAAAAAAAAAAAAAAAAAGACCAGGAACATGAAAAGGTGTGAAAAATGCGAGGAGCAAAAAAAAAAAAAGAAAGACCAGGAGCATGAAAACGTGTGAAAAATGCGAGGAGCAAAAAAAAAAAAAAAAAAAAAAAAAAACCAGGAACATGAAAAGGTGTGAAAAATGCGAGGAGCAAAAAAAAAAAAAGAAAGACCAGGAGCATGAAAAGGTGTGAAAAATGCGAGGAGCAAAAAAAAAAAAGAAAGACCAGGAGCATGAAAAGGTGTGAAAAATGCGAGGAGCAAAAAAAAAAAAAAAAGACCAGGAGCATGAAAAGGTGTGAAAAATGCGAGGAGCAAAAAAAAAAAAAAAAGAGACCAGAAGCATGAAAAGGTGTGAAAAATGCGAGGAGCAAAAAAAAAAAAAAAAAGAAAAGAGACCAGGAGCATGAAAAGGTTTGAAAAATGCGAGGAGCAAAAAAAAAAAAAAAAAAAAAGAAAGACCAGGAGCATGAAAAGGTGTGAAAAATGCGAGGAGCAAAAGAAAAAAAAAAGACCAGGAGCATGAAAAGATGTGAAAAATGCGAGGAGCAAAAAAAAAAAAAGAAAGACCAGGAGCATGAAAAGGTGTGAAAAATGCGACGAGCATGAAAAGTTGTGAAAAATGCGAGGAGCATGAAGAGGTGTGAAAAATGCGAGGAGCATGAAAAGGTGTGAAAAATGCGAGGAGCAAAAAAAAAAAAAAGAAAGAAAGACCAGGAGCATGAAAAGGTGTGAAAAATGCGAGGAGCAAAAAAAAAAAAAGAAAGACCAGGAGCATGAAAACGTGTGAAAAATGCGAGGAGCAAAAAAAAAAAAAAAAAAAAAAAAAGACCAGGAACATGAAAAGGTGTGAAAAATGCGAGGAGCAAAAAAAAAAAAAGAAAGACCAGGAGCATGAAAAGGTGTGAAAAATGCGAGGAGCAAAAAAAAAAAAGAAAGACCAGGAGCATGAAAAGGTGTGAAAAATGCGAGGAGCAAAAAAAAAAAAAAAAGACCAGGAGCATGAAAAGGTGTGAAAAATGCGAGGAGCAAAAAAAAAAAAAAAAGAGACCAGAAGCATGAAAAGGTGTGAAAAATGCGAGGAGCAAAAAAAAAAAAAAGAAGAAAAGAGACCAGAAGCATGAAAAGGTGTGAAAAATGCGAGGAGCAAAAAAAAAAAAAAAAAGACCAGGAGCATGAAAAGGTGTGAAAAATGCGAGGAGAAAAAAAAAAAAAGACCAGGAGCATGAAAAGGTGTGAAAAATGCGAGGAGCAAAAAAAAAAAAAAAAGAAAGAAAGAAAGACCAGGAGCATGAAAAGGTGTGAAAAATGCGAGGAGCAAAAAAAAAAAAAAAAAAAGAAAGACCAGGAGCATGAAAAGGTGTGAAAAATGCGAGGAGCAAAAAAAAAAAAAGAAAGACCAGGAGCATGAAAACGTGTGAAAAATGCGAGGAGCAAAAAAAAAAAAAAAAAAAAAAAAAAACCAGGAACATGAAAAGGTGTGAAAAATGCGAGGAGCAAAAAAAAAAAAAGAAAGACCAGGAGCATGAAAAGGTGTGAAAAATGCGAGGAGCAAAAAAAAAAAAGAAAGACCAGGAGCATGAAAAGGTGTGAAAAATGCGAGGAGCAAAAAAAAAAAAAAAAGAGACCAGAAGCATGAAAAGGTGTGAAAAATGCGAGGAGCAAAAAAAAAAAAAAAAAGAAAAGAGACCAGGAGCATGAAAAGGTTTGAAAAATGCGAGGAGCAAAAAAAAAAAAAAAAAAAAGAAAGACCAGGAGCATGAAAAGGTGTGAAAAATGCGAGGAGCAAAAAAAAAAAAAAAAAGACCAGGAGCATGAAAAGGTGTGAAAAATGCGAGGAGAAAAAAAAAAAAAAGACCAGGAGCATGAAAAGGTGTGAAAAATGCAAGGAGCAAAAAAAAAAAAAAAAGAAAGAAAGAAAGACCAGGAGCATGAAAAGGTGTGAAAAATGCGAGGAGCAAAAAAAAAAAAAAAAAAAGAAAGACCAGGAGCATGAAAAGGTGTGAAAAATGCGAGGAGCAAAAAAAAAAAAAGAAAGACCAGGAGCATGAAAACGTGTGAAAAATGCGAGGAGCAAAAAAAAAAAAAAAAAAAAAAAAACCAGGAACATGAAAAGGTGTGAAAAATGCGAGGAGCAAAAAAAAAAAAAGAAAGACCAGGAGCATGAAAAGGTGTGAAAAATGCGAGGAGCAAAAGAAAAAAAAAAAGACCAGGAGCATGAAAAGGTGTGAAAAATGCGAGGAAAAAAAAAAAAAAAAAAAAAGACCAGGAACATGAAAAGGTGTGAAAAATGCGAGGAGCAAAAAAAAAAAAAGAAAGACCAGGAGCATGAAAAGGTGTGAAAAATGCGAGGAGCAAAAGAAAAAAAAAAGACCAGGAGCATGAAGAGGTGTGAAAAATGCGAGGAGCATGAAAAGGTGTGAAAAATGCGAGGAGCAAAAAAAAAAAAAAAAAAAGAAAGACCAGGAGCATGAAAAGGTGTGAAAAATGCGAGGAGCATGAAAAGGTGTGAAAAATGCAAGGACCATGAAAAGGTGTGAAAAATGTGAGGAGCAAAAAAAAAAAAATAGAAAGAAAGACCAGGAGCATGAAAAGGTGTGAAAAATGCGAGGAGCACAAAAAAAAAAAAGAAAGACCAGGAGCATTATAAGGTGTGAAAAATGCGAGGAGCAAAAGAAAAAAAAAAGACCAGGAGCATGAAAAGGTGTGAAAAACGCGAGGAGCAAAAAAAAAAAAAAAGAAAGACCAGGAGCATGAAAAGGTGTGAAAAATGCGGGGAGCAAAAAAAAAAAAAAGAAAGACCAGGAGCATGAAAAGGTGTGAAAAATGCGACGAGCATGAAAAGTTGTGAAAAATGCGAGGAGCATGAAGAGGTGTGAAAAGTGCGAGGAGCATGAAAAGGTGTGAAAAATTCGAGGAGCAAAAAAAAAAAAAAAAAGACCAGGAGCAAGAAAAGGTGTGAAAAAAGCGAGGAGCAAAAAAAAAAAAAAAAAAAAACACCAGGAGCATGAAAAGGTGTGAAAAATGCGAGGAGCAAAAAAAAAAAAAGAAAGACCAGGAGCATGAAAAGGTGTGAAAAATGCAAGGAGCATGAAAAGGTGTGAAAAATGGGAGGAGCATGAAAAGTTGTGAAAAATGCAAGGAGCATGAAAAGGTGTGAAAAATGCGAGGAGCAAAAAAAAAAAAAAAGAAAGAAAGACCAGGAGCATGAAAAGGTGTGAAAAATGCGAGGAGCAAAAGAAAAAAAAAAGATCAGGAGCATGAAAAGGTGTGAAAAATGCGAGGAGCAAAAAAAAAAAAAGAAAGACCAGGAGCATGAAAAGGTGTGAAAAATGCGAGGAGCAAAAAAAAAAAAAAAAAAAGAAAGACCAGGAGCATGAAAAGGTGTGAAAAATGCGAGGAGCAAAAAAAAAAAAAGAAAGACCAGGAGCATGAAAAGGTGTGAAAAATGCGAGGAAAAAAAAAAAAAAAAAAAGACCAGGAACATGAAAAGGTGTGAAAAATGCGAGGAGCAAAAAAAAAAAAAGAAAGACCAGGAGCATGAAAAGGTGTGAAAAATGCGAGGAAAAAAAAAAAAAAGACCAGGAGCATGAAAAGGTGTGAAAAATGCGAGGAACAAAAAAAAAAAAAAAAAAGACCAGGAGCATGAAAAGGTGTGAAAAATGCGAGGAGAAAAAAAAAAAAAGACCAGGAGCATGAAAAGGTGTGAAAAATGCGAGGAGCAAAAAAAAAAAAAAAAAAAGAAAGACCAGGAGCATGAAAAGGTGTGAAAAATGCGAGGAGCAAAAAAAAAAAAAGAAAGACCAGGAGCATGAAAACGTGTGAAAAATGCGAGGAGCATGAAAAGATGTGAAAAATTCGAGGAGCAAAAAAAAAAAAAAGACCAGGAGCATGAAAAGGTGTGAAAAATGCGACGAGCAAAAAAAAAAAAAAAAAAAAGAAAGACCAGGAGCATGAAAAGGTGTGAAAAATGCGAGGAGCAAAAGAAAAAAAAAAGACCAGGAGCATGAAAAGGTGTGAAAAATGCGAGGAGCAAAAAAAAAAAAAGAAAGACCAGGAGCATGAAAAGGTGTGAAAAATGCGAGGAGCAAAAAAAAAAAAAAGAAAGAAAGACCAGGAGCATGAAAAGGTGTGAAAAATGCGAGGAGCAAAAAAAAAAAAAGAAAGACCAGGAGCATGAAAAAGTGTGAAAAATGCGAGGAGCAAAAAAAAAAAAAAAAAAAAAAAGACCAGGAACATGAAAAGGTGTGAAAAATGCGAGGAGCAAAAAAAAAAAAAGAAAGACCAGGAGCATGAAAAGGTGTGAAAAATGCGAGGAGCAAAAAAAAAAAAGAAAGACCAGGAGCATGAAAAGGGGTGAAAAATGCGACGAGCATGAAAAGTTGTGAAAAAAGCGAGGAGCATGAAGATGTGTGAAAAATGCGAGGAGCAAGAAAAGATGTGAAAAATTCGAGGAGCAAAAAAAAAAAAAAGACCAGGAGCATGAAAAGGTGTGAAAAATGCGACGAGCATGAAAAGTTGTGAAAAATGCGAGGAGCATGAAGAGGTGTGAAAAATGCGAGGAGCATGAAAAGGTGTGAAAAATTCGAGGAGCAAAAAAAAAAAAAAAAAAAGACCAGGAGCATGAAAAGGTGTGAAAAATGCGAGGAGCAAAAAAAAAAAAAAAAAAAGAAAGACCAGGAGCATGAAAAGGTGTGAAAAATGCGAGGAGCAAAAGAAAAAAAAAAGACCAGGAGCATGAAAAGGTGTGAAAAATGCGAGGAGCAAAAAAAAAAAAGAAAGACCAGGAGCATGAAAAGGTGTGAAAAATGCGAGGAGCAAAAGAAAAAAAAAAGACCAGGAGCATGAAGAGGTGGGAAAAATGCGAGGAGCATGAAAAGGTGTGAAAAATGCAAGGAGCATGAAAAGGTGTGAAAAATGTGAGGAGCAAAAAAAAAAAAAATAGAAAGAAAGACCAGGAGCATGAAAAGGTGTGAAAAATGCGAGGAGCAAAAAAAAAAAAAAGAAAGACCAGGAGCATGAAAAGGTGTGAAAAATGCGAGGAGCAAAAGAAAAAAAAAAGACCAGGAGCATGAAAAGGTTTGAAAAATGCGACGAGCATGAAAAGTCGTGAAAAATGCGAGGAGCATGAAGAGGTGTGAAAAATGCGAGGAGCATGAAAAGGTGTGAAAAATTCGAGGAGCAAAAAAAAAAAAAAAAAAAGACCAGGAGCAAGAAAAGGTGTGAAAAATGCGAGGAGCAAAAAAAAAAAAAAAAAAAAGAAAGACCAGGAGCATGAAAAGGTGTGAAAAATGCGAGGAGCAAAAGAAAAAAAAAAGACCAGGAGCATGAAAAGGTGTGAAAAATGCGAGGAGCAAAAAAAAAAAAGAAAGACCAGGAGCATGAAAAGGTGTGAAAAATGCGAGGAGCAAAAGAAAAAAAAAAGACCAGGAGCATGAAAAGGTGTGAAAAATGCGACGAGCATGAAAAGTTGTGAAAAATGCGAGGAGCATGAAGAGGTGTGAAAAATGCGAGGAGCATGAAAAGGTGTGAAAAATTCGAGGAGCAAAAAAAAAAAAAAAAAAAGACCAGGAGCATGAAAAGGTGTGAAAAATGCGAGGAGCAAAAAAAAAAAAAAAAGAAAGAAAGACCAGGAGCATGAAAAGGTGTGAAAAATGCGAGGAGCAAAAGAAAAAAAAAAGACCAGGAGCATGAAAAGGTGTGAAAAATGCGAGGAGCAAAAAAAAAAAAAGAAAGACCAGGAGCATGAAAAGGTGTGAAAAATGCGAGGAGCAAAAGAAAAAAAAAGACCAGGAGCATGAAGAGGTGTGAAAAATGCGAGGAGCATGAAAAGGTGTGAAAAATGCAAGGAGCATGAAAAGGTGTGAAAAATGTGAGGAGCAAAAAAAAAAAAATAGAAAGAAAGACCAGGAGCATGAAAAGGTGTGAAAAATGCGAGGAGCAAAAAAAAAAAAAAGAAAGACCAGGAGCATGAAAAGGTGTGAAAAATGCGAGGAGCAAAAGAAAAAAAAAAGACCAGGAGCATGAAAAGGTGTGAAAAATGCGACGAGCATGAAAAGTCGTGAAAAATGCGAGGAGCATGAAGAGGTGTGAAAAATGCGAGGAGCATGAAAAGGTGTGAAAAATTCGAGGAGCAAAAAAAAAAAAAAAAAAAAAAAGACCAGGAACATGAAAAGGTGTGAAAAATGCGAGGAGCAAAAAAAAAAAAAGAAAGACCAGGAGCATGAAAAGGTGTGAAAAATGCGAGGAAAAAAAAAAAAAAAGACCAGGAGCATGAAAAGGTGTGAAAAATGCGAGGAGCAAAAAAAAAAAAAAAAAGACCAGGAGCATGAAAAGGTGTGAAAAATGCGAGGAGAAAAAAAAAAAAAAGACCAGGAGCATGAAAAGGTGTGAAAAATGCGAGGAGCAAAAAAAAAAAAGAAAGAAAGAAAGAAAGACCAGGAGCATGAAAAGGTGTGAAAAATGCGAGGAGCAAAAAAAAAAAAAAAAAAAAAAAAGACCAGGAGCATGAAAAGGTGTGAAAAATGCGAGGAGCAAAAAAAAAAAAAGAAAGACCAGGAGCATGAAAACGTGTGAAAAATGCGGGGAGCAAAAAAAAAAAAAAAAAAAAAAAAAACCATGAACATGAAAAGGTGTGAAAAATGCGAGGAGCAAAAAAAAAAAAAGAAAGACCAGGAGCATGAAAAGGTGTGAAAAATGCGAGGAGCAAAAAAAAAAAAGAAAGACCAGGAGCATGAAAAGGTGTTAAAAATGCGAGGAGCAAAAAAAAAAAAAAAAGACCAGGAGCATGAAAAGGTGTGAAAAATGCGAGGAGCAAAAAAAAAAAAAAAAGAGACCAGAAGCATGAAAAGGTGTGAAAAATGCGAGGAGCAAAAAAAAAAAAAAAAAGAAAAGAGACCAGGAGCATGAAAAGGTTTGAAAAATGCGAGGAGCAAAAAAAAAAAAAAAAAAAAGAAAGACCAGGAGCATGAAAAGGTGTGAAAAATGCGAGGAGCAAAAGAAAAAAAAAAGACCAGGACCATGAAAAGATGTGAAAAATGCGAGGAGCAAAAAAAAAAAAAAAGAAAGACCAGGAGCATGAAAAGGTGTGAAAAATGCGACGAGCATGAAAAGTTGTGAAAAATGCGAGGAGCATGAAGAGGTGTGAAAAATGCGAGGAGCATGAAAAGGTGTGAAAAATGCGAGGAGAAAAAAAAAAAAAAGAAAGAAAGACCAGGAGCATGAAAAGGTGTGAAAAATGCGAGGAGCAAAAAAAAAAAAAGAAAGACCAGGAGCATGAAAACGTGTGAAAAATGCGAGGAGCAAAAAAAAAAAAAAAAAAGACCAGGAACATGAAAAGGTGTGAAAAATGCGAGGAGCAAAAAAAAAAAAAGAAAGACCAGGAGCATGAAAAGGTGTGAAAAATGCGAGGAGCAAAAAAAAAAAAGAAAGACCAGGAGCATGAAAAGGTGTGAAAAATGCGAGGAGCAAAAAAAAAAAAAAAAGACCAGGAGCATGAAAAGGTGTGAAAAATGCGAGGAGCAAAAAAAAAAAAAAAAAAGAGACCAGAAGCATGAAAAGGTGTGAAAAATGCGAGGAGCAAAAAAAAAAAAAAAGAAGAAAAGAGACCAGAAGCATGAAAAGGTTTGAAAAAAGCGAGGAGCAAAAAAAAAAAAAAAAGAAAGACCAGGAGCATGAAAAGGTGTGAAAAATGCGAGGAGCAAAAGAAAAAAAAAAGACCAGGAGCATGAAAAGGTGTGAAAAATGCGAGGAGCAAAAAAAAAAAAAAGAAAGACCAGGAGCATGAAAAGGGGTGAAAAAAGCGACGAGCATGAAAAGTTGTGAAAAATGCGAGGAGCATGAAGAGGCGTGAAAAAAGCGAGGAGCAAGAAAAGATGTGAAAAATTCGAGGAGCAAAAAAAAAAAAAAGACCAGGAGCATGAAAAGGTGTGAAAAATGCGACGAGCATGAAAAGTTGTGAAAAATGCGAGGAGCATGAAGAGGTGTGAAAAATGCGAGGAGCATGAAAAGGTGTGAAAAATTCGAGGAGCAAAAAAAAAAAAAAAAAAGACCAGGAGCATGAAAAGGTGTGAAAAATGCGAGGAGCAAAAAAAAAAAAAAAAAAAAGAAAGACCAGGAGCATGAAAAGGTGTGAAAAATGCGAGGAGCAAAAAAAAAAAAAAGAAAGACCAGGAGCATGAAAAGGTGTGAAAAATGCGAGGAGCAAAAGAAAAAAAAAAGACCAGGAGCATGAAAAGGTGTGAAAAATGCGACGAGCATGAAAAGTCGTGAAAAATGCGAGGAGCATGAAGAGGTGTGAAAAATGCGAGGAGCATGAAAAGGTGTGAAAAATTCGAGGAGCAAAAAAAAAAAAAAAAAAAAAAAACCAAGAACAAGAAAAGGTGTGAAAAAAGCGAGGAGCAAAAAAAAAAAAAAAAAAGACCAGGAACATGAAAAGGTGTGAAAAATGCGAGGAGCAAAAAAAAAAAAAGAAAGACCAGGAGCATGAAAAGGTGTGAAAAATGCGAGGAGCAAAAAAAAAAAAGAAAGACCAGGAGCATGAAAAGGTGTGAAAAATGCGAGGAGCAAAAAAAAAAAAAAAAGACCAGGAGCATGAAAAGGTGTGAAAAATGCGAGGAGCAAAAAAAAAAAAAAAAAGAGACCAGAAGCATGAAAAGGTGTGAAAAATGCGAGGAGCAAAAAAAAAAAAAAGAAGAAAAGAGACCAGAAGCATGAAAAGGTTTGAAAAATGCGAGGAGCAAAAAAAAAAAAAAAAGAAAGACCAGGAGCATGAAAAGGTGTGAAAAATGCGAGGAGCAAAAGAAAAAAAAAAGACCAGGAGCATGAAAAGGTGTGAAAAATGCGAGGAGCAAAAAAAAAAAAAAGAAAGACCAGGAGCATGAAAAGGGGTGAAAAATGCGACGAGCATGAAAAGTTGTGAAAAATGCGAGGAGCATGAAGATGTGTGAAAAATGCGAGGAGCATGAAAAGATGTGAAAAATTCGAGGAGCAAAAAAAAAAAAAAGACCAGGAGCATGAAAAGGTGTGAAAAATGCGACGAGCATGAAAAGTTGTGAAAAATGCGAGGAGCATGAAGAGGTGTGAAAAATGCGAGGAGCATGAAAAGGTGTGAAAAATTCGAGGAGCAAAAAAAAAAAAAAAAAAAAGACCAGGAGCATGAAAAGGTGTGAAAAATGCGAGGAGCAAAAAAAAAAAAAAAAAAAAGAAAGACCAGGAGCATGAAAAGGTGTGAAAAATGCGAGGAGCAAAAAAAAAAAAAAGAAAGACCAGGAGCATGAAAAGGTGTGAAAAATGCGAGGAGCAAAAGAAAAAAAAAAGACCAGGAGCATGAAAAGGTGTGAAAAATGCGACGAGCATGAAAAGTCGTGAAAAATGCGAGGAGCATGAAGAGGTGTGAAAAATGCGAGGAGCATGAAAAGGTGTGAAAAATTCGAGGAGCAAAAAAAAAAAAAAAAAAAAAAAGACCAGGAACATGAAAAGGTGTGAAAAATGCGAGGAGCAAAAAAAAAAAAAGAAAAACCAGGAACATGAAAAGGAGTGAAAAATGCGAGGAGCAAAAAAAAAAAAAGAAAGACCAGGAGCATAAAAACGGGTGAAAAATGCGAGGAGCAAAAAAAAAAAAGAAAGACCAGGAGCATGAAAAGGTGTGAAAAATGCGAGGAGCAAAAAAAAAAAAAGAAAGACCAGGAGCATGAAAAGGGGAGAAAAATGCGAGGAAAAAAAAAAAAAAAAAAAAAGACCAGGAACATGAAAAGGTGTGAAAAATGCGAGGAGCAAAAAAAAAAAAAGAAAGACCAGGAGCATGAAAAGGTGTGAAAAATGCGAGGAAAAAAAAAAAAAAAAAAAAAGACCAGGAACATGAAAAGGTGGGAAAAATGCGAGGAGCAAAAAAAAAAAAAGAAAGACCAGGAGCATGAAAAGGTGTGAAAAATGCGAGGAAAAAAAAAAAAAAAGACCAAGAGCATGAAAAGGTGTGAAAAATGCGAGGAGCAAAAAAAAAAAAAAAAAGACCAGGAGCATGAAAAGGTGTGAAAAATGCGAGGAGAAAAAAAAAAAAAAGACCAGGAGCATGAAAAGGTGTGAAAAATGCGAGGAGCAAAAAAAAAAAAAAAAGAAAGAAAGAAAGACCAGGAGCATGAAAAGGTGTGAAAAATGCGAGGAGCAAAAAAAAAAAAAAAAAAAGAAAGACCAGGAGCATGAAAAGGTGTGAAAAATGCGAGGAGCAAAAAAAAAAAAAGAAAGACCAGGAGCATGAAAACGTGTGAAAAATGCGAGGAGCAAAAAAAAAAAAAAAAAAAAAAAAAAACCAGGAACATGAAAAGGTGTGAAAAATGCGAGGAGCAAAAAAAAAAAAAGAAAGACCAGGAGCATGAAAAGGTGTGAAAAATGCGAGGAGCAAAAAAAAAAAAGAAAGACCAGGAGCATGAAAAGGTGTGAAAAATGCGAGGAGCAAAAAAAAAAAAAAAAGACCAGGAGCATGAAAAGGTGTGAAAAATGCGAGGAGCAAAAAAAAAAAAAAAAGAGACCAGAAGCATGAAAAGGTGTGAAAAATGCGAGGAGCAAAAAAAAAAAAAAAAAGAGACCAGGAGCATGAAAAGGTTTGAAAAATGCGAGGAGCAAAAAAAAAAAAAAAAAAAAGAAAGACCAGGAGCATGAAAAGGTGTGAAAAATGCGAGGAGCAAAAGAAAAAAAAAAGACCAGGAGCATGAAAAGATGTGAAAAATGCGAGGAGCAGAAAAAAAAAAAGAAAGACCAGGAGCATGAAAAAGTGTGAAAAATGCAATCAGCATGAAAAGGTGTGAAAAATGCGAGGAGCATGAAAAGTTGTGAAAAATGCAAGGAGCATGAAAAGGTGTGAAAAATGCGAGGAGCAAAAAAGAAAAAAAAAGAAAGAAAGAAAGACCAGGAGCATGAAAAGGTGTGAAAAATGCGAGGAGCAAAAATAAAAAAAAAGAAAGACCAGGAGCATGAAAAGGTGTGAAAAATGCAATCAGCATGAAAAGGTGTGAAAAATGCGAGGAGCATGAAAAGTTGTGAAAAATGCAAGGAGCATGAAAAGGTGTGAAAAATGCGAGGAGCAAAAAAGAAAAAAAAAGAAAGAAAGAAAGACCAGGAGCATGAAAAGGTGTGAAAAATGCGACGAGCATGAAAAGTTGTGAAAAATGCGAGGAGCATGAAGAGGTGTGAAAAATGCGAGGAGCATGAAAAGATGTGAAAAATTCGAGGAGCAAAGAAAAAAAAAAGACCAGGAGCATGAAAAAGTGTGAAAAATGCGAGGAGCAAAAAAAAAAAAAAGAAAGGAAGACCAGGAGCATGAAAAGGTGTGAAAAATGCGAGGAGCAAAAAAAAAAAAAGAAAGACCAGGAGCATGAAAACGTGTGAAAAATGCGAGGAGCAAAAAAAAAAAAAAAAAAAAAAAAGACCAGGAACATGAAAAGGTGTGAAAAATGCGAGGAGCAAAAAAAAAAAAAGAAAGACCAGGAGCATGAAAAGGTGTGAAAAATGCGAGGAGCAAAAAAAAAAAAGAAAGACCAGGAGCATGAAAAGGTGTGAAAAATGCGAGGAGCAAAAAAAAAAAAAAAAAGACCAGGAGCATGAAAATGTGTGAAAAATGCGAGGAGCAAAAAAAAAAAAAAAAGAGACCAGAAGCATGAAAAGGTGTGAAAAATGCGAGGAGCAAAAAAAAAAAAAAGAAGAAAAGAGACCAGAAGCATGAAAAGGTTTGAAAAATGCGAGGAGCAAAAAAAAAAAAAAAGAAAGACCAGGAGCATGAAAAGGTGTGAAAAATGCGAGGAGCAAAAGAAAAAAAAAAGACCAGGAGCATGAAAAGGTGTGAAAAATGCGAGGAGCAAAAAAAAAAAAAGAAAGACCAGGAGCATGAAAAGGTGTGAAAAATGCGACGAGCATGAAAAGTTGTGAAAAATGCGAGGAGCATGAAGAGGTGTGAAAAATGCGAGGAGCATGAAAAAGTGTGAAAAATTCGAGGAGCAAAAAAAAAAAAAAAAAAAGACCAGGAGCATGAAAAGGTGTGAAAAATGCGAGGAGCAAAAAAAAAAAAAAAAGAAAGAAAGACCAGGAGCATGAAAAGGTGTGAAAAATGCGAGGAGCAAAAGAAAAAAAAAAGACCAGGAGCATGAAAAGGTGTGAAAAATGCGAGGAGCAAAAAAAAAAAAAGAAAGACCAGGAGCATGAAAAGGTGTGAAAAATGCGAGGAGCAAAAGAAAAAAAAAAGACCAGGAGCATGAAGAGGTGTGAAAAATGCGAGGAGCATGAAAAGGTGTGAAAAATGCAAGGAGCATGAAAAGGTGTGAAAAATGTGAGGAGCAAAAAAAAAAAAATAGAAAGAAAGACCAGGAGCATGAAAAGGTGTGAAAAATGCGAGGAGCAAAAAAAAAAAAAAGAAAGACCAGGAGCATGAAAAGGTGTGAAAAATGCGAGGAGCAAAAGAAAAAAAAAAGACCAGGAGCATGAAAAGGTGTGAAAAATGCGACGAGCATGAAAAGTCGTGAAAAATGCGAGGAGCATGAAGAGGTGTGAAAAATGCGAGGAGCATGAAAAGGTGTGAAAAATTCGAGGAGCAAAAAAAAAAAAAAAAAAAAAAGACCAGGAACATGAAAAGGTGTGAAAAATGCGAGGAGCAAAAAAAAAAAAAGAAAGACCAGGAGCATGAAAAGGTGTGAAAAATGCGAGGAAAAAAAAAAAAAAAGACCAGGAGCATGAAAAGGTGTGAAAAATGCGAGGAGCAAAAAAAAAAAAAAAAAGACCAGGAGCATGAAAAGGTGTGAAAAATGCGAGGAGCAAAAAAAAAAAAAAAAGAAAGAAAGAAAGACCAGGAGCATGAAAAGGTGTGAAAAATGCGAGGAGCAAAAAAAAAAAAAAAAAAAGAAAGACCAGGAGCATGAAAAGGTGTGAAAAATGCGAGGAGCAAAAAAAAAAAAAGAAAGACCAGGAGCATGAAAACGTGTGAAAAATGCGAGGAGCAAAAAAAAAAAAAAAAAAAAAAAAACCAGGAACATGAAAAGGTGTGAAAAATGCGAGGAGCAAAAAAAAAAAAAGAAAGACCAGGAGCATGAAAAGGTGTGAAAAATGCGAGGAGCAAAAAAAAAAAAGAAAGACCAGGAGCATGAAAAGGTGTGAAAAATGCGAGGAGCAAAAAAAAAAAAAAAAGACCAGGAGCATGAAAAGGTGTGAAAAATGCGAGGAGCAAAAAAAAAAAAAAAAAGAGACCAGAAGCATGAAAAGGTGTGAAAAATGCGAGGAGCAAAAAAAAAAAAAAAAAGAGACCAGAAGCATGAAAAGGTGTGAAAAATACAAGGAGAAAAAAAAAAAAAAGAAAGAAAGACCAGGAGCATGAAAAGGTGTGAAAAATGCGAGGAGCAAAAAAAAAAAAAGAAAGACCAGGAGCATGAAAACGTGTGAAAAATGCGAGGAGCAAAAAAAAAAAAAAAAAAGACCAGGAACATGAAAAGGTGTGAAAAATGCGAGGAGCAAAAAAAAAAAAAGAAAGACCAGGAGCATGAAAAGGTGTGAAAAATGCGAGGAGCAAAAAAAAAAAAGAAAGACCAGGAGCATGAAAAGGTGTGAAAAATGCGAGGAGCAAAAAAAAAAAAAAAAGACCAGGAGCATGAAAAGGTGTGAAAAATGCGAGGAGCAAAAAAAAAAAAAAAAAGAGACCAGAAGCATGAAAAGGTGTGAAAAATGCGAGGAGCAAAAAAAAAAAAAAGAAGAAAAGAGACCAGAAGCATGAAAAGGTTTGAAAAATGCGAGGAGCAAAAAAAAAAAAAAAGAAAGACCAGGAGCATGAAAAGGTGTGAAAAATGCGAGGAGCAAAAGAAAAAAAAAAGACCAGGAGCATGAAAAGGTGTGAAAAATGCGAGGAGCAAAAAAAAAAAAAGAAAGACCAGGAGCATGAAAAGGGGTGAAAAATGCGACGAGCATGAAAAGTTGTGAAAAATGCGAGGAGCATGAAGATGTGTGAAAAATGCGAGGAGCATGAAAAGATGTGAAAAATTCGAGGAGCAAAAAAAAAAAAAAGACCAGGAGCATGAAAAGGTGTGAAAAATGCGACGAGCATGAAAAGTTGTGAAAAATGCGAGGAGCATGAAGAGGTGTGAAAAATGCGAGGAGCATGAAAAGGTGTGAAAAATTCGAGGAGCAAAAAAAAAAAAAAAAAAAGACCAGGAGCATGAAAAGGTGTGAAAAATGCGAGGAGCAAAAAAAAAAAAAAAAAAAAGAAAGACCAGGAGCATGAAAAGGTGTGAAAAATGCGAGGAGCAAAAGAAAAAAAAAAGACCAGGAGCATGAAAAGGTGTGAAAAATGCGAGGAGCAAAAAAAAAAAAAGAAAGACCAGGAGCATGAAAAGGTGTGAAAAATGCGAGGAGCAAAAGAAAAAAAAAAGACCAGGAGCATGAAGAGGTGTGAAAAATGTGAGGAGCATGAAAAGGTGTGAAAAATGCAAGGAGCATGAAAAGGTGTGAAAAATGTGAGGAGCAAAAAAAAAAAAATAGAAAGAAAGACCAGGAGCATGAAAAGGTGTGAAAAATGCGAGGAGCAAAAAAAAAAAAAAGAAAGACCAGGAGCATGAAAAGGTGTGAAAAATGCGAGGAGCAAAAGAAAAAAAAAAGACCAGGAGCATGAAAAGGTGTGAAAAATGCGACGAGCATGAAAAGTCGTGAAAAATGCGAGGAGCATGAAGAGGTGTGAAAAATGCGAGGAGCAAAAAAAAAAAAAAAAGACCAGGAGCATGAAAAGGTGTGAAAAATGCGAGGAGCAAAAAAAAAAAAAAAAGAGACCAGAAGCATGAAAAGGTGTGAAAAATGCGAGGAGCAAAAAAAAAAAAAAGAAGAAAAGAGACCAGAAGCATGAAAAGGTTTGAAAAATGCGAGGAGCAAAAAAAAAAAAAAAGAAAGACCAGGAGCATGAAAAGGTGTGAAAAATGCGAGGAGCAAAAGAAAAAAAAAAGACCAGGAGCATGAAAAGGTGTGAAAAATGCGAGGAGTAAAAAAAAAAAAAGAAAGACCAGGAGCATGAAAAGGGGTGAAAAATGCGACGAGCATGAAAAGTTGTGAAAAATGCGAGGAGCATGAAGATGTGTGAAAAATGCGAGGAGCATGAAAAGATGTGAAAAATTCGAGGAGCAAAAAAAAAAAAAAGACCAGGAGCATGAAAAGGTGTGAAAAATGCGACGAGCATGAAAAGTTGTGAAAAATGCGAGGAGCATGAAAAGGTGTGAAAAATTCGAGGAGCAAAAAAAAAAAAAAAAAAGACCAGGAGCATGAAAAGGTGTGAAAAATGCGAGGAGCAAAAAAAAAAAAAAAAAAAGAAAGACCAGGAGCATGAAAAGGTGTGAAAAATGCGAGGAGCAAAAGAAAAAAAAAAGACCAGGAGCATGAAAAGGTGTGAAAAATGCGAGGAGCAAAAAAAAAAAAAGAAAGACCAGGAGCATGAAAAGGTGTGAAAAATGCGAGGAGCAAAAGAAAAAAAAAAGACCAGGAGCATGAAGAGGTGTGAAAAATGCGAGGAGCATGAAAAGGTGTGAAAAATGCAAGGAGCATGAAAAGGTGTGAAAAATGTGAGGAGCAAAAAAAAAAAAATAGAAAGAAAGACCAGGAGCATGAAAAGGTGTGAAAAATGCGAGGAGCAAAAAAAAAAAAAAGAAAGACCAGGAGCATGAAAAGGTGTGAAAAATGCGAGGAGCAAAAGAAAAAAAAAAGACCAGGAGCATGAAAAGGTGTGAAAAATGCGACGAGCATGAAAAGTCGTGAAAAATGCGAGGAGCATGAAGAGGTGTGAAAAATGCGAGGAGCATGAAAAGGTGTGAAAAATTCGAGGAGCAAAAAAAAAAAAAAAAAAAAAAGACCAGGAACATGAAAAGGTGTGAAAAATGCGAGGAGCAAAAAAAAAAAAAGAAAGACCAGGAGCATGAAAAGGTGTGAAAAATGCGAGGAAAAAAAAAAAAAAAGACCAGGAGCATGAAAAGGTGTGAAAAATGCGAGGAGCAAAAAAAAAAAAAAAAAGACCAGGAGCATGAAAAGGTGTGAAAAATGCGAGGAGCAAAAAAAAAAAAAAAAGAAAGAAAGAAAGACCAGGAGCATGAAAAGGTGTGAAAAATGCGAGGAGCAAAAAAAAAAAAGAAAGACCAGGAGCATGAAAAGGTGTGAAAAATGCGAGGAGCAAAAAAAAAAAAAAAAGACCAGGAGCATGAAAAGGTGTGAAAAATGCGAGGAGCAAAAAAAAAAAAAAAAAAGAGACCAGAAGCATGAAAAGGTGTGAAAAATGCGAGGAGCAAAAAAAAAAAAAAAAAGAGACCAGAAGCATGAAAAGGTGTGAAAAATGCGAGGAGAAAAAAAAAAAAAAGAAAGAAAGACCAGGAGCATGAAAAGGTGTGAAAAATGCGAGGAGCAAAAAAAAAAAAAGAAAGACCAGGAGCATGAAAAGGTGTGAAAAATGCGAGGAGCAAAAAAAAAAAAAAAAAAGACCAGGAACATGAAAAGGTGTGAAAAAAGCGAGGAGCAAAAAAAAAAAAAGAAAGACCAGGAGCATGAAAAGGTGTGAAAAATGCGAGGAGCAAAAAAAAAAAAGAAAGACCAGGAGCATGAAAAGGTGTGAAAAATGCGAGGAGCAAAAATAAAAAAAAAAAGACCAGGAGCATGAAAAGGTGTGAAAAATGCGAGGAGCAAAAAAAAAAAAAAAAAGAGACCAGAAGCATGAAAAGGTGTGAAAAATGCGAGGAGCAAAAAAAAAAAAAAGAAGAAAAGAGACCAGAAGCATGAAAAGGTTTGAAAAATGCGAGGAGCAAAAAAAAAAAAAAAGAAAGACCAGGAGCATGAAAAGGTGTGAAAAATGCGAGGAGCAAAAGAAAAAAAAAAGACCAGGAGCATGAAAAGGTGTGAAAAATGCGAGGAGCAAAAAAAAAAAAAGAAAGACCAGGAGCATGAAAAGGGGTGAAAAATGCGACGAGCATGAAAAGTTGTGAAAAATGCGAGGAGCATGAAGATGTGTGAAAAATGCGAGGAGCATGAAAAGATGTGAAAAATTCGAGGAGCAAAAAAAAAAAAAAGACCAGGAGCATGAAAAGGTGTGAAAAATGCGACGAGCATGAAAAGTTGTGAAAAATGCGAGGAGCATGAAGAGGTGTGAAAAATGCGAGGAGCATGAAAAGGTGTGAAAAATTCGAGGAGCAAAAAAAAAAAAAAAAAAAGACCAGGAGCATGAAAAGGTGTGAAAAATGCGAGGAGCAAAAAAAAAAAAAAAAAAAAGAAAGACCAGGAGCATGAAAAGGTGTGAAAAATGCGAGGAGCAAAAGAAAAAAAAAAGACCAGGAGCATGAAAAGGTGTGAAAAATGCGAGGAGCAAAAAAAAAAAAAGAAAGACCAGGAGCATGAAAAGGTGTGAAAAATGCGAGGAGCAAAAGAAAAAAAAAAGACCAGGAGCATGAAGAGGTGTGAAAAATGCGAGGAGCATGAAAAGGTGTGAAAAATGCAAGGAGCATGAAAAGGTGTGAAAAATGTGAGGAGCAAAAAAAAAAAAATAGAAAGAAAGACCAGGAGCATGAAAAGGTGTGAAAAATGCGAGGAGCAAAAAAAAAAAAAAGAAAGACCAGGAGCATGAAAAGGTGTGAAAAATGCGAGGAGCAAAAGAAAAAAAAAAGACCAGGAGCATGAAAAGGTGTGAAAAATGCGACGAGCATGAAAAGTCGTGAAAAATGCGAGGAGCATGAAGAGGTGTGAAAAATGCGAGGAGCAAAAAAAAAAAAAAAAGACCAGGAGCATGAAAAGGTGTGAAAAATGCGAGGAGCAAAAAAAAAAAAAAAAGAGACCAGAAGCATGAAAAGGTGTGAAAAATGCGAGGAGCAAAAAAAAAAAAAAGAAGAAAAGAGACCAGAAGCATGAAAAGGTTTGAAAAATGCGAGGAGCAAAAAAAAAAAAAAAGAAAGACCAGGAGCATGAAAAGGTGTGAAAAATGCGAGGAGCAAAAGAAAAAAAAAAGACCAGGAGCATGAAAAGGTGTGAAAAATGCGAGGAGTAAAAAAAAAAAAAGAAAGACCAGGAGCATGAAAAGGGGTGAAAAATGCGACGAGCATGAAAAGTTGTGAAAAATGCGAGGAGCATGAAGATGTGTGAAAAATGCGAGGAGCATGAAAAGATGTGAAAAATTCGAGGAGCAAAAAAAAAAAAAAGACCAGGAGCATGAAAAGGTGTGAAAAATGCGACGAGCATGAAAAGTTGTGAAAAATGCGAGGAGCATGAAAAGGTGTGAAAAATTCGAGGAGCAAAAAAAAAAAAAAAAAAGACCAGGAGCATGAAAAGGTGTGAAAAATGCGAGGAGCAAAAAAAAAAAAAAAAAAAGAAAGACCAGGAGCATGAAAAGGTGTGAAAAATGCGAGGAGCAAAAGAAAAAAAAAAGACCAGGAGCATGAAAAGGTGTGAAAAATGCGAGGAGCAAAAAAAAAAAAAGAAAGACCAGGAGCATGAAAAGGTGTGAAAAATGCGAGGAGCAAAAGAAAAAAAAAAGACCAGGAGCATGAAGAGGTGTGAAAAATGCGAGGAGCATGAAAAGGTGTGAAAAATGCAAGGAGCATGAAAAGGTGTGAAAAATGTGAGGAGCAAAAAAAAAAAAAATAGAAAGAAAGACCAGGAGCATGAAAAGGTGTGAAAAATGCGAGGAGCAAAAAAAAAAAAAAGAAAGACCAGGAGCATGAAAAGGTGTGAAAAATGCGAGGAGCAAAAGAAAAAAAAAAGACCAGGAGCATGAAAAGGTGTGAAAAATGCGACGAGCATGAAAAGTCGTGAAAAATGCGAGGAGCATGAAGAGGTGTGAAAAATGCGAGGAGCATGAAAAGGTGTGAAAAATTCTAGGAGCAAAAAAAAAAAAAAAAAAAAAAGACCAGGAGCATGAAAAGGTGTGAAAAATTCGAGGAGCAAAAAAAAAAAAAGAAAGACCAGGAGCATGAAAAGGTGTGAAAAATGCAATCAGCATGAAAAGGTGTGAAAAATGCGAGGAGCATGAAAAGTTGTGAAAAATGCAAGGAGCATGAAAAGGTGTGAAAAATGCGAGGAGCAAAAAAGAAAAAAAAAGAAAGAAAGAAAGACCAGGAGCATGAAAAGGTGTGAAAAATTCGAGGAGCAAAAAAAAAAAAAAAAAAGAAAGACCAGGAGCATGAAAAGGTGTGAAAAATGCGAGGAGCAAAAAAAAAAAAAGAAAGACCAGGAGCATGAAAAGGTGTGAAAAATGCGAGGAGCAAAAAAAAAAAAAGAAAGACCAGGAGCATGAAAAGGTGTGAAAAATGCGAGGAGCAAAAAAAAAAAAAGAAAGACCAGGAGCATGAAAAAGTGTGAAAAATGCAATCAGCATGAAAAGGTGTGAAAAATGCGAGGAGCATGAAAAGTTGTGAAAAATGCAAGGAGCATGAAAAGGTGTGAAAAATGCGAGGAGCAAAAAAGAAAAAAAAAGAAAGAAAGAAAGACCAGGAGCATGAAAAGGTGTGAAAAATGCGAGGAGCAAAAATAAAAAAAAAGAAAGACCAGGAGCATGAAAAGGTGTGAAAAATGCGAGGAGCAAAAGAAAAAAAAAAAGACCAGGAGCATGAAAAGGTGTGAAAAACGCGAGGAGCAAAAAAAAAAAAAAGAAAGACCAGAAGCATGAAAAGGTGTGAAAAATGCGACGAGCATGAAAAGTTGTGAAAAATGCGAGGAGCATGAAGAGGTGTGAAAAATGCGAGGAGCATGAAAAGATGTGAAAAATTCGAGGAGCAAAAAAAAGAAAAAAAAAAGAAAGACCAGGAGCATGAAAAGGTGTGAAAAATGCGGGGAGCAAAAAAAAAAAAAAGAAAGACCAGGAGCATGAAAAGGTGTGAAAAATGCGAGGAGCAAAAAAAAAAAAAGAAAGACCAGGAGCATGAAAAGGTGTGAAAAATGCGAGGAGCAAAAAAAAAAAAGAAAGACCAGGAGCATGAAAAGGTGTGAAAAATGCGAGGAGCAAAAAAAAAAAAAAAAGACCAGGAGCATGAAAAGGTGTGAAAAATGCGAGGAGCAAAAAAAAAAAAAAAGAGACCAGAAGCATGAAAAGGTGTGAAAAATGCGAGGAGCAAAAAAAAAAAAAAAAAGAAAAGAGACCAGGAGCATGAAAAGGTTTGAAAAATGCGAGGAGCAAAAAAAAAAAAAAAAAAAAGAAAGACCAGGAGCATGAAAAGGTGTGAAAAATGCGAGGAGCAAAAGAAAAAAAAAAGACCAGGAGCATGAAAAGATGTGAAAAATGCGAGGAGCAAAAAAAAAAAAAGAAAGACCAGGAGCATGAAAAGGTGTGAAAAATGCGACGAGCATGAAAAGTTGTGAAAAATGCGAGGAGCATGAAGAGGTGTGAAAAATGCGAGGAGCATGAAAAGATGTGAAAAATTCGAGGAGCAAAAAAAAAAAAAAGACCAGGAGCATGAAAAGGTGTGAAAAATGCGAGGAGCAAAAAAAAAAAAAAAGAAAGGAAGACCAGGAGCATGAAAAGGTGTGAAAAATGCGAGGAGCAAAAAAAAAAAAAGAAAGACCAGGAGCATGAAAACGTGTGAAAAATGCGAGGAGCAAAAAAAAAAAAAAAAAAAAAAAAGACCAGGAACATGAAAAGGTGTGAAAAATGCGAGGAGCAAAAAAAAAAAAAGAAAGACCAGGAGCATGAAAAGGTGTGAAAAATGCGAGGAGCAAAAAAAAAAAAGAAAGACCAGGAGCATGAAAAGGTGTGAAAAATGCGAGGAGCAAAAAAAAAAAAAAAAAGACCAGGAGCATGAAAATGTGTGAAAAATGCGAGGAGCAAAAAAAAAAAAAAAAGAGACCAGAAGCATGAAAAGGTGTGAAAAATGCGAGGAGCAAAAAAAAAAAAAAGAAGAAAAGAGACCAGAAGCATGAAAAGGTTTGAAAAATGCGAGGAGCAAAAAAAAAAAAAAAGAAAGACCAGGAGCATGAAAAGGTGTGAAAAATGCGAGGAGCAAAAGAAAAAAAAAAGACCAGGAGCATGAAAAGGTGTGAAAAATGCGAGGAGCAAAAAAAAAAAAAGAAAGACCAGGAGCATGAAAAGGTGTGAAAAATGCGACGAGCATGAAAAGTTGTGAAAAATGCGAGGAGCATGAAGAGGTGTGAAAAATGCGAGGAGCATGAAAAGGTGTGAAAAATTCGAGGAGCAAAAAAAAAAAAAAAAAAAGACCAGGAGCATGAAAAGGTGTGAAAAATGCGAGGAGCAAAAAAAAAAAAAAAAGAAAGAAAGACCAGGAGCATGAAAAGGTGTGAAAAATGCGAGGAGCAAAAGAAAAAAAAAAGACCAGGAGCATGAAAAGGTGTGAAAAATGCGAGGAGCAAAAGAAAAAGAAAGACCAGGAGCATGAAGAGGTGTGAAAAATGCGAGGAGCATGAAAAGGTGTGAAAAATGCAAGGAGCATGAAAAGGTGTGAAAAATGTGAGGAGCAAAAAAAAAAAAATAGAAAGAAAGACCAGGAGCATGAAAAGGTGTGAAAAATGCGAGGAGCAAAAAAAAAAAAAAGAAAGACCAGGAGCATGAAAAGGTGTGAAAAATGCGAGGAGCAAAAGAAAAAAAAAAGACCAGGAGCATGAAAAGGTGTGAAAAATGCGACGAGCATGAAAAGTCGTGAAAAATGCGAGGAGCATGAAGAGGTGTGAAAAATGCGAGGAGCATGAAAAGGTGTGAAAAATTCGAGGAGCAAAAAAAAAAAAAAAAAAAAAAGACCAGGAACATGAAAAGGTGTGAAAAATGCGAGGAGCAAAAAAAAAAAAAGAAAGACCAGGAGCATGAAAAGGTGTGAAAAATGCGAGGAAAAAAAAAAAAAAAGACCAGGAGCATGAAAAGGTGTGAAAAATGCGAGGAGCAAAAAAAAAAAAAAAAAGACCAGGAGCATGAAAAGGTGTGAAAAATGCGAGGAGCAAAAAAAAAAAAAAAAGAAAGAAAGAAAGACCAGGAGCATGAAAAGGTGTGAAAAATGCGAGGAGCAAAAAAAAAAAAAAAAAAAGAAAGACCAGGAGCATGAAAAGGTGTGAAAAATGCGAGGAGCAAAAAAAAAAAAAGAAAGACCAGGAGCATGAAAACGTGTGAAAAATGCGAGGAGCAAAAAAAAAAAAAAAAAAAAAAAAACCAGGAACATGAAAAGGTGTGAAAAATGCGGGGAGCAAAAAAAAAAAAAGAAAGACCAGGAGCATGAAAAGGTGTGAAAAATGCGAGGAGCAAAAAAAAAAAGAAAGACCAGGAGCATGAAAAGGTGTGAAAAATGCGAGGAGCAAAAAAAAAAAAAAAAGACCAGGAGCATGAAAAGGTGTGAAAAATGCGAGGAGCAAAAAAAAAAAAAAGAGAGACCAGAAGCATGAAAAGGTGTGAAAAATGCGAGGAGCAAAAAAAAAAAAAAAAAGAAAAGAGACCAGGAGCATGAAAAGGTTTGAAAAATGCGAGGAGCAAAAAAAAAAAAAAAAAAAAAGAAAGACCAGGAGCATGAAAAGGTGTGAAAAATGCGAGGAGCAAAAGAAAAAAAAAAGACCAGGAGCATGAAAAGATGTGAAAAATGCGAGGAGCAAAAAAAAAAAAAGAAAGACCAGGAGCATGAAAAGGTGTGAAAAATGCGACGAGCATGAAAACTTGTGAAAAATGCGAGGAGCATGAAGAGGTGTGAAAAATGCGAGGAGCATGAAAAGGTGTGAAAAATGCGAGGAGCAAAAAAAAAAAAAAAGAAAGAAAGACCAGGAGCATGAAAAGGTGTGAAAAATGCGAGGAGCAAAAAAAAAAAAAGAAAGACCAGGAGCATGAAAAGGTGTGAAAAATGCGAGGAGCAAAAAAAAAAAAAAAAAAAAAAAAGACCAGGAGCATGAAAAGGTGTGAAAAATGCGAGGAGCAAAAAAAAAAAAGAAAGACCAGGAGCATGAAAAGGTGTGAAAAATGCGAGGAGCAAAAGAAAAAAAAAAGACCAGGAGCATGAAAAGGTGTGAAAAATGCGACGAGCATGAAAAGTCGTGAAAAATGCGAGGAGCATGAAGAGGTGTGAAAAATGCGAGGAGCAAAAAAAAAAAAAAAAGACCAGGAGCATGAAAAGGTGTGAAAAATGCGAGGAGCAAAAAAAAAAAAAAAAGAGACCAGAAGCATGAAAAGGTGTGAAAAATGCGAGGAGCAAAAAAAAAAAAAAAGAAGAAAAGAGACCAGAAGCATGAAAAGGTTTGAAAAATGCGAGGAGCAAAAAAAAAAAAAAAGAAAGACCAGGAGCATGAAAAGGTGTGAAAAATGCGAGGAGCAAAAGAAAAAAAAAAGACCAGGAGCATGAAAAGGTGTGAAAAATGCGAGGAGTAAAAAAAAAAAAAGAAAGACCAGGAGCATGAAAAGGGGTGAAAAATGCGACGAGCATGAAAAGTTGTGAAAAATGCGAGGAGCATGAAGATGTGTGAAAAATGCGAGGAGCATGAAAAGATGTGAAAAATTCGAGGAGAAAAAAAAAAAAAAAGACCAGGAGCATGAAAAGGTGTGAAAAATGCGACGAGCATGAAAAGTTGTGAAAAATGCGAGGAGCATGAAAAGGTGTGAAAAATTCGAGGAGCAAAAAAAAAAAAAAAAAAAGACCAGGAGCATGAAAAGGTGTGAAAAATGCGAGGAGCAAAAAAAAAAAAAAAGAAAGAAAGACCAGGAGCATGAAAAGGTGTGAAAAATGCGAGGAGCAAAAGAAAAAAAAAAGACCAGGAGCATGAAAAGGTGTGAAAAATGCGAGGAGCAAAAAAAAAAAAAGAAAGACCAGGAGCATGAAAAGGTGTGAAAAATGCGAGGAGCAAAAGAAAAAAAAAAGACCAGGAGCATGAAGAGGTGTGAAAAATGCGAGGAGCATGAAAAGGTGTGAAAAATGCAAGGAGCATGAAAAGGTGTGAAAAATGTGAGGAGCAAAAAAAAAAAAAATAGAAAGAAAGACCAGGAGCATGAAAAGGTGTGAAAAATGCGAGGAGCAAAAAAAAAAAAAAGAAAGACCAGGAGCATGAAAAGGTGTGAAAAATGCGAGGAGCAAAAGAAAAAAAAAAGACCAGGAGCATGAAAAGGTGTGAAAAATGCGACGAGCATGAAAAGTCGTGAAAAATGCGAGGAGCATGAAGAGGTGTGAAAAATGCGAGGAGCATGAAAAGGTGTGAAAAATTCTAGGAGCAAAAAAAAAAAAAAAAAAAAAAGACCAGGAGCATGAAAAGGTGTGAAAAATTCGAGGAGCAAAAAAAAAAAAAGAAAGACCAGGAGCATGAAAAGGTGTGAAAAATGCAATCAGCATGAAAAGGTGTGAAAAATGCGAGGAGCATGAAAAGTTGTGAAAAATGCAAGGAGCATGAAAAGGTGTGAAAAATGCGAGGAGCAAAAAAGAAAAAAAAAGAAAGAAAGAAAGACCAGGAGCATGAAAAGGTGTGAAAAATTCGAGGAGCAAAAAAAAAAAAAAAAAAGAAAGACCAGGAGCATGAAAAGGTGTGAAAAATGCGAGGAGCAAAAAAAAAAAAAGAAAGACCAGGAGCATGAAAAGGTGTGAAAAATGCGAGGAGCAAAAAAAAAAAAAGAAAGACCAGGAGCATGAAAAGGTGTGAAAAATGCGAGGAGCAAAAAAAAAAAAAGAAAGACCAGGAGCATGAAAAAGTGTGAAAAATGCAATCAGCATGAAAAGGTGTGAAAAATGCGAGGAGCATGAAAAGTTGTGAAAAATGCAAGGAGCATGAAAAGGTGTGAAAAATGCGAGGAGCAAAAAAGAAAAAAAAAGAAAGAAAGAAAGACCAGGAGCATGAAAAGGTGTGAAAAATGCGAGGAGCAAAAATAAAAAAAAAGAAAGACCAGGAGCATGAAAAGGTGTGAAAAATGCGAGGAGCAAAAGAAAAAAAAAAAGACCAGGAGCATGAAAAGGTGTGAAAAACGCGAGGAGCAAAAAAAAAAAAAAGAAAGACCAGAAGCATGAAAAGGTGTGAAAAATGCGACGAGCATGAAAAGTTGTGAAAAATGCGAGGAGCATGAAGAGGTGTGAAAAATGCGAGGAGCATGAAAAGATGTGAAAAATTCGAGGAGCAAAAAAAAGAAAAAAAAAAGAAAGACCAGGAGCATGAAAAGGTGTGAAAAATGCGGGGAGCAAAAAAAAAAAAAAGAAAGACCAGGAGCATGAAAAGGTGTGAAAAATGCGAGGAGCAAAAAAAAAAAAAAGAAAGACCAGGAGCATGAAAAGGTGGGAAAAATGCGAGGAGCAAAAAAAAAAAAGAAAGACCAGGAGCATGAAAAGGTGTGAAAAATGCGAGGAGCAAAAAAAAAAAAAAAAGACCAGGAGCATGAAAAGGTGTGAAAAATGCGAGGAGCAAAAAAAAAAAAAAAGAGACCAGAAGCATGAAAAGGTGTGAAAAATGCGAGGAGCAAAAAAAAAAAAAAAAAGAAAAGAGACCAGGAGCATGAAAAGGTTTGAAAAATGCGAGGAGCAAAAAAAAAAAAAAAAAAAAAAGAAAGACCAGGAGCATGAAAAGGTGTGAAAAATGCGAGGAGCAAAAGAAAAAAAAAAGACCAGGAGCATGAAAAGATGTGAAAAATGCGAGGAGCAAAAAAAAAAAAAGAAAGACCAGGAGCATGAAAAGGTGTGAAAAATGCGACGAGCATGAAAAGTTGTGAAAAATGCGAGGAGCATGAAGAGGTGTGAAAAATGCGAGGAGCATGAAAAGATGTGAAAAATTCGAGGAGCAAAAAAAAAAAAAAGACCAGGAGCATGAAAAGGTGTGAAAAATGCGAGGAGCAAAAAAAAAAAAAAGAAAGGAAGACCAGGAGCATGAAAAGGTGTGAAAAATGCGAGGAGCAAAAAAAAAAAAAGAAAGACCAGGAGCATGAAAACGTGTGAAAAATGCGAGGAGCAAAAAAAAAAAAAAAAAAAAAAAAGACCAGGAACATGAAAAGGTGTGAAAAATGCGAGGAGCAAAAAAAAAAAAAGAAAGACCAGGAGCATGAAAAGGTGTGAAAAATGCGAGGAGCAAAAAAAAAAAAGAAAGACCAGGAGCATGAAAAGGTGTGAAAAATGCGAGGAGCAAAAAAAAAAAAAAAAAGACCAGGAGCATGAAAATGTGTGAAAAATGCGAGGAGCAAAAAAAAAAAAAAAAGAGACCAGAAGCATGAAAAGGTGTGAAAAATGCGAGGAGCAAAAAAAAAAAAAAGAAGAAAAGAGACCAGAAGCATGAAAAGGTTTGAAAAATGCGAGGAGCAAAAAAAAAAAAAAAGAAAGACCAGGAGCATGAAAAGGTGTGAAAAATGCGAGGAGCAAAAGAAAAAAAAAAGACCAGGAGCATGAAAAGGTGTGAAAAATGCGAGGAGCAAAAAAAAAAAAAGAAAGACCAGGAGCATGAAAAGGTGTGAAAAATGCGACGAGCATGAAAAGTTGTGAAAAATGCGAGGAGCATGAAGAGGTGTGAAAAATGCGAGGAGCATGAAAAGGTGTGAAAAATTCGAGGAGCAAAAAAAAAAAAAAAAAAAGACCAGGAGCATGAAAAGGTGTGAAAAATGCGAGGAGCAAAAAAAAAAAAAAAGAAAGAAAGACCAGGAGCATGAAAAGGTGTGAAAAATGCGAGGAGCAAAAGAAAAAAAAAAGACCAGGAGCATGAAAAGGTGTGAAAAATGCGAGGAGCAAAAAAAAAAAAAGAAAGACCAGGAGCATGAAAAGGTGTGAAAAATGCGAGGAGCAAAAGAAAAAAAAAGACCAGGAGCATGAAGAGGTGTGAAAAATGCGAGGAGCATGAAAAGGTGTGAAAAATGCAAGGAGCATGAAAAGGTGTGAAAAATGTGAGGAGCAAAAAAAAAAAAATAGAAAGAAAGACCAGGAGCATGAAAAGGTGTGAAAAATGCGAGGAGCAAAAAAAAAAAAAAGAAAGACCAGGAGCATGAAAAGGTGTGAAAAATGCGAGGAGCAAAAGAAAAAAAAAAGACCAGGAGCATGAAAAGGTGTGAAAAATGCGACGAGCATGAAAAGTCGTGAAAAATGCGAGGAGCATGAAAAGGTGTGAAAAATTCGAGGAGCAAAAAAAAAAAAAAAAAAAAAAAGACCAGGAACATGAAAAGGTGTGAAAAATGCGAGGAGCAAAAAAAAAAAAAGAAAGACCAGGAGCATGAAAAGGTGTGAAAAATGCGAGGAAAAAAAAAAAAAAAGACCAGGAGCATGAAAAGGTGTGAAAAATGCGAGGAGCAAAAAAAAAAAAAAAAAAGACCAGGAGCATGAAAAGGTGTGAAAAATGCGAGGAGCAAAAAAAAAAAAAAAAGAAAGAAAGAAAGACCAGGAGCATGAAAAGGTGTGAAAAATTCGAGGAGCAAAAAAAAAAAAAAAAAAAGAAAGACCAGGAGCATGAAAAGGTGTGAAAAATGCGAGGAGCAAAAAAAAAAAAAAGAAAGACCAGGAGCATGAAAAGGTGTGAAAAAAGCGAGGAGCAAAAAAAAAAAAAGAAAGACCAGGAGCATGAAAAGGTGTGAAAAATGCGAGGAGCAAAAAAAAAAAAAGAAAGACCAGGAGCATGAAAAAGTGTGAAAAATGCAATCAGCATGAAAAGGTGTGAAAAATGCGAGGAGCATGAAAAGTTGTGAAAAATGCAAGGAGCATGAAAAGGTGTGAAAAATGCGAGGAGCAAAAAAGAAAAAAAAAGAAAGAAAGAAAGACCAGGAGCATGAAAAGGTGTGAAAAATGCGAGGAGCAAAAATAAAAAAAAAGAAAGACCAGGAGCATGAAAAGGTGTGAAAAATGCGAGGAGCAAAAGAAAAAAAAAAAGACCAGGAGCATGAAAAGGTGTGAAAAACGCGAGGAGCAAAAAAAAAAAAAAGAAAGACCAGAAGCATGAAAAGGTGTGAAAAATGCGACGAGCATGAAAAGTTGTGAAAAATGCGAGGAGCATGAAGAGGTGTGAAAAATGCGAGGAGCATGAAAAGATGTGAAAAATTCGAGGAGCAAAAAAAAGAAAAAAAAAAGAAAGACCAGGAGCATGAAAAGGTGTGAAAAATGCGGGGAGCAAAAAAAAAAAAAAGAAAGACCAGGAGCATGAAAAGGTGTGAAAAATGCGAGGAGCAAAAAAAAAAAAAGAAAGACCAGGAGCATGAAAAGGTGTGAAAAATGCGAGGAGCAAAAGAAAAAAAAAGACCAGGAGCATGAAGAGGTGTGAAAAATGCGAGGAGCATGAAAAGGTGTGAAAAATGCAAGGAGCATGAAAAGGTGTGAAAAATGTGAGGAGCAAAAAAAAAAAAATAGAAAGAAAGACCAGGAGCATGAAAAGGTGTGAAAAATGCGAGGAGCAAAAAAAAAAAAAAGAAAGACCAGGAGCATGAAAAGGTGTGAAAAATGCGAGGAGCAAAAGAAAAAAAAAAGACCAGGAGCATGAAAAGGTGTGAAAAATGCGACGAGCATGAAAAGTCGTGAAAAATGCGAGGAGCATGAAAAGGTGTGAAAAATTCGAGGAGCAAAAAAAAAAAAAAAAAAAAAAAGACCAGGAACATGAAAAGGTGTGAAAAATGCGAGGAGCAAAAAAAAAAAAAGAAAGACCAGGAGCATGAAAAGGTGTGAAAAATGCGAGGAAAAAAAAAAAAAAAGACCAGGAGCATGAAAAGGTGTGAAAAATGCGAGGAGCAAAAAAAAAAAAAAAAAAGACCAGGAGCATGAAAAGGTGTGAAAAATGCGAGGAGCAAAAAAAAAAAAAAAAGAAAGAAAGAAAGACCAGGAGCATGAAAAGGTGTGAAAAAGTCGAGGAGCAAAAAAAAAAAAAAAAAAAGAAAGACCAGGAGCATGAAAAGGTGTGAAAAATGCGAGGAGCAAAAAAAAAAAAAGAAAGACCAGGAGCATGAAAAGGTGTGAAAAATGCGAGGAGCAAAAAAAAAAAAAGAAAGACCAGGAGCATGAAAAGGTGTGAAAAATGCGAGGAGCAAAAGAAAAAAAAAGACCAGGAGCATGAAGAGGTGTGAAAAATGCGAGGAGCATGAAAAGGTGTGAAAAATGCAAGGAGCATGAAAAGGTGTGAAAAATGTGAGGAGCAAAAAAAAAAAAATAGAAAGAAAGACCAGGAGCATGAAAAGGTGTGAAAAATGCGAGGAGCAAAAAAAAAAAAAAGAAAGACCAGGAGCATGAAAAGGTGTGAAAAATGCGAGGAGCAAAAGAAAAAAAAAAGACCAGGAGCATGAAAAGGTGTGAAAAATGCGACGAGCATGAAAAGTCGTGAAAAATGCGAGGAGCATGAAAAGGTGTGAAAAATTCGAGGAGCAAAAAAAAAAAAAAAAAAAAAAAAGACCAGGAACATGAAAAGGTGTGAAAAATGCGAGGAGCAAAAAAAAAAAAAGAAAGACCAGGAGCATGAAAAGGTGTGAAAAATGCGAGGAAAAAAAAAAAAAAAGACCAGGAGCATGAAAAGGTGTGAAAAATGCGAGGAGCAAAAAAAAAAAAAAAAAAGACCAGGAGCATGAAAAGGTGTGAAAAATGCGAGGAGCAAAAAAAAAAAAAAAAGAAAGAAAGAAAGACCAGGAGCATGAAAAGGTGTGAAAAATGCGAGGAGCAAAAAAAAAAAAAAAAAAAAGAAAGACCAGGAGCATGAAAAGGTGTGAAAAATGCGAGGAGCAAAAAAAAAAAAAGAAAGACCAGGAGCATGAAAACGTGTGAAAAATGCGAGGAGCAAAAAAAAAAAAAAAAAAAAAAAAAACCAGGAACATGAAAAGGTGTGAAAAATGCGAGGAGCAAAAAAAAAAAAAGAAAGACCAGGAGCATGAAAAGGTGTGAAAAATGCGAGGAGCAAAAAAAAAAAGAAAGACCAGGAGCATGAAAAGGTGTGAAAAATGCGAGGAGCAAAAAAAAAAAAAAAAGACCAGGAGCATGAAAAGGTGTGAAAAATGCGAGGAGCAAAAAAAAAAAAAAGAGAGACCAGAAGCATGAAAAGGTGTGAAAAATGCGAGGAGCAAAAAAAAAAAAAAAAAGAAAAGAGACCAGGAGCATGAAAAGGTTTGAAAAATGCGAGGAGCAAAAAAAAAAAAAAAAAAAAGAAAGACCAGGAGCATGAAAAGGTGTGAAAAATGCGAGGAGCAAAAGAAAAAAAAAAGACCAGGAGCATGAAAAGATGTGAAAAATGCGAGGAGCAAAAAAAAAAAAAGAAAGACCAGGAGCATGAAAAGGTGTGAAAAATGCGACGAGCATGAAAACTTGTGAAAAATGCGAGGAGCATGAAGAGGTGTGAAAAATGCGAGGAGCATGAAAAGGTGTGAAAAATGCGAGGAGCAAAAAAAAAAAAAAGAAAGAAAGACCAGGAGCATGAAAAGGTGTGAAAAATGCGAGGAGCAAAAAAAAAAAAAGAAAGACCAGGAGCATGAAAACGTGTGAAAAATGCGAGGAGCAAAAAAAAAAAAAAAAAAAAAAAAGACCAGGAGCATGAAAAGGTGTGAAAAATGCGAGGAGCAAAAAAAAAAAAGAAAGACCAGGAGCATGAAAAGGTGTGAAAAATGCGAGGAGCAAAAAAAAAAAAAAAAGACCAGGAGCATGAAAAGGTGTGAAAAAAGCGAGGAGCAAAAAAAAAAAAAAAAGAGACCAGAAGCATGAAAAGGTGTGAAAAATGCGAGGAGCAAAAAAAAAAAAAAAAAAGAAAAGAGACCAGAAGCATGAAAAGGTTTGAAAAATGCGAGGAGCAAAAAAAAAAAAAAAGAAAGACCAGGAGCATGAAAAGGTGTGAAAAATGCGAGGAGCAAAAGAAAAAAAAAAGACCAGGAGCATGAAAAGGTGTGAAAAATGCGAGGAGCAAAAAAAAAAAAAGAAAGACCAGGAGCATGAAAAGGGGTGAAAAATGCGAGGAAAAAAAAAAAAAAAGACCAGGAGCATGAAAAGGTGTGAAAAATGCGAGGAGCAAAAAAAAAAAAAAAAAGACCAGGAGCATGAAAAGGTGTGAAAAATGCGAGGAGAAAAAAAAAAAAAAGACCAGGAGCATGAAAAGGTGTGAAAAATGCGAGGAGCAAAAAAAAAAAAAAAAGAAAGAAAGAAAGACCAGGAGCATGAAAAGGTGTGAAAAATGCGAGGAGCAAAAAAAAAAAAAAAAAAAGAAAGACCAGGAGCATGAAAAGTTGTGAAAAATGCGAGGAGCATGAAGATGTGTGAAAAATGCGAGGAGCATGAAAAGATGTGAAAAATTCGAGGAGCAAAAAAAAAAAAAAGACCAGGAGCATGAAAAGGTGGGAAAAATGCGACGAGCATGAAAAGTTGTGAAAAATGCGAGGAGCATGAAGAGGTGTGAAAAATGCGAGGAGCATGAAAAGGTGTGAAAAATTCGAGGAGCAAAAAAAAAAAAAAAAAAGACCAGGAGCATGAAAAGGTGTGAAAAATGCGAGGAGCAAAAAAAAAAAAAAAAAAAAGAAAGACCAGGAGCATGAAAAGGTGTGAAAAATGCGAGGAGCAAAAAAAAAAAAAGAAAGACCAGGAGCATGAAAAGGTGTGAAAAATGCGAGGAAAAAAAAAAAAAAAGACCAGGAGCATAAAAAGGGGTAAAAAATGCGAGAAACAAAAAAAAAAAAAAAAAAGACCAGGAGCATGAAAAGGTGTGAAAAATGCGAGGAGAAAAAAAAAAAAAGACCAGGAGCATGAAAAGGTGTGAAAAATGCGAGGAGCAAAAAAAAAAAAAAAAAAAGAAAGACCAGGAGCATGAAAAGGTGTGAAAAATGCGAGGAGCAAAAAAAAAAAAAGAAAGACCAGGAGCATGAAAACGTGTGAAAAATGCGAGGAGCAAAAAAAAAAAAGAAAGACCAGGAGCATGAAAAGGTGTGAAAAATGCGAGGAGCAAAAAAAAAAAAAGAAAGACCAGGAGCATGAAAAGGTGTGAAAAATGCGAGGAAAAAAAAAAAAAAAAAAAAAGACCAGGAACATGAAAAGGTGTGAAAAATGCGAGGAGCAAAAAAAAAAAAAGAAAGACCAGGAGCATGAAAAGGTGTGAAAAATGCGAGGAAAAAAAAAAAAAAAGACCAAGAGCATGAAAAGGTGTGAAAAATGCGAGGAGCAAAAAAAAAGACCAGGAGCATGAAAAGGTGTGAAAAATGCGAGGAGAAAAAAAAAAAAAAGACCAGGAGCATGAAAAGGTGTGAAAAATGCGAGGAGCAAAAAAAAAAAAAAAAGAAAGAAAGAAAGACCAGGAGCATGAAAAGGTGTGAAAAATGCGAGGAGCAAAAAAAAAAAAAAAAAAAGAAAGACCAGGAGCATGAAAAGGTGTGAAAAATGCGAGGAGCAAAAAAAAAAAAAGAAAGACCAGGAGCATGAAAACGTGTGAAAAATGCGAGGAGCAAAAAAAAAAAAAAAAAAAAAAAAAACCAGGAACATGAAAAGGTGTGAAAAATGCGAGGAGCAAAAAAAAAAAAAGAAAGACCAGGAGCATGAAAAGGTGTGAAAAATGCGAGGAGCAAAAAAAAAAAAGAAAGACCAGGAGCATGAAAAGGTGTGAAAAATGCGAGGAGCAAAAAAAAAAAAAAAAGACCAGGAGCATGAAAAGGTGTGAAAAATGCGAGGAGCAAAAAAAAAAAAAAAAGAGACCAGAAGCATGAAAAGGTGTGAAAAATGCGAGGAGCAAAAAAAAAAAAAAAAAGAGACCAGGAGCATGAAAAGGTGTGAAAAATGCGAGGAGCAAAAAAAAAAAAAAAAAAAAAAAAAAACCAGGAGCATGAAAAGGTGTGAAAAATGCGAGGAGGAAAAGAAAAAAAAAAGACCAGGAGCATGAAAAGGTGTGAAAAATGCGAGGAGCAAAAAAAAAAAAAGAAAGACCAGGAGCATGAAAAGGTGTGAAAAATGCGACGAGCATGAAAAGTTGTGAAAAATGCGAGGAGCATGAAGAGGTGTGAAAAATGCGAGGAGCATGAAAAGATGTGAAAAATTCGAGGAGCAAAAAAAAAAAAAAGACCAGGAGCATGAAAAGGTGTGAAAAATGCGAGGAGCAAAAAAAAAAAAAAAGAAAGAAAGACCAGGAGCATGAAAAGGTGTGAAAAATGCGAGGAGCAAAAAAAAAAAAAGAAAGACCAGGAGCATGAAAACGTGTGAAAAATGCGAGGAGCAAAAAAAAAAAAAAAAAAAAAAAGACAAGGAACATAAAAAGGGGTGAAAAATGCGAGGAGAAAAAAAAAAAAAAAAAAGACCAGGAGCATGAAAACGTGTGAAAAATGCGAGGAGCAAAAAAAAAAAAAAAAAGACCAGGAACATGAAAAGGTGTGAAAAATGCGAGGAGCAAAAAAAAAAAAAGAAAGACCAGGAGCATGAAAAGGTGTGAAAAATGCGAGGAGCAAAAAAAAAAAAGAAAGACCAGGAGCATGAAAAGGTGTGAAAAATGCGAGGAGCAAAAAAAAAAAAAAAAGACCAGGAGCATGAAAAGGTGTGAAAAATGCGAGGAGCAAAAAAAAAAAAAAAAGAGACCAGAAGCATGAAAAGGTGTGAAAAATGCGAGGAGCAAAAAAAAAAAAAAGAAGAAAAGAGACCAGAAGCATGAAAAGGTTTGAAAAATGCGAGGAGCAAAAAAAAAAAAAAAAGAAAGACCAGGAGCATGAAAAGGTGTGAAAAATGCGAGGAGCAAAAGAAAAAAAAAAGACCAGGAGCATGAAAAGGTGTGAAAAATGCGAGGAGCAAAAAAAAAAAAAGAAAGACCAGGAGCATGAAAAGGGGTGAAAAATGCGACGAGCATGAAAAGTTGTGAAAAATGCGAGGAGCATGAAGATGTGTGAAAAATGCGAGGAGCATGAAAAGATGTGAAAAATTCGAGGAGCAAAAAAAAAAAAAAGACCAGGAGCATGAAAAGGTGTGAAAAATGCGACGAGCATGAAAAGAAGTGAAAAATGCGAGGAGCATGAAGAGGTGTGAAAAATGCGAGGAGCAAAAAAAAAAAAAAAAAAAGACCAGGAGCATGAAAAGGTGTGAAAAATGCGAGGAGCAAAAAAAAAAAAAAAAAAAAGAAAGACCAGGAGCATGAAAAGGTGTGAAAAATGCGAGGAGCAAAAGAAAAAAAAAAGACCAGGAGCATGAAAAGGTGTGAAAAATGCGAGGAGCAAAAAAAAAAAAAGAAAGACCAGGAGCATGAAAAGGTGTGAAAAATGCGAGGAGCAAAAGAAAAAAAAAAGACCAGGAGCATGAAGAGGTGTGAAAAATGCGAGGAGCATGAAAAGGTGTGAAAAATGCAAGGAGCATGAAAAGGTGTGAAAAATGTGAGGAGCAAAAAAAAAAAAATAGAAAGAAAGACCAGGAGCATGAAAAGGTGTGAAAAATGCGAGGAGCAAAAAAAAAAAAAAGAAAGACCAGGAGCATGAAAAGGTGTGAAAAATGCGAGGAGCAAAAGAAAAAAAAAAGACCAGGAGCATGAAAAGGTGTGAAAAATGCGACGAGCATGAAAAGTCGTGAAAAATGCGAGGAGCATGAAGAGGTGTGAAAAATGCGAGGAGCAAAAAAAAAAAAAAAAGACCAGGAGCATGAAAAGGTGTGAAAAATGCGAGGAGCAAAAAAAAAAAAAAAAGAGACCAGAAGCATGAAAAGGTGTGAAAAATGCGAGGAGCAAAAAAAAAAAAAAGAAGAAAAGAGACCAGAAGCATGAAAAGGTTTGAAAAATGCGAGGAGCAAAAAAAAAAAAAAAGAAAGACCAGGAGCATGAAAAGGTGTGAAAAATGCGAGGAGCAAAAGAAAAAAAAAAGACCAGGAGCATGAAAAGGTGTGAAAAATGCGAGGAGCAAAAAAAAAAAAAGAAAGACCAGGAGCATGAAAAGGGGTGAAAAATGCGACGAGCATGAAAAGGAGTGAAAAATGCGAGGAGCATGAAGATGTGTGAAAAATGCGAGGAGCATGAAAAGGTGTGAAAAATTCGAGGAGCAAAAAAAAAAAAAAAAAGACCAGGAGCATGAAAAGGTGTGAAAAATGCGAGGAGCAAAAAAAAAAAAAAAAAAAGAAAGACCAGGAGCATGAAAAGGTGTGAAAAATGCGAGGAGCAAAAGAAAAAAAAAAGACCAGGAGCATGAAAAGGTGTGAAAAATGCGAGGAGCAAAAAAAAAAAAAGAAAGACCAGGAGCATGAAAAGGTGTGAAAAATGCGAGGAGCAAAAGAAAAAAAAAAGACCAGGAGCATGAAGAGGTGTGAAAAATGCGAGGAGCATGAAAAGGTGTGAAAAATGCAAGGAGCATGAAAAGGTGTGAAAAATGTGAGGAGCAAAAAAAAAAAAAATAGAAAGAAAGACCAGGAGCATGAAAAGGTGTGAAAAATGCGAGGAGCAAAAAAAAAAAAAAGAAAGACCAGGAGCATGAAAAGGTGTGAAAAATGCGAGGAGCAAAAGAAAAAAAAAAAGACCAGGAGCATGAAAAGGTGTGAAAAATGCGACGAGCATGAAAAGTCGTGAAAAATGCGAGGAGCATGAAGAGGTGTGAAAAATGCGAGGAGCATGAAAAGGTGTGAAAAATTCTAGGAGCAAAAAAAAAAAAAAAAAAAAAGACCAGGAGCATGAAAAGGTGTGAAAAATTCGAGGAGCAAAAAAAAAAAAAGAAAGACCAGGAGCATGAAAAGGTGTGAAAAATGCAATCAGCATGAAAAGGTGTGAAAAATGCGAGGAGCATGAAAAGTTGTGAAAAATGCAAGGAGCATGAAAAGGTGTGAAAAATGCGAGGAGCAAAAAAGAAAAAAAAAGAAAGAAAGAAAGACCAGGAGCATGAAAAGGTGTGAAAAATTCGAGGAGCAAAAAAAAAAAAAAAAAAGAAAGACCAGGAGCATGAAAAGGTGTGAAAAATGCGAGGAGCAAAAAAAAAAAAAGAAAGACCAGGAGCATGAAAAGGTGTGAAAAATGCGAGGAGCAAAAAAAAAAAAAGAAAGACCAGGAGCATGAAAAGGTGTGAAAAATGCGAGGAGCAAAAAAAAAAAAAGAAAGACCAGGAGCATGAAAAAGTGTGAAAAATGCAATCAGCATGAAAAGGTGTGAAAAATGCGAGGAGCATGAAAAGTTGTGAAAAATGCAAGGAGCATGAAAAGGTGTGAAAAATGCGAGGAGCAAAAAAGAAAAAAAAAGAAAGAAAGAAAGACCAGAAGCATGAAAAGGTGTGAAAAATGCGAGGAGCAAAAATAAAAAAAAAGAAAGACCAGGAGCATGAAAAGGTGTGAAAAATGCGAGGAGCAAAAGAAAAAAAAAAAGACCAGGAGCATGAAAAGGTGTGAAAAACGCGAGGAGCAAAAAAAAAAAAAAGAAAGACCAGAAGCATGAAAAGGTGTGAAAAATGCGACGAGCATGAAAAGTTGTGAAAAATGCGAGGAGCATGAAGAGGTGTGAAAAATGCGAGGAGCATGAAAAGATGTGAAAAATTCGAGGAGCAAAAAAAAGAAAAAAAAAAGAAAGACCAGGAGCATGAAAAGGTGTGAAAAATGCGGGGAGCAAAAAAAAAAAAAAGAAAGACCAGGAGCATGAAAAGGTGTGAAAAATGCGAGGAGCAAAAAAAAAAAAAGAAAGACCAGGAGCATGAAAAGGTGTGAAAAATGCGAGGAGCAAAAAAAAAAAAGAAAGACCAGGAGCATGAAAAGGTGTGAAAAATGCGAGGAGCAAAAAAAAAAAAAAAAAAGACAAGGAGCATGAAAAGGTGTGAAAAAGGCGAGGAGCAAAAGAAAAAAAAAAGACCAGGAGCATGAAAAGGTGTGAAAAATGCGACGAGCATGAAAAGTCGTGAAAAATGCGAGGAGCATGAAGAGGTGTGAAAAATGCGAGGAGCAAAAAAAAAAAAAAAAGACCAGGAGCATGAAAAGGTGTGAAAAATGCGAGGAGCAAAAAAAAAAAAAAAAGAGACCAGAAGCATGAAAAGGTGTGAAAAATGCGAGGAGCAAAAAAAAAAAAAAGAAGAAAAGAGACCAGAAGCATGAAAAGGTTTGAAAAATGCGAGGAGCAAAAAAAAAAAAAAAGAAAGACCAGGAGCATGAAAAGGTGTGAAAAATGCGAGGAGCAAAAGAAAAAAAAAAGACCAGGAGCATGAAAAGGTGTGAAAAATGCGAGGAGCAAAAAAAAAAAAAGAAAGACCAGGAGCATGAAAAGGGGTGAAAAATGCGACGAGCATGAAAAGTTGTGAAAAATGCGAGGAGCATGAAGATGTGTGAAAAATGCGAGGAGCATGAAAAGGTGTGAAAAATTCGAGGAGCAAAAAAAAAAAAAAAAAGACCAGGAGCATGAAAAGGTGTGAAAAATGCGAGGAGCAAAAAAAAAAAAAAAAAAAGAAAGACCAGGAGCATGAAAAGGTGTGAAAAATGCGAGGAGCAAAAGAAAAAAAAAAGACCAGGAGCATGAAAAGGTGTGAAAAATGCGAGGAGCAAAAAAAAAAAAAGAAAGACCAGGAGCATGAAAAGGTGTGAAAAATGCGAGGAGCAAAAGAAAAAAAAAAGACCAGGAGCATGAAGAGGTGTGAAAAATGCGAGGAGCATGAAAAGGTGTGAAAAATGCAAGGAGCATGAAAAGGTGTGAAAAATGTGAGGAGCAAAAAAAAAAAAAATAGAAAGAAAGACCAGGAGCATGAAAAGGTGTGAAAAATGCGAGGAGCAAAAAAAAAAAAAAGAAAGACCAGGAGCATGAAAAGGTGTGAAAAATGCGAGGAGCAAAAGAAAAAAAAAAAGACCAGGAGCATGAAAAGGTGTGAAAAATGCGACGAGCATGAAAAGTCGTGAAAAATGCGAGGAGCATGAAGAGGTGTGAAAAATGCGAGGAGCATGAAAAGGTGTGAAAAATTCTAGGAGCAAAAAAAAAAAAAAAAAAAAAAGACCAGGAGCATGAAAAGGTGTGAAAAATTCGAGGAGCAAAAAAAAAAAAAGAAAGACCAGGAGCATGAAAAGGTGTGAAAAATGCAATCAGCATGAAAAGGTGTGAAAAATGCGAGGAGCATGAAAAGTTGTGAAAAATGCAAGGAGCATGAAAAGGTGTGAAAAATGCGAGGAGCAAAAAAGAAAAAAAAAGAAAGAAAGAAAGACCAGGAGCATGAAAAGGTGTGAAAAATTCGAGGAGCAAAAAAAAAAAAAAAAAAGAAAGACCAGGAGCATGAAAAGGTGTGAAAAATGCGAGGAGCAAAAAAAAAAAAAGAAAGACCAGGAGCATGAAAAGGTGTGAAAAATGCGAGGAGCAAAAAAAAAAAAAGAAAGACCAGGAGCATGAAAAGGTGTGAAAAATGCGAGGAGCAAAAAAAAAAAAAGAAAGACCAGGAGCATGAAAAAGTGTGAAAAATGCAATCAGCATGAAAAGGTGTGAAAAATGCGAGGAGCATGAAAAGTTGTGAAAAATGCAAGGAGCATGAAAAGGTGTGAAAAATGCGAGGAGCAAAAAAGAAAAAAAAAAAAGAAAGAAAGACCAGAAGCATGAAAAGGTGTGAAAAATGCGAGGAGCAAAAATAAAAAAAAAGAAAGACCAGGAGCATGAAAAGGTGTGAAAAATGCGAGGAGCAAAAGAAAAAAAAAAAGACCAGGAGCATGAAAAGGTGTGAAAAACGCGAGGAGCAAAAAAAAAAAAAAGAAAGACCAGAAGCATGAAAAGGTGTGAAAAATGCGACGAGCATGAAAAGTTGTGAAAAATGCGAGGAGCATGAAGAGGTGTGAAAAATGCGAGGAGCATGAAAAGATGTGAAAAATTCGAGGAGCAAAAAAAAGAAAAAAAAAAGAAAGACCAGGAGCATGAAAAGGTGTGAAAAATGCGGGGAGCAAAAAAAAAAAAAAGAAAGACCAGGAGCATGAAAAGGTGTGAAAAATGCGAGGAGCAAAAAAAAAAAAAGAAAGACCAGGAGCATGAAAAGGTGTGAAAAATGCGAGGAGCAAAAAAAAAAAAGAAAGACCAGGAGCATGAAAAGGTGTGAAAAATGCGAGGAGCAAAAAAAAAAAAAAAAGACCAGGAGCATGAAAAGGTGTGAAAAATGCGAGGAGCAAAAAAAAAAAAAAAGAGACCAGAAGCATGAAAAGGTGTGAAAAATGCGAGGAGCAAAAAAAAAAAAAAAAAGAAAAGAGACCAGGAGCATGAAAAGGTTTGAAAAATGCGAGGAGCAAAAAAAAAAAAAAAAAAAAGAAAGACCAGGAGCATGAAAAGGTGTGAAAAATGCGAGGAGCAAAAGAAAAAAAAAAGACCAGGAGCATGAAAAGATGTGAAAAATGCGAGGAGCAAAAAAAAAAAAAGAAAGACCAGGAGCATGAAAAGGTGTGAAAAATGCGACGAGCATGAAAAGTTGTGAAAAATGCGAGGAGCATGAAGAGGTGTGAAAAATGCGAGGAGCATGAAAAGATGTGAAAAATTCGAGGAGCAAAAAAAAAAAAAAGACCAGGAGCATGAAAAGGTGTGAAAAATGCGAGGAGCAAAAAAAAAAAAAAAGAAAGGAAGACCAGGAGCATGAAAAGGTGTGAAAAATGCGAGGAGCAAAAAAAAAAAAAGAAAGACCAGGAGCATGAAAACGTGTGAAAAATGCGAGGAGCAAAAAAAAAAAAAAAAAAAAAAAAGACCAGGAACATGAAAAGGTGTGAAAAATGCGAGGAGCAAAAAAAAAAAAAGAAAGACCAGGAGCATGAAAAGGTGTGAAAAATGCGAGGAGCAAAAAAAAAAAAGAAAGACCAGGAGCATGAAAAGGTGTGAAAAATGCGAGGAGCAAAAAAAAAAAAAAAAGACCAGGAGCATGAAAATGTGTGAAAAATGCGAGGAGCAAAAAAAAAAAAAAAAGAGACCAGAAGCATGAAAAGGTGTGAAAAATGCGAGGAGCAAAAAAAAAAAAAGAAGAAAAGAGACCAGAAGCATGAAAAGGTTTGAAAAATGCGAGGAGCAAAAAAAAAAAAAAAAGAAAGACCAGGAGCATGAAAAGGTGTGAAAAATGCGAGGAGCAAAAGAAAAAAAAAAGACCAGGAGCATGAAAAGGTGTGAAAAATGCGAGGAGCAAAAAAAAAAAAAGAAAGACCAGGAGCATGAAAAGGTGTGAAAAATGCGACGAGCATGAAAAGTTGTGAAAAATGCGAGGAGCATGAAGAGGTGTGAAAAATGCGAGGAGCATGAAAAGGTGTGAAAAATTCGAGGAGCAAAAAAAAAAAAAAAAAAAGACCAGGAGCATGAAAAGGTGTGAAAAATGCGAGGAGCAAAAAAAAAAAAAAAAGAAAGAAAGACCAGGAGCATGAAAAGGTGTGAAAAATGCGAGGAGCAAAAGAAAAAAAAAAGACCAGGAGCATGAAAAGGTGTGAAAAATGCGAGGAGCAAAAAAAAAAAAAAGAAAGACCAGGAGCATGAAAAGGTGTGAAAAATGCGAGGAGCAAAAGAAAAAAAAAAGACCAGGAGCATGAAGAGGTGTGAAAAATGCGAGGAGCATGAAAAGGTGTGAAAAATGCAAGGAGCATGAAAAGGTGTGAAAAATGTGAGGAGCAAAAAAAAAAAAATAGAAAGAAAGACCAGGAGCATGAAAAGGTGTGAAAAATGCGAGGAGCAAAAAAAAAATAAAGAAAGACCAGGAGCATGAAAAGGTGTGAAAAATGCGAGGAGCAAAAGAAAAAAAAAAGACCAGGAGCATGAAAAGGTGTGAAAAATGCGACGAGCATGAAAAGTCGTGAAAAATGCGAGGAGCATGAAGAGGTGTGAAAAATGCGAGGAGCATGAAAAGGTGTGAAAAATTCGAGGAGCAAAAAAAAAAAAAAAAAAAAAGACCAGGAACATGAAAAGGTGTGAAAAATGCGAGGAGCAAAAAAAAAAAAAGAAAGACCAGGAGCATGAAAAGGTGTGAAAAATGCGAGGAAAAAAAAAAAAAAAGACCAGGAGCATGAAAAGGTGTGAAAAATGCGAGGAGCAAAAAAAAAAAAAAAAAGACCAGGAGCATGAAAAGGTGTGAAAAATGCGAGGAGCAAAAAAAAAAAAAAAAAGAAAGAAAGAAAGACCAGGAGCATGAAAAGGTGTGAAAAATGCGAGGAGCAAAAAAAAAAAAAAAAAAAAGAAAGACCAGGAGCATGAAAAGGTGTGAAAAATGCGAGGAGCAAAAAAAAAAAAAGAAAGACCAGGAGCATGAAAACGTGTGAAAAATGCGAGGAGCAAAAAAAAAAAAAAAAAAAAAAAAAAACCAGGAACAAGAAAAGGTGTAAAAAATGCGAGGAGCAAAAAAAAAAAAAAAAAGACCAGGAGCATGAAAAGGTGTGAAAAATGCGAGGAGCAAAAAAAAAAAGAAAGACCAGGAGCATGAAAAGGTGTGAAAAATGCGAGGAGCAAAAAAAAAAAAAAAAGACCAGGAGCATGAAAAGGTGTGAAAAATGCGAGGAGCAAAAAAAAAAAAAAAGAGAGACCAGAAGCATGAAAAGGTGTGAAAAATGCGAGGAGCAAAAAAAAAAAAAAAAAAGAAAAGAGACCAGGAGCATGAAAAGGTTTGAAAAATGCGAGGAGCAAAAAAAAAAAAAAAAAAAAGAAAGACCAGGAGCATGAAAAGGTGTGAAAAATGCGAGGAGCAAAAGAAAAAAAAAAGACCAGGAGCATGAAAAGATGTGAAAAATGCGAGGAGCAAAAAAAAAAAAAGAAAGACCAGGAGCATGAAAAGGTGTGAAAAATGCGACGAGCATGAAAAGTTGTGAAAAATGCGAGGAGCATGAAGAGGTGTGAAAAATGCGAGGAGCATGAAAAGGTGTGAAAAATGCGAGGAGCAAAAAAAAAAAAAAGAAAGAAAGACCAGGAGCATGAAAAGGTGTGAAAAATGCGAGGAGCATGAAAAGTTGTGAAAAATGCAAGGAGCATGAAAAGGTGTGAAAAATGCGAGGAGCAAAAAAGAAAAAAAAAGAAAGAAAGAAAGACCAGGAGCATGAAAAGGTGTGAAAAATTCGAGGAGCAAAAAAAAAAAAAAAAAAGAAAGACCAGGAGCATGAAAAGGTGTGAAAAATGCGAGGAGCAAAAAAAAAAAAAGAAAGACCAGGAGCATGAAAAGGTGTGAAAAATGCGAGGAGCAAAAAAAAAAAAAGAAAGACCAGGAGCATGAAAAGGTGTGAAAAATGCGAGGAGCAAAAAAAAAAAAAGAAAGACCAGGAGCATGAAAAAGTGTGAAAAATGCAATCAGCATGAAAAGGTGTGAAAAATGCGAGGAGCATGAAAAGTTGTGAAAAATGCAAGGAGCATGAAAAGGTGTGAAAAATGCGAGGAGCAAAAAAGAAAAAAAAAGAAAGAAAGAAAGACCAGAAGCATGAAAAGGTGTGAAAAATGCGAGGAGCAAAAATAAAAAAAAAGAAAGACCAGGAGCATGAAAAGGTGTGAAAAATGCGAGGAGCAAAAGAAAAAAAAAAAGACCAGGAGCATGAAAAGGTGTGAAAAACGCGAGGAGAAAAAAAAAAAAAAAGATAGACCAGAAGCATGAAAAGGTGTGAAAAATGCGACGAGCATGAAAAGTTGTGAAAAATGCGAGGAGCATGAAGAGGTGTGAAAAATGCGAGGAGCATGAAAAGATGTGAAAAATTCGAGGAGCAAAAAAAAGAAAAAAAAAAGAAAGACCAGGAGCATGAAAAGGTGTGAAAAATGCGGGGAGCAAAAAAAAAAAAAAGAAAGACCAGGAGCATGAAAAGGTGTGAAAAATGCGAGGAGCAAAAAAAAAAAAAGAAAGACCAGGAGCATGAAAAGGTGTGAAAAATGCGAGGAGCAAAAAAAAAAAAGAAAGACCAGGAGCATGAAAAGGTGTGAAAAATGCGAGGAGCAAAAAAAAAAAAAAAAGACCAGGAGCATGAAAAGGTGTGAAAAATGCGAGGAGCAAAAAAAAAAAAAAAGAGACCAGAAGCATGAAAAGGTGTGAAAAATGCGAGGAGCAAAAAAAAAAAAAAAAAGAAAAGAGACCAGGAGCATGAAAAGGTTTGAAAAATGCGAGGAGCAAAAAAAAAAAAAAAAAAAAGAAAGACCAGGAGCATGAAAAGGTGTGAAAAATGCGAGGAGCAAAAGAAAAAAAAAAGACCAGGAGCATGAAAAGATGTGAAAAATGCGAGGAGCAAAAAAAAAAAAAGAAAGACCAGGAGCATGAAAAGGTGTGAAAAATGCGACGAGCAAGAAAAGTTGTGAAAAATGCGAGGAGCATGAAGAGGTGTGAAAAATGCGAGGAGCATGAAAAGATGTGAAAAATTCGAGGAGCAAAAAAAAAAAAAAAGACCAGGAGCATGAAAAGGTGTGAAAAATGCGAGGAGCAAAAAAAAAAAAAAGAAAGGAAGACCAGGAGCATGAAAAGGTGTGAAAAATGCGAGGAGCAAAAAAAAAAAAAGAAAGACCAGGAGCATGAAAACGTGTGAAAAATGCGAGGAGCAAAAAAAAAAAAAAAAAAAAAAAAGACCAGGAACATGAAAAGGTGTGAAAAATGCGAGGAGCAAAAAAAAAAAAAGAAAGACCAGGAGCATGAAAAGGTGTGAAAAATGCGAGGAGCAAAAAAAAAAAAGAAAGACCAGGAGCATGAAAAGGTGTGAAAAATGCGAGGAGCAAAAAAAAAAAAAAAAGACCAGGAGCATGAAAATGTGTGAAAAATGCGAGGAGCAAAAAAAAAAAAAAAAGAGACCAGAAGCATGAAAAGGTGTGAAAAATGCGAGGACCAAAAAAAAAAAAAGAAGAAAAGAGACCAGAAGCATGAAAAGGTTTGAAAAATGCGAGGAGCAAAAAAAAAAAAAAAGAAAGACCAGGAGCATGAAAAGGTGTGAAAAATGCGAGGAGCAAAAGAAAAAAAAAAGACCAGGAGCATGAAAAGGTGTGAAAAATGCGAGGAGCAAAAAAAAAAAAAGAAAGACCAGGAGCATGAAAAGGTGTGAAAAATGCGACGAGCATGAAAAGTTGTGAAAAATGCGAGGAGCATGAAGAGGTGTGAAAAATGCGAGGAGCATGAAAAGGTGTGAAAAATTCGAGGAGCAAAAAAAAAAAAAAAAAAAGACCAGGAGCATGAAAAGGTGTGAAAAATGCGAGGAGCAAAAAAAAAAAAAAAAGAAAGAAAGACCAGGAGCATGAAAAGGTGTGAAAAATGCGAGGAGCAAAAGAAAAAAAAAAGACCAGGAGCATGAAAAGGTGTGAAAAATGCGAGGAGCAAAAAAAAAAAAAAGAAAGACCAGGAGCATGAAAAGGTGTGAAAAATGCGAGGAGCAAAAGAAAAAAAAAAGACCAGGAGCATGAAGAGGTGTGAAAAATGCGAGGAGCATGAAAAGGTGTGAAAAATGCAAGGAGCATGAAAAGGTGTGAAAAATGTGAGGAGCAAAAAAAAAAAAATAGAAAGAAAGACCAGGAGCATGAAAAGGTGTGAAAAATGCGAGGAGCAAAAAAAAAATAAAGAAAGACCAGGAGCATGAAAAGGTGTGAAAAATGCGAGGAGCAAAAGAAAAAAAAAAGACCAGGAGCATGAAAAGGTGTGAAAAATGCGACGAGCATGAAAAGTCGTGAAAAATGCGAGGAGCATGAAGAGGTGTGAAAAATGCGAGGAGCATGAAAAGGTGTGAAAAATTCGAGGAGCAAAAAAAAAAAAAAAAAAAAAGACCAGGAACATGAAAAGGTGTGAAAAATGCGAGGAGCAAAAAAAAAAAAAGAAAGACCAGGAGCATGAAAAGGTGTGAAAAATGCGAGGAAAAAAAAAAAAAAAGACCAGGAGCATGAAAAGGTGTGAAAAATGCGAGGAGCAAAAAAAAAAAAAAAAAGACCAGGAGCATGAAAAGGTGTGAAAAATGCGAGGAGCAAAAAAAAAAAAAAAAAGAAAGAAAGAAAGACCAGGAGCATGAAAAGGTGTGAAAAATGCGAGGAGCAAAAAAAAAAAAAAAAAAAGAAAGACCAGGAGCATGAAAAGGTGTGAAAAATGCGAGGAGCAAAAAAAAAAAAAGAAAGACCAGGAGCATGAAAACGTGTGAAAAATGCGAGGAGCAAAAAAAAAAAAAAAAAAAAAAAAAACCAGGAACATGAAAAGGTGTGAAAAATGCGAGGAGCAAAAAAAAAAAAAGAAAGACCAGGAGCATGAAAAGGTGTGAAAAATGCGAGGAGCAAAAAAAAAAAAGAAAGACCAGGAGCATGAAAAGGTGTGAAAAATGCGAGGAGCAAAAAAAAAAAAAAAAGACCAGGAGCATGAAAAGGTGTGAAAAATGCGAGGAGCAAAAAAAAAAAAAAGAGAGACCAGAAGCATGAAAAGGTGTGAAAAATGCGAGGAGCAAAAAAAAAAAAAAAAAAGAAAAGAGACCAGGAGCATGAAAAGGTTTGAAAAATGCGAGGAGCAAAAAAAAAAAAAAAAAAAAGAAAGACCAGGAGCATGAAAAGGTGTGAAAAATGCGAGGAGCAAAAGAAAAAAAAAAGACCAGGAGCATGAAAAGATGTGAAAAATGCGAGGAGCAAAAAAAAAAAAAGAAAGACCAGGAGCATGAAAAGGTGTGAAAAATGCGACGAGCATGAAAAGTTGTGAAAAATGCGAGGAGCATGAAGAGGTGTGAAAAATGCGAGGAGCATGAAAAGGTGTGAAAAATGCGAGGAGCAAAAAAAAAAAAAAGAAAGAAAGACCAGGAGCATGAAAAGGTGTGAAAAATGCGAGGAGCAAAAAAAAAAAAAGAAAGACCAGGAGCATGAAAACGTGTGAAAAATGCGAGGAGCAAAAAAAAAAAAAAAAAAAAAAAAGACCAGGAACATGAAAAGGTGTGAAAAATGCGAGGAGCAAAAAAAAAAAAAGAAAGACCAGGAGCATGAAAAGGTGTGAAAAATGCGAGGAGCAAAAAAAAAAAAGAAAGACCAGGAGCATGAAAAGGTGTGAAAAATGCGAGGAGCAAAAAAAAAAAAAAAAGACCAGGAGCATGAAAAGGTGTGAAAAATGCGAGGAGCAAAAAAAAAAAAAAAAGAGACCAGAAGCATGAAAAGGTGTGAAAAATGCGAGGAGCAAAAAAAAAAAAAGAAGAAAAGAGACCAGAAGCATGAAAAGGTTTGAAAAATGCGAGGAGCAAAAAAAAAAAAAAAGAAAGACCAGGAGCATGAAAAGGTGTGAAAAATGCGAGGAGCAAAAGAAAAAAAAAAGACCAGGAGCATGAAAAGGTGTGAAAAATGCGAGGAGCAAAAAAAAAAAAAGAAAGACCAGGAGCATGAAAAGGGGTGAAAAATGCGACGAGCAAGAAAAGTTGTGAAAAATGCGAGGAGCATGAAGATGTGTGAAAAATGCGAGGAGCATGAAAAGATGTGAAAAATTCGAGGAGCAAAAAAAAAAAAAGACCAGGAGCATGAAAAGGTGTGAAAAATGCGACGAGCATGAAAAGTTGTGAAAAATGCGAGGAGCATGAAGAGGTGTGAAAAATGCGAGGAGCATGAAAAGGTGTGAAAAATTCGAGGAGCAAAAAAAAAAAAAAAAAAAGACCAGGAGCATGAAAAGGTGTGAAAAATGCGAGGAGCAAAAAAAAAAAAAAAAAAAGAAAGACCAGGAGCATGAAAAGGTGTGAAAAATGCGAGGAGCAAAAGAAAAAAAAAAGACCAGGAGCATGAAAAGGTGTGAAAAATGCGAGGAGCAAAAAAAAAAAAAGAAAGACCAGGAGCATGAAAAGGTGTGAAAAATGCGAGGAGCAAAAGAAAAAAAAAAGACCAGGAGCATGAAGAGGTGTGAAAAATGCGAGGAGCATGAAAAGGTGTGAAAAATGCAAGGAGCATGAAAAGGTGTGAAAAATGTGAGGAGCAAAAAAAAAAAAATAGAAAGAAAGACCAGGAGCATGAAAAGGTGTGAAAAATGCGAGGAGCAAAAAAAAAAAAAAGAAAGACCAGGAGCATGAAAAGGTGTGAAAAATGCGAGGAGCAAAAGAAAAAAAAAACACCAGGAGCATGAAAAGGTGTGAAAAATGCGACGAGCATGAAAAGTCGTGAAAAATGCGAGGAGCATGAAGAGGTGTGAAAAATGCGAGGAGCAAAAAAAAAAAAAAAAGACCAGGAGCATGAAAAGGTGTGAAAAATGCGAGGAGCAAAAAAAAAAAAAAAAGAGACCAGAAGCATGAAAAGGTGTGAAAAATGCGAGGAGCAAAAAAAAAAAAAAGAAGAAAAGAGACCAGAAGCATGAAAAGGTTTGAAAAATGCGAGGAGCAAAAAAAAAAAAAAAGAAAGACCAGGAGCATGAAAAGGTGTGAAAAATGCGAGGAGCAAAAGAAAAAAAAAAGACCAGGAGCATGAAAAGGTGTGAAAAATGCGAGGAGCAAAAAAAAAAAAAGAAAGACCAGGAGCATGAAAAGGGGTGAAAAATGCGACGAGCATGAAAAGTTGTGAAAAATGCGAGGAGCATGAAGATGTGTGAAAAATGCGAGGAGCATGAAAAGATGTGAAAAATTCGAGGAGCAAAAAAAAAAAAAAGACCAGGAGCATGAAAAGGTGTGAAAAATGCGAGGAGCAAAAAAAAAAAAAGAAAGACCAGGAGCATGAAAACGTGTGAAAAATGCGAGGAGCAAAAAAAAAAAAAAAAAAAAAAAAGACCAGGAACATGAAAAGGTGTGAAAAATGCGAGGAGCAAAAAAAAAAAAAGAAAGACCAGGAGCATGAAAAGGTGTGAAAAATGCGAGGAGCAAAAAAAAAAAAGAAAGACCAGGAGCATGAAAAGGTGTGAAAAATGCGAGGAGCAAAAAAAAAAAAAAAAGACCAGGAGCATGAAAATGTGTGAAAAATGCGAGGAGCAAAAAAAAAAAAAAAAGAGACCAGAAGCATGAAAAGGTGTGAAAAATGCGAGGACCAAAAAAAAAAAAAGAAGAAAAGAGACCAGAAGCATGAAAAGGTTTGAAAAATGCGAGGAGCAAAAAAAAAAAAAAAGAAAGACCAGGAGCATGAAAAGGTGTGAAAAATGCGAGGAGCAAAAGAAAAAAAAAAGACCAGGAGCATGAAAAGGTGTGAAAAATGCGAGGAGCAAAAAAAAAAAAAGAAAGACCAGGAGCATGAAAAGGTGTGAAAAATGCGACGAGCATGAAAAGTTGTGAAAAATGCGAGGAGCATGAAGAGGTGTGAAAAATGCGAGGAGCATGAAAAGGTGTGAAAAATTCGAGGAGCAAAAAAAAAAAAAAAAAAAGACCAGGAGCATGAAAAGGTGTGAAAAATGCGAGGAGCAAAAAAAAAAAAAAAAGAAAGAAAGACCAGGAGCATGAAAAGGTGTGAAAAATGCGAGGAGCAAAAGAAAAAAAAAAGACCAGGAGCATGAAAAGGTGTGAAAAATGCGAGGAGCAAAAAAAAAAAAAGAAAGACCAGGAGCATGAAAAGGTGTGAAAAATGCGAGGAGCAAAAGAAAAAAAAAAGACCAGGAGCATGAAGAGGTGTGAAAAATGCGAGGAGCATGAAAAGGTGTGAAAAATGCAAGGAGCATGAAAAGGTGTGAAAAATGTGAGGAGCAAAAAAAAAAAAATAGAAAGAAAGACCAGGAGCATGAAAAGGTGTGAAAAATGCGAGGAGCAAAAAAAAAATAAAGAAAGACCAGGAGCATGAAAAGGTGTGAAAAATGCGAGGAGCAAAAGAAAAAAAAAAGACCAGGAGCATGAAAAGGTGTGAAAAATGCGACGAGCATGAAAAGTCGTGAAAAATGCGAGGAGCATGAAGAGGTGTGAAAAATGCGAGGAGCATGAAAAGGTGTGAAAAATTCGAGGAGCAAAAAAAAAAAAAAAAAAAAAGACCAGGAACATGAAAAGGTGTGAAAAATGCGAGGAGCAAAAAAAAAAAAAGAAAGACCAGGAGCATGAAAAGGTGTGAAAAATGCGAGGAAAAAAAAAAAAAAGACCAGGAGCATGAAAAGGTGTGAAAAATGCGAGGAGCAAAAAAAAAAAAAAAAAGACCAGGAGCATGAAAAGGTGTGAAAAATGCGAGGAGCAAAAAAAAAAAAAAAAAGAAAGAAAGAAAGACCAGGAGCATGAAAAGGTGTGAAAAATGCGAGGAGCAAAAAAAAAAAAAAAAAAAGAAAGACCAGGAGCATGAAAAGGTGTGAAAAATGCGAGGAGCAAAAAAAAAAAAAGAAAGACCAGGAGCATGAAAACGTGTGAAAAATGCGAGGAGCAAAAAAAAAAAAAAAAAAAAAAAAAACCAGGAACATGAAAAGGTGTGAAAAATGCGAGGAGCAAAAAAAAAAAAAAAAAGACCAGGAGCATGAAAAGGTGTGAAAAATGCGAGGAGCAAAAAAAAAAAAGAAAGACCAGGAGCATGAAAAGGTGTGAAAAATGCGAGGAGCAAAAAAAAAAAAAAAAGACCAGGAGCATGAAAAGGTGTGAAAAATGCGAGGAGCAAAAAAAAAAAAAAGAGAGACCAGAAGCATGAAAAGGTGTGAAAAATGCGAGGAGCAAAAAAAAAAAAAAAAAAGAAAAGAGACCAGGAGCATGAAAAGGTTTGAAAAATGCGAGGAGCAAAAAAAAAAAAAAAAAAAAGAAAGACCAGGAGCATGAAAAGGTGTGAAAAATGCGAGGAGCAAAAGAAAAAAAAAAGACCAGGAGCATGAAAAGATGTGAAAAATGCGAGGAGCAAAAAAAAAAAAAGAAAGACCAGGAGCATGAAAAGGTGTGAAAAATGCGACGAGCATGAAAAGTTGTGAAAAATGCGAGGAGCATGAAGAGGTGTGAAAAATGCGAGGAGCATGAAAAGGTGTGAAAAATGCGAGGAGCAAAAAAAAAAAAAAGAAAGAAAGACCAGGAGCATGAAAAGGTGTGAAAAATGCGAGGAGCAAAAAAAAAAAAAGAAAGACCAGGAGCATGAAAACGTGTGAAAAATGCGAGGAGCAAAAAAAAAAAAAAAAAAAAAAAAGACCAGGAACATGAAAAGGTGTGAAAAATGCGAGGAGCAAAAAAAAAAAAAGAAAGACCAGGAGCATGAAAAGGTGTGAAAAATGCGAGGAGCAAAAAAAAAAAAGAAAGACCAGGAGCATGAAAAGGTGTGAAAAATGCGAGGAGCAAAAAAAAAAAAAAAAGACCAGGAGCATGAAAAGGTGTGAAAAATGCGAGGAGCAAAAAAAAAAAAAAAAGAGACCAGAAGCATGAAAAGGTGTGAAAAATGCGAGGAGCAAAAAAAAAAAAAGAAGAAAAGAGACCAGAAGCATGAAAAGGTTTGAAAAATGCGAGGAGCAAAAAAAAAAAAAAAGAAAGACCAGGAGCATGAAAAGGTGTGAAAAATGCGAGGAGCAAAAGAAAAAAAAAAGACCAGGAGCATGAAAAGGTGTGAAAAATGCGAGGAGCAAAAAAAAAAAAAGAAAGACCAGGAGCATGAAAAGGGGTGAAAAATGCGACGAGCATGAAAAGTTGTGAAAAATGCGAGGAGCATGAAGATGTGTGAAAAATGCGAGGAGCATGAAAAGATGTGAAAAATTCGAGGAGCAAAAAAAAAAAAAGACCAGGAGCATGAAAAGGTGTGAAAAATGCGACGAGCATGAAAAGTTGTGAAAAATGCGAGGAGCATGAAGAGGTGTGAAAAATGCGAGGAGCATGAAAAGGTGTGAAAAATTCGAGGAGCAAAAAAAAAAAAAAAAAAAGACCAGGAGCATGAAAAGGTGTGAAAAATGCGAGGAGCAAAAAAAAAAAAAAAAAAAGAAAGACCAGGAGCATGAAAAGGTGTGAAAAATGCGAGGAGCAAAAGAAAAAAAAAAGACCAGGAGCATGAAAAGGTGTGAAAAATGCGAGGAGCAAAAAAAAAAAAAGAAAGACCAGGAGCATGAAAAGGTGTGAAAAATGCGAGGAGCAAAAGAAAAAAAAAAGACCAGGAGCATGAAGAGGTGTGAAAAATGCGAGGAGCATGAAAAGGTGTGAAAAATGCAAGGAGCATGAAAAGGTGTGAAAAATGTGAGGAGCAAAAAAAAAAAAATAGAAAGAAAGACCAGGAGCATGAAAAGGTGTGAAAAATGCGAGGAGCAAAAAAAAAAAAAAGAAAGACCAGGAGCATGAAAAGGTGTGAAAAATGCGAGGAGCAAAAGAAAAAAAAAACACCAGGAGCATGAAAAGGTGTGAAAAATGCGACGAGCATGAAAAGTCGTGAAAAATGCGAGGAGCATGAAGAGGTGTGAAAAATGCGAGGAGCAAAAAAAAAAAAAAAAGACCAGGAGCATGAAAAGGTGTGAAAAATGCGAGGAGCAAAAAAAAAAAAAAAAGAGACCAGAAGCATGAAAAGGTGTGAAAAATGCGAGGAGCAAAAAAAAAAAAAAGAAGAAAAGAGACCAGAAGCATGAAAAGGTTTGAAAAATGCGAGGAGCAAAAAAAAAAAAAAAGAAAGACCAGGAGCATGAAAAGGTGTGAAAAATGCGAGGAGCAAAAGAAAAAAAAAAGACCAGGAGCATGAAAAGGTGTGAAAAATGCGAGGAGCAAAAAAAAAAAAAGAAAGACCAGGAGCATGAAAAGGGGTGAAAAATGCGACGAGCATGAAAAGTTGTGAAAAATGCGAGGAGCATGAAGATGTGTGAAAAATGCGAGGAGCATGAAAAGATGTGAAAAATTCGAGGAGCAAAAAAAAAAAAAAGACCAGGAGCATGAAAAGGTGTGAAAAATGCGACGAGCATGAAAAGTTGTGAAAAATGCGAGGAGCATGAAGAGGTGTGAAAAATGCGAGGAGCATGAAAAGGTGTGAAAAATTCGAGGAGCAAAAAAAAAAAAAAAAAAGACCAGGAGCATGAAAAGGTGTGAAAAATGCGAGGAGCAAAAAAAAAAAAAAAAAAAGAAAGACCAGGAGCATGAAAAGGTGTGAAAAATGCGAGGAGCAAAAGAAAAAAAAAAGACCAGGAGCATGAAAAGGTGTGAAAAATGCGAGGAGCAAAAAAAAAAAAAGAAAGACCAGGAGCATGAAAAGGTGTGAAAAATGCGAGGAGCAAAAGAAAAAAAAAAGACCAGGAGCATGAAGAGGTGTGAAAAATGCGAGGAGCATGAAAAGGTGTGAAAAATGCAAGGAGCATGAAAAGGTGTGAAAAATGTGAGGAGCAAAAAAAAAAAAAATAGAAAGAAAGACCAGGAGCATGAAAAGGTGTGAAAAATGCGAGGAGCAAAAAAAAAAAAAAGAAAGACCAGGAGCATGAAAAGGTGTGAAAAATGCGAGGAGCAAAAGAAAAAAAAAAGACCAGGAGCATGAAAAGGTGTGAAAAATGCGACGAGCATGAAAAGTCGTGAAAAATGCGAGGAGCATGAAGAGGTGTGAAAAATGCGAGGAGCATGAAAAGGTGTGAAAAATTCTAGGAGCAAAAAAAAAAAAAAAAAAAAAAGACCAGGAGCATGAAAAGGTGTGAAAAATGCGACGAGCATGAAAAGTCGTGAAAAATGCGAGGAGCATGAAGAGGTGTGAAAAATGCGAGGAGCAAAAAAAAAAAAAAAAGACCAGGAGCATGAAAAGGTGTGAAAAATGCGAGGAGCAAAAAAAAAAAAAAAAGAGACCAGAAGCATGAAAAGGTGTGAAAAATGCGAGGAGCAAAAAAAAAAAAAAGAAGAAAAGAGACCAGAAGCATGAAAAGGTTTGAAAAATGCGAGGAGCAAAAAAAAAAAAAAAGAAAGACCAGGAGCATGAAAAGGTGTGAAAAATGCGAGGAGCAAAAGAAAAAAAAAAGACCAGGAGCATGAAAAGGTGTGAAAAATGCGAGGAGCAAAAAAAAAAAAAGAAAGACCAGGAGCATGAAAAGGGGTGAAAAATGCGACGAGCATGAAAAGTTGTGAAAAATGCGAGGAGCATGAAGATGTGTGAAAAATGCGAGGAGCATGAAAAGATGTGAAAAATTCGAGGAGCAAAAAAAAAAAAAAGACCAGGAGCATGAAAAGGTGTGAAAAATGCGACGAGCATGAAAAGTTGTGAAAAATGCGAGGAGCATGAACAGGTGTGAAAAATGCGAGGAGCATGAAAAGGTGTGAAAAATTCGAGGAGCAAAAAAAAAAAAAAAAAAAGACCAGGAGCATGAAAAGGTGTGAAAAATGCGAGGAGCAAAAAAAAAAAAAAAAAAAGAAAGACCAGGAGCATGAAAAGGTGTGAAAAATGCGAGGAGCAAAAAAAAAAAAAAGACCAGGAGCATGAAAAGGTGTGAAAAATGCGAGGAGCAAAAAAAAAAAAAGAAAGACCAGGAGCATGAAAAGGTGTGAAAAATGCGAGGAGCAAAAGAAAAAAAAAAGACCAGGAGCATGAAGAGGTGTGAAAAATGCGAGGAGCATGAAAAGGTGTGAAAAATGCAAGGAGCATGAAAAGGTGTGAAAAATGTGAGGAGCAAAAAAAAAAAAAATAGAAAGAAAGACCAGGAGCATGAAAAGGTGTGAAAAATGCGAGGAGCAAAAAAAAAAAAAAGAAAGACCAGGAGCATGAAAAGGTGTGAAAAATGCGAGGAGCAAAAGAAAAAAAAAAGACCAGGAGCATGAAAAGGTGTGAAAAATGCGACGAGCATGAAAAGTCGTGAAAAATGCGAGGAGCATGAAGAGGTGTGAAAAATGCGAGGAGCATGAAAAGGTGTGAAAAATTCTAGGAGCAAAAAAAAAAAAAAAAAAAAAAGACCAGGAGCATGAAAAGGTGTGAAAAATTCGAGGAGCAAAAAAAAAAAAAGAAAGACCAGGAGCATGAAAAGGTGTGAAAAATGCAATCAGCATGAAAAGGTGTGAAAAATGCGAGGAGCATGAAAAGTTGTGAAAAATGCAAGGAGCATGAAAAGGTGTGAAAAATGCGAGGAGCATGAAAAGTTGTGAAAAATGCAAGGAGCATGAAAAGGTGTGAAAAATGCGAGGAGCAAAAAAGAAAAAAAAAGAAAGAAAGAAAGACCAGGAGCATGAAAAGGTGTGAAAAATTCGAGGAGCAAAAAAAAAAAAAAAAAGAAAGACCAGGAGCATGAAAAGGTGTGAAAAATGCGACGAGCATGAAAAGTCGTGAAAAATGCGAGGAGCATGAAGAGGTGTGAAAAATGCGAGGAGCAAAAAAAAAAAAAAAAGACCAGGAGCATGAAAAGGTGTAAAAAAAGCGAGGAGCAAAAAAAAAAAAAAAAGAGACCAGAAGCATGAAAAGGTGTGAAAAATGCGAGGAGCAAAAAAAAAAAAAAGAAGAAAAGAGACCAGAAGCATGAAAAGGTTTGAAAAATGCGAGGAGCAAAAAAAAAAAAAAAGAAAGACCAGGAGCATGAAAAGGTGTGAAAAATGCGAGGAGCAAAAGAAAAAAAAAAGACCAGGAGCATGAAAAGGTGTGAAAAATGCGAGGAGCAAAAAAAAAAAAAGAAAGACCAGGAGCATGAAAAGGGGTGAAAAATGCGACGAGCATGAAAAGTTGTGAAAAATGCGAGGAGCATGAAGATGTGTGAAAAATGCGAGGAGCATGAAAAGATGTGAAAAATTCGAGGAGCAAAAAAAAAAAAAAGACCAGGAGCATGAAAAGGTGTGAAAAATGCGAGGAGCAAAAAAAAAAAAAGAAAGACCAGGAGCATGAAAACGTGTGAAAAATGCGAGGAGCAAAAAAAAAAAAAAAAAAAAAAAAAGACCAGGAACATGAAAAGGTGTGAAAAATGCGAGGAGCAAAAAAAAAAAAAGAAAGACCAGGAGCATGAAAAGGTGTGAAAAATGCGAGGAGCAAAAAAAAAAAAGAAAGACCAGGAGCATGAAAAGGTGTGAAAAATGCGAGGAGCAAAAAAAAAAAAAAAAGACCAGGAGCATGAAAATGTGTGAAAAATGCGAGGAGCAAAAAAAAAAAAAAAAGAGACCAGAAGCATGAAAAGGTGTGAAAAATGCGAGGACCAAAAAAAAAAAAAGAAGAAAAGAGACCAGAAGCATGAAAAGGTTTGAAAAATGCGAGGAGCAAAAAAAAAAAAAAAGAAAGACCAGGAGCATGAAAAGGTGTGAAAAATGCGAGGAGCAAAAGAAAAAAAAAAGACCAGGAGCATGAAAAGGTGTGAAAAATGCGAGGAGCAAAAAAAAAAAAAGAAAGACCAGGAGCATGAAAAGGTGTGAAAAATGCGACGAGCATGAAAAGTTGTGAAAAATGCGAGGAGCATGAAGAGGTGTGAAAAATGCGAGGAGCATGAAAAGGTGTGAAAAATTCGAGGAGCAAAAAAAAAAAAAAAAAAAGACCAGGAGCATGAAAAGGTGTGAAAAATGCGAGGAGCAAAAAAAAAAAAAAAAGAAAGAAAGACCAGGAGCATGAAAAGGTGTGAAAAATGCGAGGAGCAAAAGAAAAAAAAAAGACCAGGAGCATGAAAAGGTGTGAAAAATGCGAGGAGCAAAAAAAAAAAAAGAAAGACCAGGAGCATGAAAAGGTGTGAAAAATGCGAGGAGCAAAAGAAAAAAAAAAGACCAGGAGCATGAAGAGGTGTGAAAAATGCGAGGAGCATGAAAAGGTGTGAAAAATGCAAGGAGCATGAAAAGGTGTGAAAAATGTGAGGAGCAAAAAAAAAAAAATAGAAAGAAAGACCAGGAGCATGAAAAGGTGTGAAAAATGCGAGGAGCAAAAAAAAAATAAAGAAAGACCAGGAGCATGAAAAGGTGTGAAAAATGCGAGGAGCAAAAGAAAAAAAAAAGACCAGGAGCATGAAAAGGTGTGAAAAATGCGACGAGCATGAAAAGTCGTGAAAAATGCGAGGAGCATGAAGAGGTGTGAAAAATGCGAGGAGCATGAAAAGGTGTGAAAAATTCGAGGAGCAAAAAAAAAAAAAAAAAAAAAGACCAGGAACATGAAAAGGTGTGAAAAATGCGAGGAGCAAAAAAAAAAAAAGAAAGACCAGGAGCATGAAAAGGTGTGAAAAATGCGAGGAAAAAAAAAAAAAAGACCAGGAGCATGAAAAGGTGTGAAAAATGCGAGGAGCAAAAAAAAAAAAAAAAAGACCAGGAGCATGAAAAGGTGTGAAAAATGCGAGGAGCAAAAAAAAAAAAAAAAAGAAAGAAAGAAAGACCAGGAGCATGAAAAGGTGTGAAAAATGCGAGGAGCAAAAAAAAAAAAAAAAAAAGAAAGACCAGGAGCATGAAAAGGTGTGAAAAATGCGAGGAGCAAAAAAAAAAAAAGAAAGACCAGGAGCATGAAAACGTGTGAAAAATGCGAGGAGCAAAAAAAAAAAAAAAAAAAAAAAAAACCAGGAACATGAAAAGGTGTGAAAAATGCGAGGAGCAAAAAAAAAAAAAGAAAGACCAGGAGCATGAAAAGGTGTGAAAAATGCGAGGAGCAAAAAAAAAAAAGAAAGACCAGGAGCATGAAAAGGTGTGAAAAATGCGAGGAGCAAAAAAAAAAAAAAAAAGACCAGGAGCATGAAAAGGTGTGAAAAATGCGAGGAGCAAAAAAAAAAAAAAGAGAGACCAGAAGCATGAAAAGGTGTGAAAAATGCGAGGAGCAAAAAAAAAAAAAAAAAAGAAAAGAGACCAGGAGCATGAAAAGGTTTGAAAAATGCGAGGAGCAAAAAAAAAAAAAAAAAAAAGAAAGACCAGGAGCATGAAAAGGTGTGAAAAATGCGAGGAGCAAAAGAAAAAAAAAAGACCAGGAGCATGAAAAGATGTGAAAAATGCGAGGAGCAAAAAAAAAAAAAGAAAGACCAGGAGCATGAAAAGGTGTGAAAAATGCGACGAGCATGAAAAGTTGTGAAAAATGCGAGGAGCATGAAGAGGTGTGAAAAATGCGAGGAGCATGAAAAGGTGTGAAAAATGCGAGGAGCAAAAAAAAAAAAAAGAAAGAAAGACCAGGAGCATGAAAAGGTGTGAAAAATGCGAGGAGCAAAAAAAAAAAAAGAAAGACCAGGAGCATGAAAACGTGTGAAAAATGCGAGGAGCAAAAAAAAAAAAAAAAAAAAAAAAGACCAGGAACATGAAAAGGTGTGAAAAATGCGAGGAGCAAAAAAAAAAAAAGAAAGACCAGGAGCATGAAAAGGTGTGAAAAATGCGAGGAGCAAAAAAAAAAAAGAAAGACCAGGAGCATGAAAAGGTGTGAAAAATGCGAGGAGCAAAAAAAAAAAAAAAAGACCAGGAGCATGAAAAGGTGTGAAAAATGCGAGGAGCAAAAAAAAAAAAAAAAGAGACCAGAAGCATGAAAAGGTGTGAAAAATGCGAGGAGCAAAAAAAAAAAAAGAAGAAAAGAGACCAGAAGCATGAAAAGGTTTGAAAAATGCGAGGAGCAAAAAAAAAAAAAAAGAAAGACCAGGAGCATGAAAAGGTGTGAAAAATGCGAGGAGCAAAAGAAAAAAAAAAGACCAGGAGCATGAAAAGGTGTGAAAAATGCGAGGAGCAAAAAAAAAAAAAGAAAGACCAGGAGCATGAAAAGGGGTGAAAAATGCGACGAGCATGAAAAGTTGTGAAAAATGCGAGGAGCATGAAGATGTGTGAAAAATGCGAGGAGCATGAAAAGATGTGAAAAATTCGAGGAGCAAAAAAAAAAAAAGACCAGGAGCATGAAAAGGTGTGAAAAATGCGACGAGCATGAAAAGTTGTGAAAAATGCGAGGAGCATGAAGAGGTGTGAAAAATGCGAGGAGCATGAAAAGGTGTGAAAAATTCGAGGAGCAAAAAAAAAAAAAAAAAAAGACCAGGAGCATGAAAAGGTGTGAAAAATGCGAGGAGCAAAAAAAAAAAAAAAAAAAGAAAGACCAGGAGCATGAAAAGGTGTGAAAAATGCGAGGAGCAAAAGAAAAAAAAAAGACCAGGAGCATGAAAAGGTGTGAAAAATGCGAGGAGCAAAAAAAAAAAAAGAAAGACCAGGAGCATGAAAAGGTGTGAAAAATGCGAGGAGCAAAAGAAAAAAAAAAGACCAGGAGCATGAAGAGGTGTGAAAAATGCGAGGAGCATGAAAAGGTGTGAAAAATGCAAGGAGCATGAAAAGGTGTGAAAAATGTGAGGAGCAAAAAAAAAAAAATAGAAAGAAAGACCAGGAGCATGAAAAGGTGTGAAAAATGCGAGGAGCAAAAAAAAAAAAAAGAAAGACCAGGAGCATGAAAAGGTGTGAAAAATGCGAGGAGCAAAAGAAAAAAAAAACACCAGGAGCATGAAAAGGTGTGAAAAATGCGACGAGCATGAAAAGTCGTGAAAAATGCGAGGAGCATGAAGAGGTGTGAAAAATGCGAGGAGCAAAAAAAAAAAAAAAAGACCAGGAGCATGAAAAGGTGTGAAAAATGCGAGGAGCAAAAAAAAAAAAAAAAGAGACCAGAAGCATGAAAAGGTGTGAAAAATGCGAGGAGCAAAAAAAAAAAAAAGAAGAAAAGAGACCAGAAGCATGAAAAGGTTTGAAAAATGCGAGGAGCAAAAAAAAAAAAAAAGAAAGACCAGGAGCATGAAAAGGTGTGAAAAATGCGAGGAGCAAAAGAAAAAAAAAAGACCAGGAGCATGAAAAGGTGTGAAAAATGCGAGGAGCAAAAAAAAAAAAAGAAAGACCAGGAGCATGAAAAGGGGTGAAAAATGCGACGAGCATGAAAAGTTGTGAAAAATGCGAGGAGCATGAAGATGTGTGAAAAATGCGAGGAGCATGAAAAGATGTGAAAAATTCGAGGAGCAAAAAAAAAAAAAAGACCAGGAGCATGAAAAGGTGTGAAAAATGCGACGAGCATGAAAAGTTGTGAAAAATGCGAGGAGCATGAAGAGGTGTGAAAAATGCGAGGAGCATGAAAAGGTGTGAAAAATTCGAGGAGCAAAAAAAAAAAAAAAAAAGACCAGGAGCATGAAAAGGTGTGAAAAATGCGAGGAGCAAAAAAAAAAAAAAAAAAAGAAAGACCAGGAGCATGAAAAGGTGTGAAAAATGCGAGGAGCAAAAGAAAAAAAAAAGACCAGGAGCATGAAAAGGTGTGAAAAATGCGAGGAGCAAAAAAAAAAAAAGAAAGACCAGGAGCATGAAAAGGTGTGAAAAATGCGAGGAGCAAAAGAAAAAAAAAAGACCAGGAGCATGAAGAGGTGTGAAAAATGCGAGGAGCATGAAAAGGTGTGAAAAATGCAAGGAGCATGAAAAGGTGTGAAAAATGTGAGGAGCAAAAAAAAAAAAAATAGAAAGAAAGACCAGGAGCATGAAAAGGTGTGAAAAATGCGAGGAGCAAAAAAAAAAAAAAGAAAGACCAGGAGCATGAAAAGGTGTGAAAAATGCGAGGAGCAAAAGAAAAAAAAAAGACCAGGAGCATGAAAAGGTGTGAAAAATGCGACGAGCATGAAAAGTCGTGAAAAATGCGAGGAGCATGAAGAGGTGTGAAAAATGCGAGGAGCATGAAAAGGTGTGAAAAATTCTAGGAGCAAAAAAAAAAAAAAAAAAAAAAGACCAGGAGCATGAAAAGGTGTGAAAAATGCGACGAGCATGAAAAGTCGTGAAAAATGCGAGGAGCATGAAGAGGTGTGAAAAATGCGAGGAGCAAAAAAAAAAAAAAAAGACCAGGAGCATGAAAAGGTGTGAAAAATGCGAGGAGCAAAAAAAAAAAAAAAAGAGACCAGAAGCATGAAAAGGTGTGAAAAATGCGAGGAGCAAAAAAAAAAAAAAGAAGAAAAGAGACCAGAAGCATGAAAAGGTTTGAAAAATGCGAGGAGCAAAAAAAAAAAAAAAGAAAGACCAGGAGCATGAAAAGGTGTGAAAAATGCGAGGAGCAAAAGAAAAAAAAAAGACCAGGAGCATGAAAAGGTGTGAAAAATGCGAGGAGCAAAAAAAAAAAAAGAAAGACCAGGAGCATGAAAAGGGGTGAAAAATGCGACGAGCATGAAAAGTTGTGAAAAATGCGAGGAGCATGAAGATGTGTGAAAAATGCGAGGAGCATGAAAAGATGTGAAAAATTCGAGGAGCAAAAAAAAAAAAAAGACCAGGAGCATGAAAAGGTGTGAAAAATGCGACGAGCATGAAAAGTTGTGAAAAATGCGAGGAGCATGAACAGGTGTGAAAAATGCGAGGAGCATGAAAAGGTGTGAAAAATTCGAGGAGCAAAAAAAAAAAAAAAAAAAGACCAGGAGCATGAAAAGGTGTGAAAAATGCGAGGAGCAAAAAAAAAAAAAAAAAAAGAAAGACCAGGAGCATGAAAAGGTGTGAAAAATGCGAGGAGCAAAAAAAAAAAAAAGACCAGGAGCATGAAAAGGTGTGAAAAATGCGAGGAGCAAAAAAAAAAAAAGAAAGACCAGGAGCATGAAAAGGTGTGAAAAATGCGAGGAGCAAAAGAAAAAAAAAAGACCAGGAGCATGAAGAGGTGTGAAAAATGCGAGGAGCATGAAAAGGTGTGAAAAATGCAAGGAGCATGAAAAGGTGTGAAAAATGTGAGGAGCAAAAAAAAAAAAAATAGAAAGAAAGACCAGGAGCATGAAAAGGTGTGAAAAATGCGAGGAGCAAAAAAAAAAAAAAGAAAGACCAGGAGCATGAAAAGGTGTGAAAAATGCGAGGAGCAAAAGAAAAAAAAAAGACCAGGAGCATGAAAAGGTGTGAAAAATGCGACGAGCATGAAAAGTCGTGAAAAATGCGAGGAGCATGAAGAGGTGTGAAAAATGCGAGGAGCATGAAAAGGTGTGAAAAATTCTAGGAGCAAAAAAAAAAAAAAAAAAAAAAGACCAGGAGCATGAAAAGGTGTGAAAAATTCGAGGAGCAAAAAAAAAAAAAGAAAGACCAGGAGCATGAAAAGGTGTGAAAAATGCAATCAGCATGAAAAGGTGTGAAAAATGCGAGGAGCATGAAAAGTTGTGAAAAATGCAAGGAGCATGAAAAGGTGTGAAAAATGCGAGGAGCAAAAAAGAAAAAAAAAGAAAGAAAGAAAGACCAGGAGCATGAAAAGGTGTGAAAAATTCGAGGAGCAAAAAAAAAAAAAAAAAGAAAGACCAGGAGCATGAAAAGGTGTGAAAAATGCGAGGAGCAAAAAAAAAAAAAGAAAGACCAGGAGCATGAAAAGGTGTGAAAAATGCGAGGAGCAAAAAAAAAAAAAGGAAGACCAGGAGCATGAAAAGGTGTGAAAAATGCGAGGAGCAAAAAAAAAAAAAGAAAGACCAGGAGCATGAAAAAGTGTGAAAAATGCAATCAGCATGAAAAGGTGTGAAAAATGCGAGGAGCATGAAAAGTTGTGAAAAATGCAAGGAGCATGAAAAGGTGTGAAAAATGCGAGGAGCAAAAAAGAAAAAAAAAGAAAGAAAGAAAGACCAGGAGCATGAAAAGGTGTGAAAAATGCGAGGAGCAAAAATAAAAAAAAAGAAAGACCAGGAGCATGAAAAGGTGTGAAAAATGCGAGGAGCAAAAGAAAAAAAAAAAGACCAGGAGCATGAAAAGGTGTGAAAAACGCGAGGAGCAAAAAAAAAAAAAAGAAAGACCAGAAGCATGAAAAGGTGTGAAAAATGCGACGAGCATGAAAAGTTGTGAAAAATGCGAGGAGCATGAAGAGGTGTGAAAAATGCGAGGAGCATGAAAAGATGTGAAAAATTCGAGGAGCAAAAAAAAGAAAAAAAAAAGAAAGACCAGGAGCATGAAAAGGTGTGAAAAATGCGGGGAGCAAAAAAAAAAAAAAGAAAGACCAGGAGCATGAAAAGGTGTGAAAAATGCGAGGAGCAAAAAAAAAAAAAGAAAGACCAGGAGCATGAAAAGGGGTGAAAAATGCGACGAGCATGAAAAGTTGTGAAAAATGCGAGGAGCATGAAGATGTGTGAAAAATGCGAGGAGCATGAAAAGATGTGAAAAATTCGAGGAGCAAAAAAAAAAAAAGACCAGGAGCATGAAAAGGTGTGAAAAATGCGACGAGCATGAAAAGTTGTGAAAAATGCGAGGAGCATGAAGAGGTGTGAAAAATGCGAGGAGCATGAAAAGGTGTGAAAAATTCGAGGAGCAAAAAAAAAAAAAAAAAAAGACCAGGAGCATGAAAAGGTGTGAAAAATGCGAGGAGCAAAAAAAAAAAAAAAAAAAGAAAGACCAGGAGCATGAAAAGGTGTGAAAAATGCGAGGAGCAAAAGAAAAAAAAAAGACCAGGAGCATGAAAAGGTGTGAAAAATGCGAGGAGCAAAAAAAAAAAAAGAAAGACCAGGAGCATGAAAAGGTGTGAAAAATGCGAGGAGCAAAAGAAAAAAAAAAGACCAGGAGCATGAAGAGGTGTGAAAAATGCGAGGAGCATGAAAAGGTGTGAAAAATGCAAGGAGCATGAAAAGGTGTGAAAAATGTGAGGAGCAAAAAAAAAAAAATAGAAAGAAAGACCAGGAGCATGAAAAGGTGTGAAAAATGCGAGGAGCAAAAAAAAAAAAAAGAAAGACCAGGAGCATGAAAAGGTGTGAAAAATGCGAGGAGCAAAAGAAAAAAAAAACACCAGGAGCATGAAAAGGTGTGAAAAATGCGACGAGCATGAAAAGTCGTGAAAAATGCGAGGAGCATGAAGAGGTGTGAAAAATGCGAGGAGCAAAAAAAAAAAAAAAAGACCAGGAGCATGAAAAGGTGTGAAAAATGCGAGGAGCAAAAAAAAAAAAAAAAGAGACCAGAAGCATGAAAAGGTGTGAAAAATGCGAGGAGCAAAAAAAAAAAAAAGAAGAAAAGAGACCAGAAGCATGAAAAGGTTTGAAAAATGCGAGGAGCAAAAAAAAAAAAAAAGAAAGACCAGGAGCATGAAAAGGTGTGAAAAATGCGAGGAGCAAAAGAAAAAAAAAAGACCAGGAGCATGAAAAGGTGTGAAAAATGCGAGGAGCAAAAAAAAAAAAAGAAAGACCAGGAGCATGAAAAGGGGTGAAAAATGCGACGAGCATGAAAAGTTGTGAAAAATGCGAGGAGCATGAAGATGTGTGAAAAATGCGAGGAGCATGAAAAGATGTGAAAAATTCGAGGAGCAAAAAAAAAAAAAAGACCAGGAGCATGAAAAGGTGTGAAAAATGCGACGAGCATGAAAAGTTGTGAAAAATGCGAGGAGCATGAAGAGGTGTGAAAAATGCGAGGAGCATGAAAAGGTGTGAAAAATTCGAGGAGCAAAAAAAAAAAAAAAAAAGACCAGGAGCATGAAAAGGTGTGAAAAATGCGAGGAGCAAAAAAAAAAAAAAAAAAAGAAAGACCAGGAGCATGAAAAGGTGTGAAAAATGCGAGGAGCAAAAGAAAAAAAAAAGACCAGGAGCATGAAAAGGTGTGAAAAATGCGAGGAGCAAAAAAAAAAAAAGAAAGACCAGGAGCATGAAAAGGTGTGAAAAATGCGAGGAGCAAAAGAAAAAAAAAAGACCAGGAGCATGAAGAGGTGTGAAAAATGCGAGGAGCATGAAAAGGTGTGAAAAATGCAAGGAGCATGAAAAGGTGTGAAAAATGTGAGGAGCAAAAAAAAAAAAAATAGAAAGAAAGACCAGGAGCATGAAAAGGTGTGAAAAATGCGAGGAGCAAAAAAAAAAAAAAGAAAGACCAGGAGCATGAAAAGGTGTGAAAAATGCGAGGAGCAAAAGAAAAAAAAAAGACCAGGAGCATGAAAAGGTGTGAAAAATGCGACGAGCATGAAAAGTCGTGAAAAATGCGAGGAGCATGAAGAGGTGTGAAAAATGCGAGGAGCATGAAAAGGTGTGAAAAATTCTAGGAGCAAAAAAAAAAAAAAAAAAAAAAGACCAGGAGCATGAAAAGGTGTGAAAAATGCGACGAGCATGAAAAGTCGTGAAAAATGCGAGGAGCATGAAGAGGTGTGAAAAATGCGAGGAGCAAAAAAAAAAAAAAAAGACCAGGAGCATGAAAAGGTGTGAAAAATGCGAGGAGCAAAAAAAAAAAAAAAAGAGACCAGAAGCATGAAAAGGTGTGAAAAATGCGAGGAGCAAAAAAAAAAAAAAGAAGAAAAGAGACCAGAAGCATGAAAAGGTTTGAAAAATGCGAGGAGCAAAAAAAAAAAAAAAGAAAGACCAGGAGCATGAAAAGGTGTGAAAAATGCGAGGAGCAAAAGAAAAAAAAAAGACCAGGAGCATGAAAAGGTGTGAAAAATGCGAGGAGCAAAAAAAAAAAAAGAAAGACCAGGAGCATGAAAAGGGGTGAAAAATGCGACGAGCATGAAAAGTTGTGAAAAATGCGAGGAGCATGAAGATGTGTGAAAAATGCGAGGAGCATGAAAAGATGTGAAAAATTCGAGGAGCAAAAAAAAAAAAAAGACCAGGAGCATGAAAAGGTGTGAAAAATGCGACGAGCATGAAAAGTTGTGAAAAATGCGAGGAGCATGAACAGGTGTGAAAAATGCGAGGAGCATGAAAAGGTGTGAAAAATTCGAGGAGCAAAAAAAAAAAAAAAAAAAGACCAGGAGCATGAAAAGGTGTGAAAAATGCGAGGAGCAAAAAAAAAAAAAAAAAAAGAAAGACCAGGAGCATGAAAAGGTGTGAAAAATGCGAGGAGCAAAAAAAAAAAAAAGACCAGGAGCATGAAAAGGTGTGAAAAATGCGAGGAGCAAAAAAAAAAAAAGAAAGACCAGGAGCATGAAAAGGTGTGAAAAATGCGAGGAGCAAAAGAAAAAAAAAAGACCAGGAGCATGAAGAGGTGTGAAAAATGCGAGGAGCATGAAAAGGTGTGAAAAATGCAAGGAGCATGAAAAGGTGTGAAAAATGTGAGGAGCAAAAAAAAAAAAAATAGAAAGAAAGACCAGGAGCATGAAAAGGTGTGAAAAATGCGAGGAGCAAAAAAAAAAAAAAGAAAGACCAGGAGCATGAAAAGGTGTGAAAAATGCGAGGAGCAAAAGAAAAAAAAAAGACCAGGAGCATGAAAAGGTGTGAAAAATGCGACGAGCATGAAAAGTCGTGAAAAATGCGAGGAGCATGAAGAGGTGTGAAAAATGCGAGGAGCATGAAAAGGTGTGAAAAATTCTAGGAGCAAAAAAAAAAAAAAAAAAAAAAGACCAGGAGCATGAAAAGGTGTGAAAAATTCGAGGAGCAAAAAAAAAAAAAGAAAGACCAGGAGCATGAAAAGGTGTGAAAAATGCAATCAGCATGAAAAGGTGTGAAAAATGCGAGGAGCATGAAAAGTTGTGAAAAATGCAAGGAGCATGAAAAGGTGTGAAAAATGCGAGGAGCAAAAAAGAAAAAAAAAGAAAGAAAGAAAGACCAGGAGCATGAAAAGGTGTGAAAAATTCGAGGAGCAAAAAAAAAAAAAAAAAGAAAGACCAGGAGCATGAAAAGGTGTGAAAAATGCGAGGAGCAAAAAAAAAAAAAGAAAGACCAGGAGCATGAAAAGGTGTGAAAAATGCGAGGAGCAAAAAAAAAAAAAGGAAGACCAGGAGCATGAAAAGGTGTGAAAAATGCGAGGAGCAAAAAAAAAAAAAGAAAGACCAGGAGCATGAAAAAGTGTGAAAAATGCAATCAGCATGAAAAGGTGTGAAAAATGCGAGGAGCATGAAAAGTTGTGAAAAATGCAAGGAGCATGAAAAGGTGTGAAAAATGCGAGGAGCAAAAAAGAAAAAAAAAGAAAGAAAGAAAGACCAGGAGCATGAAAAGGTGTGAAAAATGCGAGGAGCAAAAATAAAAAAAAAGAAAGACCAGGAGCATGAAAAGGTGTGAAAAATGCGAGGAGCAAAAGAAAAAAAAAAAGACCAGGAGCATGAAAAGGTGTGAAAAACGCGAGGAGCAAAAAAAAAAAAAAGAAAGACCAGAAGCATGAAAAGGTGTGAAAAATGCGACGAGCATGAAAAGTTGTGAAAAATGCGAGGAGCATGAAGAGGTGTGAAAAATGCGAGGAGCATGAAAAGATGTGAAAAATTCGAGGAGCAAAAAAAAGAAAAAAAAAAGAAAGACCAGGAGCATGAAAAGGTGTGAAAAATGCGGGGAGCAAAAAAAAAAAAAAGAAAGACCAGGAGCATGAAAAGGTGTGAAAAATGCGAGGAGCAAAAAAAAAAAAAGAAAGACCAGGAGCATGAAAAGGTGTGAAAAATGCGAGGAGCAAAAAAAAAAAAGAAAGACCAGGAGCATGAAAAGGTGTGAAAAATGCGAGGAGCAAAAAAAAAAAAAAAAGACCAGGAGCATGAAAAGGTGTGAAAAATGCGAGGAGCAAAAAAAAAAAAAAAAGAGACCAGAAGCATGAAAAGGTGTGAAAAATGCGAGGAGCAAAAAAAAAAAAAAAAAGAAAAGAGACCAGGAGCATGAAAAGGTTTGAAAAATGCGAGGAGCAAAAAAAAAAAAAATAAAAATAAAGACCAGGAGCATGAAAAGGTGTGAAAAATGCGAGGAGCAAAAAAAAAAAAAGAAAGACCAGGAGCATGAAAACGTGTGAAAAATGCGAGGAGCAAAAAAAAAAAAAAAAAAAAAGACCAGGAGCATGAAAAGGAGTGAAAAATGCGAGGAGCAAAAAAAAAAAAAGAAAGACCAGGAGCATGAAAAGGTGTGAAAAATGCGAGGAGCAAAAGAAAAAAAAAAGACCAGGAGCATGAAGAGGTGTGAAAAATGCGAGGAGCATGAAAAGGTGTGAAAAATGCAAGGAGCATGAAAAGGTGTGAAAAATGTGAGGAGCAAAAAAAAAAAAAATAGAAAGAAAGACCAGGAGCATGAAAAGGTGTGAAAAATGCGAGGAGCAAAAAAAAAAAAAAGAAAGACCAGGAGCATGAAAAGGTGTGAAAAATGCGAGGAGCAAAAGAAAAAAAAAAGACCAGGAGCATGAAAAGGTGTGAAAAATGCGACGAGCATGAAAAGTCGTGAAAAATGCGAGGAGCATGAAGAGGTGTGAAAAATGCGAGGAGCATGAAAAGGTGTGAAAAATTCTAGGAGCAAAAAAAAAAAAAAAAAAAAAGACCAGGAGCATGAAAAGGTGTGAAAAATGCGACGAGCATGAAAAGTCGTGAAAAATGCGAGGAGCATGAAGAGGTGTGAAAAATGCGAGGAGCAAAAAAAAAAAAAAAAGACCAGGAGCATGAAAAGGTGTGAAAAATGCGAGGAGCAAAAAAAAAAAAAAAAGAGACCAGAAGCATGAAAAGGTGTGAAAAATGCGAGGAGCAAAAAAAAAAAAAAGAAGAAAAGAGACCAGAAGCATGAAAAGGTTTGAAAAATGCGAGGAGCAAAAAAAAAAAAAAAGAAAGACCAGGAGCATGAAAAGGTGTGAAAAATGCGAGGAGCAAAAGAAAAAAAAAAGACCAGGAGCATGAAAAGGTGTGAAAAATGCGAGGAGCAAAAAAAAAAAAAGAAAGACCAGGAGCATGAAAAGGGGTGAAAAATGCGACGAGCATGAAAAGTTGTGAAAAATGCGAGGAGCATGAAGATGTGTGAAAAATGCGAGGAGCATGAAAAGATGTGAAAAATTCGAGGAGCAAAAAAAAAAAAAAGACCAGGAGCATGAAAAGGTGTGAAAAATGCGACGAGCATGAAAAGTTGTGAAAAATGCGAGGAGCATGAAGAGGTGTGAAAAATGCGACGAGCATGAAAAGTTGTGAAAAATGCGAGGAGCAAAAAAAAAAAAAAAAAAAGACCAGGAGCATGAAAAGGTGTGAAAAATGCGAGGAGCAAAAAAAAAAAAAAAAAAAGAAAGACCAGGAGCATGAAAAGGTGTGAAAAATGCGAGGAGCAAAAGAAAAAAAAAAGACCAGGAGCATGAAAAGGTGTGAAAAATGCGAGGAGCAAAAAAAAAAAAAGAAAGACCAGGAGCATGAAAAGGTGTGAAAAATGCGAGGAGCAAAAGAAAAAAAAAAGACCAGGAGCATGAAGAGGTGTGAAAAATGCGAGGAGCATGAAAAGGTGTGAAAAATGCAAGGAGCATGAAAAGGTGTGAAAAATGTGAGGAGCAAAAAAAAAAAAAATAGAAAGAAAGACCAGGAGCATGAAAAGGTGTGAAAAATGCGAGGAGCAAAAAAAAAAAAAAGAAAGACCAGGAGCATGAAAAGGTGTGAAAAATGCGAGGAGCAAAAGAAAAAAGAAAGACCAGGAGCATGAAAAGGTGTGAAAAATGCGACGAGCATGAAAAGTCGTGAAAAATGCGAGGAGCATGAAGAGGTGTGAAAAATGCGAGGAGCATGAAAAGGTGTGAAAAATTCTAGGAGCAAAAAAAAAAAAAAAAAAAAAAGACCAGGAGCATGAAAAGGTGTGAAAAATTCGAGGAGCAAAAAAAAAAAAAGAAAGACCAGGAGCATGAAAAGGTGTGAAAAATGCAATCAGCATGAAAAGGTGTGAAAAATGCGAGGAGCATGAAAAGTTGTGAAAAATGCAAGGAGCATGAAAAGGTGTGAAAAATGCGAGGAGCAAAAAAGAAAAAAAAAGAAAGAAAGAAAGACCAGGAGCATGAAAAGGTGTGAAAAATTCGAGGAGCAAAAAAAAAAAAAAAAAAGAAAGACCAGGAGCATGAAAAGGTGTGAAAAATGCGAGGAGCAAAAAAAAAAAAAGAAAGACCAGGAGCATGAAAAGGTGTGAAAAATGCGAGGAGCAAAAAAAAAAAAAGGAAGACCAGGAGCATGAAAAGGTGTGAAAAATGCGAGGAGCAAAAAAAAAAAAAGAAAGACCAGGAGCATGAAAAAGTGTGAAAAATGCAATCAGCATGAAAAGGTGTGAAAAATGCGAGGAGCATGAAAAGTTGTGAAAAATGCAAGGAGCATGAAAAGGTGTGAAAAATGCGAGGAGCAAAAAAGAAAAAAAAAGAAAGAAAGAAAGACCAGGAGCATGAAAAGGTGTGAAAAATGCGAGGAGCAAAAATAAAAAAAAAGAAAGACCAGGAGCATGAAAAGGTGTGAAAAATGCGAGGAGCAAAAGAAAAAAAAAAAGACCAGGAGCATGAAAAGGTGTGAAAAACGCGAGGAGCAAAAAAAAAAAAAAGAAAGACCAGAAGCATGAAAAGGTGTGAAAAATGCGACGAGCATGAAAAGTTGTGAAAAATGCGAGGAGCATGAAGAGGTGTGAAAAATGCGAGGAGCATGAAAAGATGTGAAAAATTCGAGGAGCAAAAAAAAGAAAAAAAAAAGAAAGACCAGGAGCATGAAAAGGTGTGAAAAATGCGGGGAGCAAAAAAAAAAAAAAGAAAGACCAGGAGCATGAAAAGGTGTGAAAAATGCGAGGAGCAAAAAAAAAAAAAGAAAGACCAGGAGCATGAAAAGGTGTGAAAAATGCGAGGAGCAAAAAAAAAAAAGAAAGACCAGGAGCATGTAAAGGTGTGAAAAATGCGAGGAGCAAAAAAAAAAAAAAAAAGACCAGGAGCATGAAAAGGTGTGAAAAATGCGAGGAGCAAAAAAAAAAAAAAAAGAGACCAGAAGCATGAAAAGGTGTGAAAAATGCGAGGAGCAAAAAAAAAAAAAAAAAGAAAAGAGACCAGGAGCATGAAAAGGTTTGAAAAATGCGAGGAGCAAAAAAAAAAAAAAAAAAAAAGAAAGACCAGGAGCATGAAAAGGTGTGAAAAATGCGAGGAGCAAAAGAAAAAAAAAAGACCAGGAGCATGAAAAGATGTGAAAAATGCGAGGAGCAAAAAAAAAAAAAGAAAGACCAGGAGCATGAAAAGGTGTGAAAAATGCGACGAGCATGAAAAGTTGTGAAAAATGCGAGGAGCATGAAGAGGTGTGAAAAATGCGAGGAGCATGAAAAGATGTGAAAAATTCGAGGAGCAAAAAAAAAAAAAAGACCAGGAGCATGAAAAGGTGTGAAAAATGCGAGGAGCAAAAAAAAAAAAAAGAAAGGAAGACCAGGAGCATGAAAAGGTGTGAAAAATGCGAGGAGCAAAAAAAAAAAAAGAAAGACCAGGAGCATGAAAAGGTGTGAAAAATGCGAGCAGCAAAAAAAAAAAAAAAAAAAAAAAAGACCAGGAAAATGAAAAGGGGTGAAAAATGCGAGGAGCAAAAAAAAAAAAAGAAAGACCAGGAGCATGAAAAGGTGTGAAAAATGCGAGGAGCAAAAAAAAAAAAGAAAGACCAGGAGCATGAAAAGGTGTGAAAAATGCGAGGAGCAAAAAAAAAAAAAAAAGACCAGGAGCATGAAAAGGTGTGAAAAATGCGAGGAGCAAAAAAAAAAAAAAAAGAGACCAGAAGCATGAAAAGGTGTGAAAAAAGCGAGGAGCAAAAAAAAAAAAAGAAAGACCAGGAGCATGAAAAGGGGTGAAAAATGCGATGAGCATGAAAAGTTGTGAAAAATGCGAGGAGCATGAAGATGTGTGAAAAATGCGAGGAGCATGAAAAGATGTGAAAAATTCGAGGAGCAAAAAAAAAAAAAAGACCAGGAGCATGAAAAGGTGTGAAAAATGCGACGAGCATGAAAAGTTGTGAAAAATGCGAGGAGCATGAAGAGGTGTGAAAAATGCGAGGAGCATGAAAAGGTGTGAAAAATTCGAGGAGCAAAAAAAAAAAAAAAAAAAGACCAGGAGCATGAAAAGGTGTGAAAAATGCGAGGAGCAAAAAAAAAAAAAAGAAAGACCAGGAGCATGAAAAGGTGTGAAAAATGCGAGGAGCAAAAGAAAAAAAAAAGACCAGGAGCATGAAAAGGTGTGAAAAATGCGAGGAGCAAAAAAAAAAAAAAGAAAGACCAGGAGCATGAAAAGGTGTGAAAAATGCGAGGAGCAAAAGAAAAAAAAAAGACCAGGAGCATGAAGAGGTGTGAAAAATGCGAGGAGCATGAAAAGGTGTGAAAAATGCAAGGAGCATGAAAAGGTGTGAAAAATGTGAGGAGCAAAAAAAAAAAAATAGAAAGAAAGACCAGGAGCATGAAAAGGTGTGAAAAATGCGAGGAGCAAAAAAAAAAAAAAGAAAGACCAGGAGCATGAAAAGGTGTGAAAAATGCGAGGAGCAAAAGAAAAAAAAAAGACCAGGAGCATGAAAAGGTGTGAAAAATGCGACGAGCATGAAAAGTCGTGAAAAATGCGAGGAGCATGAAGAGGTGTGAAAAATGCGAGGAGCATGAAAAGGTGTGAAAAATTCGAGGAGCAAAAAAAAAAAAAAAAAAAAAGACCAGGAACATGAAAAGGTGTGAAAAATGCGAGGAGCAAAAAAAAAAAAAGAAAGACCAGGAGCATGAAAAGGTGTGAAAAATGCGAGGAAAAAAAAAAAAAAAGACCAGGAGCATGAAAAGGTGTGAAAAATGCGAGGAGCAAAAAAAAAAAAAAAAAGACCAGGAGCATGAAAAGGTGTGAAAAATGCGAGGAGAAAAAAAAAAAAAAGACCAGGAGCATGAAAAGGTGTGAAAAATGCGAGGAGCAAAAAAAAAAAAAAAAGAAAGAAAGAAAGACCAGGAGCATGAAAAGGTGTGAAAAATGCGAGGAGCAAAAAAAAAAAAAAAAAAAGAAAGACCAGGAGCATGAAAAGGTGTGAAAAATGCGAGGAGCAAAAAAAAAAAAAGAAAGACCAGGAGCATGAAAACGTGTGAAAAATGCGAGGAGCAAAAAAAAAAAAAAAAAAAAAAAAAACCAGGAACATGAAAAGGTGTGAAAAATGCGAGGAGCAAAAAAAAAAAAAGAAAGACCAGGAGCATGAAAAGGTGTGAAAAATGCGAGGAGCAAAAAAAAAAAAGAAAGACCAGGAGCATGAAAAGGTGTGAAAAATGCGAGGAGCAAAAAAAAAAAAAAAAGACCAGGAGCATGAAAAGGTGTGAAAAATGCGAGGAGCAAAAAAAAAAAAAAAAGAGACCAGAAGCATGAAAAGGTGTGAAAAATGCGAGGAGCAAAAAAAAAAAAAAAAAGAAAAGAGACCAGGAGCATGAAAAGGTTTGAAAAATGCGAGGAGCAAAAAAAAAAAAAGAAAGACCAGGAGCATGAAAAGGTGTGAAAAATGCGAGGAGCAAAAAAAAAAAAAAAAAAAAAAAAAAACGGGGAACATGAAAAGGTGTGAAAAATGCGAGGAACAAAAAAAAAAAAAGAAAGACCAGGAGCATGAAAAGGTGTGAAAAATGCGAGGAGCAAAAAAAAAAAAGAAAGACCAGGAGCATGAAAAGGTGTGAAAAATGCGAGGAGCAAAAAAAAAAAAAAAAGACCAGGAGCATGAAAAGGTGTGAAAAATGCGAGGAGCAAAAAAAAAAAAAAAAGAGACCAGAAGCATGAAAAGGTGTGAAAAATGCGAGGAGCAAAAAAAAAAAAAAAAAGAAAAGAGACCAGGAGCATGAAAAGGTTTGAAAAATGCGAGGAGCAAAAAAAAAAAAAAAAAAAGAAAGAACAGGAGCATGAAAAGGTGTGAAAAATGCGAGGAGCAAAAGAAAAAAAAAAGACCAGGAGCATGAAAAGATGTGAAAAATGCGAGGAGCAAAAAAAAAAAAAGAAAGACCAGGAGCATGAAAAGGTGTGAAAAATGCGACGAGCATGAAAAGTTGTGAAAAATGCGAGGAGCATGAAGAGGTGTGAAAAATGCGAGGAGCATGAAAAGGTGTGAAAAATGCGAGGAGCAAAAAAAAAAAAAAGAAAGAAAGACCAGGAGCATGAAAAGGTGTGAAAAATGCGAGGAGCAAAAAAAAAAAAAGAAAGACCAGGAGCATGAAAACGTGTGAAAAATGCGAGGAGCAAAAAAAAAAAAAAAAAAAAAAAAGACCAGGAACATGAAAAGGTGTGAAAAATGCGAGGAGCAAAAAAAAAAAAAGAAAGACCAGGAGCATGAAAAGGTGTGAAAAATGCGAGGAGCAAAAAAAAAAAAGAAAGACCAGGAGCATGAAAAGGTGTGAAAAATGCGAGGAGCAAAAAAAAAAAAAAAAGACCAGGAGCATGAAAAGGTGTGAAAAATGCGAGGAGCAAAAAAAAAAAAAAAAGAGACCAGAAGCATGAAAAGGTGTGAAAAATGCGAGGAGCAAAAAAAAAAAAAAGAAGAAAAGAGACCAGAAGCATGAAAAGGTTTGAAAAATGCGAGGAGCAAAAAAAAAAAAAAAGAAAGACCAGGAGCATGAAAAGGTGTGAAAAATGCGAGGAGCAAAAGAAAAAAAAAAGACCAGGAGGATGAAAAGGGGGGAAAAATGCGAGGAGCAAAAAAAAAAAAAGAAAGACCAGGAGCATGAAAAGGGGTGAAAAATGCGACGAGCATGAAAAGTTGTGAAAAATGCGAGGAGCATGAAGATGTGTGAAAAATGCGAGGAGCATGAAAAGATGTGAAAAATTCGAGGAGCAAAAAAAAAAAAAAGACCAGGAGCATGAAAAGGTGTGAAAAATGCGACGAGCATGAAAAGTTGTGAAAAATGCGAGGAGCATGAAGAGGTGTGAAAAATGCGAGGAGCATGAAAAGGTGTGAAAAATTCGAGGAGCAAAAAAAAAAAAAAAAAAGACCAGGAGCATAAAAAGGTGTGAAAAATGCGAGGAGCAAAAAAAAAAAAAAAAAAAAGAAAGACCAGGAGCATGAAAAGGTGTGAAAAATGCGAGGAGCAAAAGAAAAAAAAAAAGACCAGGAGCATGAAAAGATGTGAAAAATGCGAGGAGCAAAAAAAAAAAAAGAAAGACCAGGAGCATGAAAAGGTGTGAAAAATGCGAGGAGCAAAAGAAAAAAAAAAGACCAGGAGCATGAAGAGGTGTGAAAAATGCGAGGAGCATGAAAAGGTGTGAAAAATGCAAGGAGCATGAAAAGGTGTGAAAAATGTGAGGAGCAAAAAAAAAAAAATAGAAAGAAAGACCAGGAGCATGAAAAGGTGTGAAAAATGCGAGGAGCAAAAAAAAAAAAAAGAAAGGAAGACCAGGAGCATGAAAAGGTGTGAAAAATGCGAGGAGCAAAAAAAAAAAAAGAAAGACCAGGAGCATGAAAACGTGTGAAAAATGCGAGGAGCAAAAAAAAAAAAAAAAAAAAAAGACCAGGAACATGAAAAGGTGTGAAAAATGCGAGGAGCAAAAAAAAAAAAAGAAAGACCAGGAGCATGAAAAGGTGTGAAAAATGCGAGGAGCAAAAAAAAAAAAGAAAGACCAGGAGCATGAAAAGGTGTGAAAAATGCGAGGAGCAAAAAAAAAAAAAAAAGACCAGGAGCATGAAAAGGTGTGAAAAATGCGAGGAGCAAAAAAAAAAAAAAAAGAGACCAGAAGCATGAAAAGGTGTGAAAAATGCGAGGAGCAAAAAAAAAAAAAAAAAGAAAAGAGACCAGGAGCATGAAAAGGTTTGAAAAATGCGAGGAGCAAAAAAAAAAAAAGAAAGACCAGGAGCATGAAAAGGTGTGAAAAATGCGAGGAGCAAAAGAAAAAAAAAAGACCAGGAGCATGAAAAGATGTGAAAAATGCGAGGAGCAAAAAAAAAAAAAGAAAGACCAGGAGCATGAAAAGGTGTGAAAAATGCGACGAGCATGAAAAGTTGTGAAAAATGCGAGGAGCATGAAGAGGTGTGAAAAATGCGAGGAGCATGAAAAGATGTGAAAAATTCGAGGAGCAAAAAAAAAAAAAAGACCAGGAGCATGAAAAGGTGTGAAAAATGCGAGGAGCAAAAAAAAAAAAAGAAAGACCAGGAGCATGAAAACGTGTGAAAAATGCGAGGAGCAAAAAAAAAAAAAAAAAAAAAAAGACCAGGAACATGAAAAGGTGTGAAAAATGCGAGGAGCAAAAAAAAAAAAAGAAAGACCAGGAGCATGAAAAGGTGTGAAAAATGCGAGGAGCAAAAAAAAAAAAGAAAGACCAGGAGCATGAAAAGGTGTGAAAAATGCGAGGAGCAAAAAAAAAAAAGAAAGACCAGGAGCATGAAAAGGTGTGAAAAATGCGAGGAGCAAAAAAAAAAAAAAAAGACCAGGAGCATGAAAAGGTGTGAAAAATGCGAGGAGCAAAAAAAAAAAAAAAAGAGACCAGAAGCATGAAAAGGTGTGAAAAATGCGAGGAGCAAAAAAAAAAAAAAAAAGAAAAGAGACCAGGAGCATGAAAAGGTTTGAAAAATGCGAGGAGCAAAAAAAAAAAAAAAAAAAAGAAAGAACAGGAGCATGAAAAGGTGTGAAAAAAGCGAGGAGCAAAAGAAAAAAAAAAGACCAGGAGCATGAAAAGGTGTGAAAAATGCGAGGAGCAAAAAAAAAAAAAGAAAGACCAGGAGCATGAAAAGGTGTGAAAAATGCGACGAGCATGAAAAGTTGTGAAAAATGCGAGGAGCATGAAGAGGTGTGAAAAATGCGAGGAGCATGAAAAGGTGTGAAAAATGCGAGGAGCAAAAAAAAAAAAAAGAAAGAAAGACCAGGAGCATGAAAAGGTGTGAAAAATGCGAGGAGCAAAAAAAAAAAAAGAAAGACCAGGAGCATGAAAACGTGTGAAAAATGCGAGGAGCAAAAAAAAAAAAAAAAAAAAAAAAGACCAGGAACATGAAAAGGTGTGAAAAATGCGAGGAGCAAAAAAAAAAAAAGAAAGACCAGGAGCATGAAAAGGTGTGAAAAATGCGAGGAGCAAAAAAAAAAAAGAAAGACCAGGAGCATGAAAAGGTGTGAAAAATGCGAGGAGCAAAAAAAAAAAAAAGAAGAAAAGAGACCAGAAGCATGAAAAGGTTTGAAAAATGCGAGGAGCAAAAAAAAAAAAAAAGAAAGACCAGGAGCATGAAAAGGTGTGAAAAATGCGAGGAGCAAAAGAAAAAAAAAAGACCAGGAGCATGAAAAGGTGTGAAAAATGCGAGGAGCAAAAAAAAAAAAAGAAAGACCAGGAGCATGAAAAGGGGTGAAAAATGCGACGAGCATGAAAAGTTGTGAAAAATGCGAGGAGCATGAAGATGTGTGAAAAATGCGAGGAGCATGAAAAGATGTGAAAAATTCGAGGAGCAAAAAAAAAAAAAAGACCAGGAGCATGAAAAGGTGTGAAAAATGCGACGAGCATGAAAAGTTGTGAAAAATGCGAGGAGCATGAAGAGGTGTGAAAAATGCGAGGAGCATGAAAAGGTGTGAAAAATTCGAGGAGCAAAAAAAAAAAAAAAAAAGACCAGGAGCATAAAAAGGTGTGAAAAATGCGAGGAGCAAAAAAAAAAAAAAAAAAAAAGAAAGACCAGGAGCATGAAAAGGTGTGAAAAATGCGAGGAGCAAAAGAAAAAAAAAAGACCAGGAGCATGAAAAGGTGTGAAAAATGCGAGGAGCAAAAAAAAAAAAAGAAAGACCAGGAGCATGAAAAGGTGTGAAAAATGCGACGAGCATGAAAAGTTGTGAAAAATGCGAGGAGCATGAAGAGGTGTGAAAAATGCGAGGAGCATGAAAAGGTGTGAAAAATGCAAGGAGCATGAAAAGGTGTGAAAAATGTGAGGAGCAAAAAAAAAAAAAATAGAAAGAAAGACCAGGAGCATGAAAAGGTGTGAAAAATGCGAGGAGCAAAAAAAAAAAAAAGAAAGGAAGACCAGGAGCATGAAAAGGTGTGAAAAATGCGAGGAGCAAAAAAAAAAAAAGAAAGACCAGGAGCATGAAAACGTGTGAAAAATGCGAGGAGCAAAAAAAAAAAAAAAAAAAAAAGACCAGGAACATGAAAAGGTGTGAAAAATGCGAGGAGCAAAAAAAAAAAAAGAAAGACCAGGAGCATGAAAAGGTGTGAAAAATGCGAGGAGCAAAAAAAAAAAAGAAAGACCAGGAGCATGAAAAGGTGTGAAAAATGCGAGGAGCAAAAAAAAAAAAAAAAGACCAGGAGCATGAAAAGGTGTGAAAAATGCGAGGAGCAAAAAAAAAAAAAAAAGAGACCAGAAGCATGAAAAGGTGTGAAAAATGCGAGGAGCAAAAAAAAAAAAAAAAAGAAAAGAGACCAGGAGCATGAAAAGGTTTGAAAAATGCGAGGAGCAAAAAAAAAAAAAAAAAAAAAGAAAGACCAGGAGCATGAAAAGGTGTGAAAAATGCGAGGAGCAAAAAAAAAAAAAGAAAGACCAGGAGCATGAAAAGGTGTGAAAAATGCGACGAGCATGAAAAGTTGTGAAAAATGCGAGGAGCATGAAGAGGTGTGAAAAATGCGAGGAGCATGAAAAGATGTGAAAAATTCGAGGAGCAAAAAAAAAAAAAAGACCAGGAGCATGAAAAGGTGTGAAAAATGCGAGGAGCAAAAAAAAAAAAAGAAAGACCAGGAGCATGAAAACGTGTGAAAAATGCGAGGAGCAAAAAAAAAAAAAAAAAAAAAGACCAGGAACATGAAAAGGTGTGAAAAATGCGAGGAGCAAAAAAAAAAAAAGAAAGACCAGGAGCATGAAAAGGTGTGAAAAATGCGAGGAGCAAAAAAAAAAAAGAAAGACCAGGAGCATGAAAAGGTGTGAAAAATGCGAGGAGCAAAAAAAAAAAAAAAAGACCAGGAGCATGAAAAGGTGTGAAAAATGCGAGGAGCAAAAAAAAAAAAAAAAGAGACCAGAAGCATGAAAAGGTGTGAAAAATGCGAGGAGCAAAAAAAAAAAAAAGAAGAAAAGAGACCAGAAGCATGAAAAGGTTTGAAAAATGCGAGGAGCAAAAAAAAAAAAAAAGAAAGACCAGGAGCATGAAAAGGTGTGAAAAATGCGAGGAGCAAAAGAAAAAAAAAAGACCAGGAGCATGAAAAGGTGTGAAAAATGCGAGGAGCAAAAAAAAAAAAAGAAAGACCAGGAGCATGAAAAAGGGTGAAAAATGCGATGAGCATGAAAAGTTGTGAAAAATGCGAGGAGCATGAAGATGTGTGAAAAATGCGAGGAGCATGAAAAGATGTGAAAAATTCGAGGAGCAAAAAAAAAAAAAGACCAGGAGAATGAAAAGGTGTGAAAAATGCGACGAGCATGAAAAGTTGTGAAAAATGCGAGGAGCATGAAGAGGTGTGAAAAATGCGAGGAGCATGAAAAGGTGTGAAAAATTCGAGGAGCAAAAAAAAAAAAAAAAAAAGACCAGGAGCATGAAAAGGTGTGAAAAATGCGAGGAGCAAAAAAAAAAAAAAAAAAAAGAAAGACCAGGAGCATGAAAAGGTGTGAAAAATGCGAGGAGCAAAAGAAAAAAAAAAGACCAGGAGCATGAAAAGGTGTGAAAAATGCGAGGAGCAAAAAAAAAAAAAGAAAGACCAGGAGCATGAAAAGGTGTGAAAAATGCGAGGAGCAAAAGAAAAAAAAAAGACCAGGAGCATGAAGAGGTGTGAAAAATGCGAGGAGCATGAAAAGGTGTGAAAAATGCAAGGAGCATGAAAAGGTGTGAAAAATGTGAGGAGCAAAAAAAAAAAAATAGAAAGAAAGACCAGGAGCATGAAAAGGTGTGAAAAATGCGAGGAGCAAAAAAAAAAAAAAGAAAGACCAGGAGCATGAAAAGGTGTGAAAAATGCGAGGAGCAAAAGAAAAAAAAAAGACCAGGAGCATGAAAAGGTGTGAAAAATGCGACGAGCATGAAAAGTCGTGAAAAATGCGAGGAGCATGAAGAGGTGTGAAAAATGCGAGGAGCATGAAAAGGTGTGAAAAATTCGAGGAGCAAAAAAAAAAAAAAAAAAAAAAGACCAGGAACATGAAAAGGTGTGAAAAATGCGAGGAGCAAAAAAAAAAAAAGAAAGACCAGGAGCATGAAAAGGTGTGAAAAATGCGAGGAAAAAAAAAAAAAAGACCAGGAGCATGAAAAGGTGTGAAAAATGCGAGGAGCAAAAAAAAAAAAAAAAAGACCAGGAGCATGAAAAGGTGTGAAAAATGCGAGGAGAAAAAAAAAAAAAAGACCAGGAGCATGAAAAGGTGTGAAAAATGCGAGGAGCAAAAAAAAAAAAAAAAGAAAGAAAGAAAGACCAGGAGCATGAAAAGGTGTGAAAAATGCGAGGAGCAAAAAAAAAAAAAAAAAAAGAAAGACCAGGAGCATGAAAAGGTGTGAAAAATGCGAGGAGCAAAAAAAAAAAAAGAAAGACCAGGAGCATGAAAACGTGAGAAAAATGCGAGGAGCAAAAAAAAAAAAAAAAAAAAAAAAAAACCAGGAACAAGAAAAGGTGTAAAAAATGCGAGGAGCAAAAAAAAAAAAAAAAAGACCAGGAGCATGAAAAGGTGTGAAAAATGCGAGGAGCAAAAAAAAAAAAGAAAGACCAGGAGCATGAAAAGGTGTGAAAAATGCGAGGAGCAAAAAAAAAAAAAAAAGACCAGGAGCATGAAAAGGTGTGAAAAATGCGAGGAGCAAAAAAAAAAAAAAAAGAGACCAGAAGCATGAAAAGGTGTGAAAAATGCGAGGAGCAAAAAAAAAAAAAAAAAGAAAAGAGACCAGGAGCATGAAAAGGTTTGAAAAATGCGAGGAGCAAAAGAAAAAAAAAAAAAGAAAGAACAGGAGCATGAAAAGGTGTGAAAAATGCGAGGAGCAAAAAAAAAAAAAAAGACCAGGAGCATGAAAAGATGTGAAAAATGCGAGGAGCAAAAAAAAAAAAAGAAAGACCAGGAGCATGAAAAGGTGTGAAAAATGCGACGAGCATGAAAAGTTGTGAAAAATGCGAGGAGCATGAAGAGGTGTGAAAAATGCGAGGAGCATGAAAAGGTGTGAAAAATGCGAGGAGCAAAAAAAAAAAAAAGAAAGAAAGACCAGGAGCATGAAAAGGTGTGAAAAATGCGAGGAGCAAAAAAAAAAAAAGAAAGACCAGGAGCATGAAAACGTGTGAAAAATGCGAGGAGCAAAAAAAAAAAAAAAAAAAAAAAAAGACCAGGAACATGAAAAGGTGTGAAAAATGCGAGGAGCAAAAAAAAAAAAAGAAAGACCAGGAGCATGAAAAGGTGTGAAAAATGCGAGGAGCAAAAAAAAAAAAGAAAGACCAGGAGCATGAAAAGGTGTGAAAAATGCGAGGAGCAAAAAAAAAAAAAAAAGACCAGGAGCATGAAAAGGTGTGAAAAATGCGAGGAGCAAAAAAAAAAAAAAAAAGAGACCAGAAGCATGAAAAGGTGTGAAAAATGCGAGGAGCAAAAAAAAAAAAAAGAAGAAAAGAGACCAGAAGCATGAAAAGGTTTGAAAAATGCGAGGAGCAAAAAAAAAAAAAAAGACCAGGAGCATGAAAAGGTGTGAAAAATGCGAGGAGCAAAAAAAAAAAAAGAAAGACCAGGAGCATGAAAAGGGGTGAAAAATGCGCCGAGCATGAAAAGTTGTGAAAAATGCGAGGAGCATGAAGATGTGTGAAAAATGCGAGGAGCATGAAAAGATGTGAAAAATTCGAGGAGCAAAAAAAAAAAAAAGACCAGGAGCATGAAAAGGTGTGAAAAATGCGACGAGCATGAAAAGTTGTGAAAAATGCGAGGAGCATGAAGAGGTGTGAAAAATGCGAGGAGCATGAAAAGGTGTGAAAAATTCGAGGAGCAAAAAAAAAAAAAAAAAAAGACCAGGAGCATGAAAAGGTGTGAAAAATGCGAGGAGCAAAAGAAAAAAAAAAAAAGAAAGAACAGGAGCATGAAAAGGTGTGAAAAATGCGAGGAGCAAAAGAAAAAAAAAAGACCAGGAGCATGAAAAGGTGTGAAAAATGCGAGGAGCAAAAAAAAAAAAAGAAAGACCAGGAGCATGAAAAGGGGGGAAAAATGCGCCGAGCATGAAAAGTTGTGAAAAATGCGAGGAGCATGAAGATGTGTGAAAAATGCGAGGAGCATGAAAAGATGTGAAAAATTCGAGGAGCAAAAAAAAAAAAAAGACCAGGAGCATGAAAAGGTGTGAAAAATGCGACGAGCATGAAAAGTTGTGAAAAATGCGAGGAGCATGAAGAGGTGTGAAAAATGCGAGGAGCATGAAAAGGTGTGAAAAATTCGAGGAGCAAAAAAAAAAAAAAAAAAAGACCAGGAGCATGAAAAGGTGTGAAAAATGCGAGGAGCAAAAAAAAAAAAAAAAAAAAAGAAAGACCAGGAGCATGAAAAGGTGTGAAAAATGCGAGGAGCAAAAGAAAAAAAAAAGACCAGGAGCATGAAAAGGTGTGAAAAATGCGAGGAGCAAAAAAAAAAAAAGAAAGACCAGGAGCATGAAAAGGTGTGAAAAATGCGAGGAGCAAAAGAAAAAAAAAAGACCAGGAGCATGAAGAGGTGTGAAAAATGCGAGGAGCATGAAAAGGTGTGAAAAATGCAAGGAGCATGAAAAGGTGTGAAAAATGTGAGGAGCAAAAAAAAAAAAATAGAAAGAAAGACCAGGAGCATGAAAAGGTGTGAAAAATGCGAGGAGCAAAAAAAAAAAAAAGAAAGGAAGACCAGGAGCATGAAAAGGTGTGAAAAATGCGAGGAGCAAAAAAAAAAAAAGAAAGACCAGGAGCATGAAAACGTGTGAAAAATGCGAGGAGCAAAAAAAAAAAAAAAAAAAAAAGACCAGGAACATGAAAAGGTGTGAAAAATGCGAGGAGCAAAAAAAAAAAAAGAAAGACCAGGAGCATGAAAAGGTGTGAAAAATGCGAGGAGCAAAAAAAAAAAAGAAAGACCAGGAGCATGAAAAGGTGTGAAAAATGCGAGGAGCAAAAAAAAAAAAAAAAGACCAGGAGCATGAAAAGGTGTGAAAAATGCGAGGAGCAAAAAAAAAAAAAAAAGAGACCAGAAGCATGAAAAGGTGTGAAAAATGCGAGGAGCAAAAAAAAAAAAAGAAGAAAAGAGACCAGAAGCATGAAAAGGTTTGAAAAATGCGAGGAGCAAAAAAAAAAAAAAAGAAAGACCAGGAGCATGAAAAGGTGTGAAAAATGCGAGGAGCAAAAGAAAAAAAAAAGACCAGGAGCATGAAAAGGTGTGAAAAATGCGAGGAGCAAAATAAAAAAAAGAAAGACCAGGAGCATGAAAAGGTGTGAAAAATGCGAGGAGCAAAAAAAAAAAAAAAAAGACCAGGAGCATGAAAAGGTGTGAAAAATGCGAGGAGCAAAAAAAAAAAAAAAAGAGACCAGAAGCATGAAAAGGTGTGAAAAATGCGAGGAGCAAAAAAAAAAAAAAGAAGAAAAGAGACCAGAAGCATGAAAAGGTTTGAAAAATGCGAGGAGCAAAAAAAAAAAAAAAGAAAGACCAGGAGCATGAAAAGGTGTGAAAAATGCGAGGAGCAAAAGAAAAAAAAAAGACCAGGAGCATGAAAAGGTGTGAAAAATGCGAGGAGCAAAAAAAAAAAAAGAAAGACCAGGAGCATGAAAAGGTGTGAAAAATGCGACGAGCATGAAAAGTTGTGAAAAATGCGAGGAGCATGAAGAGGTGTGAAAAATGCGAGGAGCATGAAAAGATGTGAAAAATTCGAGGAGCAAAAAAAAAAAAAAAAAAAGACCAGGAGCATGAAAAGGTGTGAAAAAAGCGAGGAGCAAAAAAAAAAAAAAAAAAAAGAAAGACCAGGAGCATGAAAAGGTGTGAAAAATGCGAGGAGCAAAAGAAAAAAAAAAGACCAGGAGCATGAAAAGGTGTGAAAAATGCGAGGAGCAAAAAAAAAAAAAGAAAGACCAGGAGCATGAAAAGGTGTGAAAAATGCGAGGAGCAAAAGAAAAAAAAAAGACCAGGAGCATGAAGAGGTGTGAAAAATGCGAGGAGCATGAAAAGGTGTGAAAAATGCAAGGAGCATGAAAAGGTGTGAAAAATGTGAGGAGCAAAAAGAAAAAAATAGAAAGAAAGACCAGGAGCATGAAAAGGTGTGAAAAATGCGAGGAGCAAAAAAAAAAAAAAGAAAGACCAGGAGCATGAAAAGGTGTGAAAAATGCGAGGAGCAAAAGAAAAAAAAAAGACCAGGAGCATGAAAAGGTGTGAAAAATGCGACGAGCATGAAAAGTCGTGAAAAATGCGAGGAGCATGAAGAGGTGTGAAAAATGCGAGGAGCATGAAAAGGTGTGAAAAATTCGAGGAGCAAAAAAAAAAAAAAAAAAAAAAGACCAGGAGCATGAAAAGGTGTGAAAAATGCGAGGAGCAAAAAAAAAAAAAGAAAGACCAGGAGCATGAAAAGGTGTGAAAAATGCGAGGAAAAAAAAAAAAAAAGACCAGGAGCATGAAAAGGTGTGAAAAATGCGAGGAGCAAAAAAAAAAAAAAAAAGACCAGGAGCATGAAAAGGTGTGAAAAATGCGAGGAGAAAAAAAAAAAAAAAGACCAGGAGCATGAAAAGGTGTGAAAAATGCGAGGAGCAAAAAAAAAAAAAAAAGAAAGAAAGAAAGACCAGGAGCATGAAAAGGTGTGAAAAATGCGAGGAGCAAAAAAAAAAAAAGAAAGACCAGGAGCATGAAAAGGTGTGAAAAATGCGAGGAGCAAAAGAAAAAAAAAAGACCAGGAGCATGAAGAGGTGTGAAAAATGCGAGGAGCATGAAAAGGTGTGAAAAATGCAAGGAGCATGAAAAGGTGTGAAAAATGTGAGGAGCAAAAAAAAAAAAATAGAAAGAAAGACCAGGAGCATGAAAAGGTGTGAAAAATGCGAGGAGCAAAAAAAAAAAAAAGAAAGACCAGGAGCATGAAAAGGTGTGAAAAATGCGAGGAGCAAAAGAAAAAAAAAAGACCAGGAGCATGAAAAGGTGTGAAAAATGCGACGAGCATGAAAAGTCGTGAAAAATGCGAGGAGCATGAAGAGGTGTGAAAAATGCGAGGAGCAAGAAAAGGTGTGAAAAATTCGAGGAGCAAAAAAAAAAAAAAAAAAAAAAAGACCAGGAACATGAAAAGGTGTGAAAAATGCGAGGAGCAAAAAAAAAAAAAGAAAGACCAGGAGCATGAAAAGGTGTGAAAAATGCGAGGAGCAAAAAAAAAAAAGAAAGACCAGGAGCATGAAAAGGTGTGAAAAATGCGAGGAGCAAAAAAAAAAAAAAAAGACCAGGAGCATGAAAAGGTGTGAAAAATGCGAGGAGCAAAAAAAAAAAAAAAAAGAGACCAGAAGCATGAAAAGGTGTGAAAAATGCGAGGAGCAAAAAAAAAAAAAAAAAGAAAAGAGACCAGGAGCATGAAAAGGTTTGAAAAATGCGAGGAGCAAAAAAAAAAAAAAAAAAAAAGAAAGACCAGGAGCATGAAAAGGTGTGAAAAATGCGAGGAGCAAAAGAAAAAAAAAAGACCAGGAGCATGAAAAGATGTGAAAAATGCGAGGAGCAAAAAAAAAAAAAGAAAGACCAGGAGCATGAAAAGGTGTGAAAAATGCGACGAGCATGAAAAGTTGTGAAAAATGCGAGGAGCATGAAGTGGTGTGAAAAATGCGAGGAGCATGAAAAGGTGTGAAAAATGCGAGGAGCAAAAAAAAAAAAAAGAAAGAAAGACCAGGAGCATGAAAAGGTGAGAAAAATGCGAGGAGCAAAAAAAAAAAAAGAAAGACCAGGAGCATGAAAACGTGTGAAAAATGCGAGGAGCAAAAAAAAAAAAAAAAAAAAAAAAGACCAGGAACATGAAAAGGTGTGAAAAATGCGAGGAGCAAAAAAAAAAAAAGAAAGACCAGGAGCATGAAAAGGTGTGAAAAATGCGAGGAGCAAAAAAAAAAAAGAAAGACCAGGAGCATGAAAAGGTGTGAAAAATGCGAGGAGCAAAAAAAAAAAAAAAAAAGACCAGGAGCATGAAAAGGTGTGAAAAATGCGAGGAGCAAAAAAAAAAAAAAAAGAGACCAGAAGCATGAAAAGGTGTGAAAAATGCGAGGAGCAAAAAAAAAAAAAAGAAGAAAAGAGACCAGAAGCATGAAAAGGTTTGAAAAATGCGAGGAGCAAAAAAAAAAAAAAAGAAAGACCAGGAGCATGAAAAGGTGTGAAAAATGCGAGGAGCAAAAGAAAAAAAAAAGACCAGGAGCATGAAAAGGTGTGAAAAATGCGAGGAGCAAAAAAAAAAAAAGAAAGACCAGGAGCATGAAAAGGGGTGAAAAATGCGACGAGCATGAAAAGTTGTGAAAAATGCGAGGAGCATGAAGATGTGTGAAAAATGCGAGGAGCATGAAAAGATGTGAAAAATTCGAGGAGCAAAAAAAAAAAAAGACCAGGAGCATGAAAAGGTGTGAAAAATGCGACGAGCATGAAAAGTTGTGAAAAATGCGAGGAGCATGAAGAGGTGTGAAAAATGCGAGGAGCATGAAAAGGTGTGAAAAATTCGAGGAGCAAAAAAAAAAAAAAAAAAGACCAGGAGCATGAAAAGGTGTGAAAAATGCGAGGAGCAAAAAAAAAAAAAAAAAAAGAAAGACCAGGAGCATGAAAAGGTGTGAAAAATGCGAGGAGCAAAAGAAAAAAAAAAGACCAGGAGCATGAAAAGGTGTGAAAAATGCGAGGAGCAAAAAAAAAAAAAGAAAGACCAGGAGCATGAAAAGGTGTGAAAAATGCGAGGAGCAAAAGAAAAAAAAAAGACCAGGAGCATGAAGAGGTGTGAAAAATGCGAGGAGCATGAAAAGGTGTGAAAAATGCAAGGAGCATGAAAAGGTGTGAAAAATGTGAGGAGCAAAAAAAAAAAAATAGAAAGAAAGACCAGGAGCATGAAAAGGTGTGAAAAATGCGAGGAGCAAAAAAAAAAAAAAGAAAGACCAGGAGCATGAAAAGGTGTGAAAAATGCGAGGAGCAAAAGAAAAAAAAAAGACCAGGAGCATGAAAAGGTGTGAAAAATGCGACGAGCATGAAAAGTCGTGAAAAATGCGAGGAGCATGAAGAGGTGTGAAAAATGCGAGGAGCAAAAAAAAAAAAAAAAGACCAGGAGCATGAAAAGGTGTGAAAAATGCGAGGAGCAAAAAAAAAAAAAAAAGAGACCAGAAGCATGAAAAGGTGTGAAAAATGCGAGGAGCAAAAAAAAAAAAAAGAAGAAAAGAGACCAGAAGCATGAAAAGGTTTGAAAAATGCGAGGAGCAAAAAAAAAAAAAAAGACCAGGAGCATGAAGAGGTGTGAAAAATGCGAGGAGCATGAAAAGGTGTGAAAAATGCAAGGAGCATGAAAAGGTGTGAAAAATGTGAGGAGCAAAAAAAAAAAAATAGAAAGAAAGACCAGGAGCATGAAAAGGTGTGAAAAATGCGAGGAGCAAAAAAAAAAAAAAGAAAGACCAGGAGCATGAAAAGGTGTGAAAAATGCGAGGAGCAAAAGAAAAAAAAAGACCAGGAGCATGAAAAGGTGTGAAAAATGCGACGAGCATGAAAAGTCGTGAAAAATGCGAGGAGCATGAAGAGGTGTGAAAAATGCGAGGAGCAAAAAAGAAAAAAAAAGGAAGAAAGAAAGACCAGGAGCATGAAAAGGTGTGAAAAATTCGAGGAGCAAAAAAAAAAAAAGAAAGACCAGGAGCATGAAAAGGTGTGAAAAATGCAATCAGCATGAAAAGGTGTGAAAAATGCGAGGAGCATGAAAAGTTGTGAAAAATGCAAGGAGCATGAAAAGGTGTGAAAAATGCGAGGAGCAAAAAAGAAAAAAAAAGAAAGAAAGAAAGACCAGGAGCATGAAAAGGTGTGAAAAATTCGAGGAGCAAAAAAAAAAAAAAAAAAGAAAGACCAGGAGCATGAAAAGGTGTGAAAAATGCGAGGAGCAAAAAAAAAAAAAGAAAGACCAGGAGCATGAAAAGGTGTGAAAAATGCGAGGAGCAAAAAAAAAAAAAGAAAGACCAGGAGCATGAAAAGGTGTGAAAAATGCGAGGAGCAAAAAAAAAAAAAAAAAGACCAGGAGCATGAAAAGGTGTGAAAAATGCGAGGAGAAAAAAAAAAAAAAGACCAGGAGCATGAAAAGGTGTGAAAAATGCGAGGAGCAAAAAAAAAAAAAAAAGACAGAAAGAAAGACCAGGAGCATGAAAAGGTGTGAAAAATGCGAGGAGCAAAAAAAAAAAAGAAAGACCAGGAGCATGAAAAGGTGTGAAAAATGCGAGGAGCAAAAAAAAAAAAAAAAAGACCAGGAGCATGAAAAGGTGTGAAAAATGCGAGGAGCAAAAAAAAAAAAAAAAGAGACCAGAAGCATGAAAAGGTGTGAAAAATGCGAGGAGCAAAAAAAAAAAAAAGAAGAAAAGAGACCAGAAGCATGAAAAGGTTTGAAAAATGCGAGGAGCAAAAAAAAAAAAAAAGAAAGACCAGGAGCATGAAAAGGTGTGAAAAATGCGAGGAGCAAAAGAAAAAAAAAAGACCAGGAGCATGAAAAGGTGTGAAAAATGCGAGGAGCAAAAAAAAAAAAAGAAAGACCAGGAGCATGAAAAGGGGTGAAAAATGCGACGAGCATGAAAAGTTGTGAAAAATGCGAGGAGCATGAAGATGTGTGAAAAATGCGAGGAGCATGAAAAGATGTGAAAAATTCGAGGAGCAAAAAAAAAAAAAAGACCAGGAGCATGAAAAGGTGTGAAAAATGCGACGAGCATGAAAAGTTGTGAAAAATGCGAGGAGCATGAAGAGGTGTGAAAAATGCGAGGAGCATGAAAAGGTGTGAAAAATTCGAGGAGCAAAAAAAAAAAAAAAAAAGACCAGGAGCATGAAAAGGTGTGAAAAATGCGAGGAGCAAAAAAAAAAAAAAAAAAAGAAAGACCAGGAGCATGAAAAGGTGTGAAAAATGCGAGGAGCAAAAGAAAAAAAAAAGACCAGGAGCATGAAAAGGTGTGAAAAATGCGAGGAGCAAAAAAAAAAAAAGAAAGACCAGGAGCATGAAAAGGTGTGAAAAATGCGAGGAGCAAAAGAAAAAAAAAAGACCAGGAGCATGAAGAGGTGTGAAAAATGCGAGGAGCATGAAAAGGTGTGAAAAATGCAAGGAGCATGAAAAGGTGTGAAAAATGTGAGGAGCAAAAAAAAAAAAATAGAAAGAAAGACCAGGAGCATGAAAAGGTGTGAAAAATGCGAGGAGCAAAAAAAAAAAAAAGAAAGACCAGGAGCATGAAAAGGTGTGAAAAATGCGAGGAGCAAAAGAAAAAAAAAAGACCAGGAGCATGAAAAGGTGTGAAAAATGCGACGAGCATGAAAAGTCGTGAAAAATGCGAGGAGCATGAAGAGGTGTGAAAAATGCGAGGAGCAAAAAAAAAAAAAAAGACCAGGAGCATGAAAAGGTGTGAAAAATGCGAGGAGCAAAAAAAAAAAAAAAAGAGACCAGAAGCATGAAAAGGTGTGAAAAATGCGAGGAGCAAAAAAAAAAAAAAGAAGAAAAGAGACCAGAAGCATGAAAAGGTTTGAAAAATGCGAGGAGCAAAAAAAAAAAAAAAGAAAGACCAGGAGCATGAAAAGGTGTGAAAAATGCGAGGAGCAAAAGAAAAAAAAAAGACCAGGAGCATGAAAAGGTGTGAAAAATGCGAGGAGCAAAAAAAAAAAAAGAAAGACCAGGAGCATGAAAAGGGGTGAAAAATGCGACGAGCATGAAAAGTTGTGAAAAATGCGAGGAGCATGAAGATGTGTGAAAAATGCGAGGAGCATGAAAAGATGTGAAAAATTCGAGGAGCAAAAAAAAAAAAAAGACCAGGAGCATGAAAAGGTGTGAAAAATGCGACGAGCATGAAAAGTTGTGAAAAATGCGAGGAGCATGAAGAGGGGTGAAAAATGCGAGGAGCATGAAAAGGTGTGAAAAATTCGAGGAGCAAAAAAAAAAAAAAAAAAAGACCAGGAGCATGAAAAGGTGTGAAAAATGCGAGGAGCAAAACAAAAAAAAAAAGAGACCAGAAGCATGAAAAGGTGTGAAAAATGCGAGGAGCAAAAAAAAAAAAAAGAAGAAAAGAGACCAGAAGCATGAAAAGGTTTGAAAAATGCGAGGAGCAAAAAAAAAAAAAAAGAAAGACCAGGAGCATGAAAAGGTGTGAAAAATGCGAGGAGCAAAAGAAAAAAAAAAGACCAGGAGCATGAAAAGGTGTGAAAAATGCGAGGAGCAAAAAAAAAAAAAGAAAGACCAGGAGCATGAAAAGGGGTGAAAAATGCGACGAGCATGAAAAGTTGTGAAAAATGCGAGGAGCATGAAGATGTGTGAAAAATGCGAGGAGCATGAAAAGATGTGAAAAATTCGAGGAGCAAAAAAAAAAAAAGACCAGGAGCATGAAAAGGTGTGAAAAATGCGACGAGCATGAAAAGTTGTGAAAAATGCGAGGAGCATGAAGAGGTGTGAAAAATGCGAGGAGCATGAAAAGGTGTGAAAAATTCGAGGAGCAAAAAAAAAAAAAAAAAAAGACCAGGAGCATGAAAAGGTGTGAAAAATGCGAGGAGCAAAAAAAAAAAAAAAAAAAGAAAGACCAGGAGCATGAAAAGGTGTGAAAAATGCGAGGAGCAAAAGAAAAAAAAAAGACCAGGAGCATGAAAAGGTGTGAAAAATGCGAGGAGCAAAAAAAAAAAAAGAAAGACCAGGAGCATGAAAAGGTGTGAAAAATGCGAGGAGCAAAAGAAAAAAAAAAGACCAGGAGCATGAAGAGGTGTGAAAAATGCGAGGAGCATGAAAAGGTGTGAAAAATGCAAGGAGCATGAAAAGGTGTGAAAAATGTGAGGAGCAAAAAAAAAAAAATAGAAAGAAAGACCAGGAGCATGAAAAGGTGTGAAAAATGCGAGGAGCAAAAAAAAAAAAAAGAAAGACCAGGAGCATGAAAAGGTGTGAAAAATGCGAGGAGCAAAAGAAAAAAAAAAGACCAGGAGCATGAAAAGGTGTGAAAAATGCGACGAGCATGAAAAGTCGTGAAAAATGCGAGGAGCATGAAGAGGTGTGAAAAATGCGAGGAGCAAAAAAAAAAAAAAAAGACCAGGAGCATGAAAAGGTGTGAAAAATGCGAGGAGCAAAAAAAAAAAAAAAAGAGACCAGAAGCATGAAAAGGTGTGAAAAATGCGAGGAGCAAAAAAAAAAAAAAGAAGAAAAGAGACCAGAAGCATGAAAAGGTTTGAAAAATGCGAGGAGCAAAAAAAAAAAAAAAGACCAGGAGCATGAAGAGGTGTGAAAAATGCGAGGAGCATGAAAAGGTGTGAAAAATGCAAGGAGCATGAAAAGGTGTGAAAAATGTGAGGAGCAAAAAAAAAAAAATAGAAAGAAAGACCAGGAGCATGAAAAGGTGTGAAAAATGCGAGGAGCAAAAAAAAAAAAAAGAAAGACCAGGAGCATGAAAAGGTGTGAAAAATGCGAGGAGCAAAAGAAAAAAAAAAGACCAGGAGCATGAAAAGGTGTGAAAAATGCGACGAGCATGAAAAGTCGTGAAAAATGCGAGGAGCATGAAGAGGTGTGAAAAATGCGAGGAGCATGAAAAGGTGTGAAAAATTCTAGGAGCAAAAAAAAAAAAAAAAAAAAAAGACCAGGAGCATGAAAAGGTGTGAAAAATTCGAGGAGCAAAAAAAAAAAAAGAAAGACCAGGAGCATGAAAAGGTGTGAAAAATGCAATCAGCATGAAAAGGTGTGAAAAATGCGAGGAGCATGAAAAGTTGTGAAAAATGCAAGGAGCATGAAAAGGTGTGAAAAATGCGAGGAGCAAAAAAGAAAAAAAAAGAAAGAAAGAAAGACCAGGAGCATGAAAAGGTGTGAAAAATGCGAGGAGCAAAAAAAAAAAAAGAAAGACCAGGAGCATGAAAAGGTGTGAAAAATGCGAGGAGCAAAAAAAAAAAAAAAAGACAGAAAGAAAGACCAGGAGCATGAAAAGGTGTGAAAAATGCGAGGAGCAAAAAAAAAAAAGAAAGACCAGGAGCATGAAAAGGTGTGAAAAATGCGAGGAGCAAAAAAAAAAAAAAAAAGACCAGGAGCTGAAAAGGTGTGAAAAATGCGAGGAGCAAAAAAAAAAAAAAAAGAGACCAGAAGCATGAAAAGGTGTGAAAAATGCGAGGAGCAAAAAAAAAAAAAAGAAGAAAAGAGACCAGAAGCATGAAAAGGTTTGAAAAATGCGAGGAGCAAAAAAAAAAAAAAAGAAAGACCAGGAGCATGAAAAGGTGTGAAAAATGCGAGGAGCAAAAGAAAAAAAAAAGACCAGGAGCATGAAAAGGTGTGAAAAATGCGAGGAGCAAAAAAAAAAAAAGAAAGACCAGGAGCATGAAAAGGGGTGAAAAATGCGACGAGCATGAAAAGTTGTGAAAAATGCGAGGAGCATGAAGATGTGTGAAAAATGCGAGGAGCATGAAAAGATGTGAAAAATTCGAGGAGCAAAAAAAAAAAAAAGACCAGGAGCATGAAAAGGTGTGAAAAATGCGACGAGCATGAAAAGTTGTGAAAAATGCGAGGAGCATGAAGAGGTGTGAAAAATGCGAGGAGCATGAAAAGGTGTGAAAAATTCGAGGAGCAAAAAAAAAAAAAAAAAAGACCAGGAGCATGAAAAGGTGTGAAAAATGCGAGGAGCAAAAAAAAAAAAAAAAAAAGAAAGACCAGGAGCATGAAAAGGTGTGAAAAATGCGAGGAGCAAAAGAAAAAAAAAAGACCAGGAGCATGAAAAGGTGTGAAAATTGCGAGGAGCAAAAAAAAAAAAAGAAAGACCAGGAGCATGAAAAGGTGTGAAAAATGCGAGGAGCAAAAGAAAAAAAAAAGACCAGGAGCATGAAGAGGTGTGAAAAATGCGAGGAGCATGAAAAGGTGTGAAAAATGCAAGGAGCATGAAAAGGTGTGAAAAATGTGAGGAGCAAAAAAAAAAAAAATAGAAAGAAAGACCAGGAGCATGAAAAGGTGTGAAAAATGCGAGGAGCAAAAAAAAAAAAAAGAAAGACCAGGAGCATGAAAAGGTGTGAAAAATGCGAGGAGCAAAAGAAAAAAAAAAGACCAGGAGCATGAAAAGGTGTGAAAAATGCGACGAGCATGAAAAGTCGTGAAAAATGCGAGGAGCATGAAGAGGTGTGAAAAATGCGAGGAGCAAAAAAAAAAAAAAAGACCAGGAGCATGAAAAGGTGTGAAAAATGCGAGGAGCAAAAAAAAAAAAAAAAGAGACCAGAAGCATGAAAAGGTGTGAAAAATGCGAGGAGCAAAAAAAAAAAAAAGAAGAAAAGAGACCAGAAGCATGAAAAGGTTTGAAAAATGCGAGGAGCAAAAAAAAAAAAAAAGAAAGACCAGGAGCATGAAAAGGTGTGAAAAATGCGAGGAGCAAAAGAAAAAAAAAAGACCAGGAGCATGAAAAGGTGTGAAAAATGCGAGGAGCAAAAAAAAAAAAAGAAAGACCAGGAGCATGAAAAGGGGTGAAAAATGCGACGAGCATGAAAAGTTGTGAAAAATGCGAGGAGCATGAAGATGTGTGAAAAATGCGAGGAGCATGAAAAGATGTGAAAAATTCGAGGAGCAAAAAAAAAAAAAAGACCAGGAGCATGAAAAGGTGTGAAAAATGCGACGAGCATGAAAAGTTGTGAAAAATGCGAGGAGCATGAAGAGGTGTGAAAAATGCGAGGAGCATGAAAAGGTGTGAAAAATTCGAGGAGCAAAAAAAAAAAAAAAAAAAGACCAGGAGCATGAAAAGGTGTGAAAAATGCGAGGAGCAAAAAAAAAAAAAAAAAAAAGAAAGACCAGGAGCATGAAAAGGTGTGAAAAATGCGAGGAGCAAAAGAAAAAAAAAAGACCAGGAGCATGAAAAGGTGTGAAAAATGCGAGGAGCAAAAAAAAAAAAAGAAAGACCAGGAGCATGAAAAGGTGTGAAAAATGCGAGGAGCAAAAGAAAAAAAAAAGACCAGGAGCATGAAGAGGTGTGAAAAATGCGAGGAGCATGAAAAGGTGTGAAAAATGCAAGGAGCATGAAAAGGTGTGAAAAATGTGAGGAGCAAAAAAAAAAAAATAGAAAGAAAGACCAGGAGCATGAAAAGGTGTGAAAAATGCGAGGAGCAAAAAAAAAAAAAAGAAAGACCAGGAGCATGAAAAGGTGTGAAAAATGCGAGGAGCAAAAGAAAAAAAAAAGACCAGGAGCATGAAAAGGTGTGAAAAATGCGACGAGCATGAAAAGTCGTGAAAAATGCGAGGAGCATGAAGAGGTGTGAAAAATGCGAGGAGCATGAAAAGGTGTGAAAAATTCTAGGAGCAAAAAAAAAAAAAAAAAAAAAGACCAGGAGCATGAAAAGGTGTGAAAAATTCGAGGAGCAAAAAAAAAAAAAGAAAGACCAGGAGCATGAAAAGGTGTGAAAAATGCAATCAGCATGAAAAGGTGTGAAAAATGCGAGGAGCATGAAAAGTTGTGAAAAATGCAAGGAGCATGAAAAGGTGTGAAAAATGCGAGGAGCAAAAAAGAAAAAAAAAGAAAGAAAGAAAGACCAGGAGCATGAAAAGGTGTGAAAAATGCGAGGAGCAAAAAAAAAAAAAGAAAGACCAGGAGCATGAAAAGGTGTGAAAAATGCGAGGAGCAAAAAAAAAAAAAAAGACAGAAAGAAAGACCAGGAGCATGAAAAGGTGTGAAAAATGCGAGGAGCAAAAAAAAAAAAGAAAGACCAGGAGCATGAAAAGGTGTGAAAAATTCGAGGAGCAAAAAAAAAAAAAAAAAAAGACCAGGAGCATGAAAAGGTGTGAAAAATGCGAGGAGCAAAAAAAAAAAAAAAAAAAGAAAGACCAGGAGCATGAAAAGGTGTGAAAAATGCGAGGAGCAAAAGAAAAAAAAAAGACCAGGAGCATGAAAAGGTGTGAAAATTGCGAGGAGCAAAAAAAAAAAAAGAAAGACCAGGAGCATGAAAAGGTGTGAAAAATGCGAGGAGCAAAAGAAAAAAAAAAGACCAGGAGCATGAAGAGGTGTGAAAAATGCGAGGAGCATGAAAAGGTGTGAAAAATGCAAGGAGCATGAAAAGGTGTGAAAAATGTGAGGAGCAAAAAAAAAAAAAATAGAAAGAAAGACCAGGAGCATGAAAAGGTGTGAAAAATGCGAGGAGCAAAAAAAAAAAAAAGAAAGACCAGGAGCATGAAAAGGTGTGAAAAATGCGAGGAGCAAAAGAAAAAAAAAAGACCAGGAGCATGAAAAGGTGTGAAAAATGCGACGAGCATGAAAAGTCGTGAAAAATGCGAGGAGCATGAAGAGGTGTGAAAAATGCGAGGAGCAAAAAAAAAAAAAAAGACCAGGAGCATGAAAAGGTGTGAAAAATGCGAGGAGCAAAAAAAAAAAAAAAAGAGACCAGAAGCATGAAAAGGTGTGAAAAATGCGAGGAGCAAAAAAAAAAAAAAGAAGAAAAGAGACCAGAAGCATGAAAAGGTTTGAAAAATGCGAGGAGCAAAAAAAAAAAAAAAGAAAGACCAGGAGCATGAAAAGGTGTGAAAAATGCGAGGAGCAAAAGAAAAAAAAAAGACCAGGAGCATGAAAAGGTGTGAAAAATGCGAGGAGCAAAAAAAAAAAAAGAAAGACCAGGAGCATGAAAAGGGGTGAAAAATGCGACGAGCATGAAAAGTTGTGAAAAATGCGAGGAGCATGAAGATGTGTGAAAAATGCGAGGAGCATGAAAAGATGTGAAAAATTCGAGGAGCAAAAAAAAAAAAAAGACCAGGAGCATGAAAAGGTGTGAAAAATGCGACGAGCATGAAAAGTTGTGAAAAATGCGAGGAGCATGAAGAGGTGTGAAAAATGCGAGGAGCATGAAAAGGTGTGAAAAATTCGAGGAGCAAAAAAAAAAAAAAAAAAAGACCAGGAGCATGAAAAGGTGTGAAAAATGCGAGGAGCAAAAAAAAAAAAAAAAAAAAGAAAGACCAGGAGCATGAAAAGGTGTGAAAAATGCGAGGAGCAAAAGAAAAAAAAAAGACCAGGAGCATGAAAAGGTGTGAAAAATGCGAGGAGCAAAAAAAAAAAAAGAAAGACCAGGAGCATGAAAAGGTGTGAAAAATGCGAGGAGCAAAAGAAAAAAAAAAGACCAGGAGCATGAAGAGGTGTGAAAAATGCGAGGAGCATGAAAAGGTGTGAAAAATGCAAGGAGCATGAAAAGGTGTGAAAAATGTGAGGAGCAAAAAAAAAAAAATAGAAAGAAAGACCAGGAGCATGAAAAGGTGTGAAAAATGCGAGGAGCAAAAAAAAAAAAAAGAAAGACCAGGAGCATGAAAAGGTGTGAAAAATGCGAGGAGCAAAAGAAAAAAAAAAGACCAGGAGCATGAAAAGGTGTGAAAAATGCGACGAGCATGAAAAGTCGTGAAAAATGCGAGGAGCATGAAGAGGTGTGAAAAATGCGAGGAGCATGAAAAGGTGTGAAAAATTCTAGGAGCAAAAAAAAAAAAAAAAAAAAAGACCAGGAGCATGAAAAGGTGTGAAAAATTCGAGGAGCAAAAAAAAAAAAAGAAAGACCAGGAGCATGAAAAGGTGTGAAAAATGCAATCAGCATGAAAAGGTGTGAAAAATGCGAGGAGCATGAAAAGTTGTGAAAAATGCAAGGAGCATGAAAAGGTGTGAAAAATGCGAGGAGCAAAAAAGAAAAAAAAAGAAAGAAAGAAAGACCAGGAGCATGAAAAGGTGTGAAAAATTCGAGGAGCAAAAAAAAAAAAAAAAAAGAAAGACCAGGAGCATGAAAAGGTGTGAAAAATTCGAGGAGCAAAAAAAAAAAAAAAAAAGAAAGACCAGGAGCATGAAAAGGTGTGAAAAATGTGAGGAGCAAAAAAAAAAAAAATAGAAAGAAAGACCAGGAGCATGAAAAGGTGTGAAAAATGCGAGGAGCAAAAAAAAAAAAAAGAAAGACCAGGAGCATGAAAAGGTGTGAAAAATGCGAGGAGCAAAAGAAAAAAAAAAGACCAGGAGCATGAAAAGGTGTGAAAAATGCGACGAGCATGAAAAGTAGTGAAAAATGCGAGGAGCATGAAGAGGTGTGAAAAATGCGAGGAGCAAAAAAAAAAAAAAAGACCAGGAGCATGAAAAGGTGTGAAAAATGCGAGGAGCAAAAAAAAAAAAAAAAGAGACCAGAAGCATGAAAAGGTGTGAAAAATGCGAGGAGCAAAAAAAAAAAAAAGAAGAAAAGAGACCAGAAGCATGAAAAGGTTTGAAAAATGCGAGGAGCAAAAAAAAAAAAAAAGAAAGACCAGGAGCATGAAAAGGTGTGAAAAATGCGAGGAGCAAAAGAAAAAAAAAAGACCAGGAGCATGAAAAGGTGTGAAAAATGCGAGGAGCAAAAAAAAAAAAAGAAAGACCAGGAGCATGAAAAGGGGTGAAAAATGCGACGAGCATGAAAAGTTGTGAAAAATGCGAGGAGCATGAAGATGTGTGAAAAATGCGAGGAGCATGAAAAGATGTGAAAAATTCGAGGAGCAAAAAAAAAAAAAAGACCAGGAGCATGAAAAGGTGTGAAAAATGCGACGAGCATGAAAAGTTGTGAAAAATGCGAGGAGCATGAAGAGGTGTGAAAAATGCGAGGAGCATGAAAAGGTGTGAAAAATTCGAGGAGCAAAAAAAAAAAAAAAAAAAGACCAGGAGCATGAAAAGGTGTGAAAAATGCGAGGAGCAAAAAAAAAAAAAAAAAAAAGAAAGACCAGGAGCATGAAAAGGTGTGAAAAATGCGAGGAGCAAAAGAAAAAAAAAAGACCAGGAGCATGAAAAGGTGTGAAAAATGCGAGGAGCAAAAAAAAAAAAAGAAAGACCAGGAGCATGAAAAGGTGTGAAAAATGCGAGGAGCAAAAGAAAAAAAAAAGACCAGGAGCATGAAGAGGTGTGAAAAATGCGAGGAGCATGAAAAGGTGTGAAAAATGCAAGGAGCATGAAAAGGTGTGAAAAATGTGAGGAGCAAAAAAAAAAAAATAGAAAGAAAGACCAGGAGCATGAAAAGGTGTGAAAAATGCGAGGAGCAAAAAAAAAAAAAAGAAAGACCAGGAGCATGAAAAGGTGTGAAAAATGCGAGGAGCAAAAGAAAAAAAAAAGACCAGGAGCATGAAAAGGTGTGAAAAATGCGACGAGCATGAAAAGTCGTGAAAAATGCGAGGAGCATGAAGAGGTGTGAAAAATGCGAGGAGCATGAAAAGGTGTGAAAAATTCTAGGAGCAAAAAAAAAAAAAAAAAAAAAGACCAGGAGCATGAAAAGGTGTGAAAAATTCGAGGAGCAAAAAAAAAAAAAGAAAGACCAGGAGCATGAAAAGGTGTGAAAAATGCAATCAGCATGAAAAGGTGTGAAAAATGCGAGGAGCATGAAAAGTTGTGAAAAATGCAAGGAGCATGAAAAGGTGTGAAAAATGCGAGGAGCAAAAAAGAAAAAAAAAGAAAGAAAGAAAGACCAGGAGCATGAAAAGGTGTGAAAAATTCGAGGAGCAAAAAAAAAAAAAAAAAAGAAAGACCAGGAGCATGAAAAGGTGTGAAAAATGCGAGGAGCAAAAAAAAAAAAAGAAAGACCAGGAGCATGAAAAGGTGTGAAAAATGCGAGGAGCAAAAAAAAAAAAAGAAAGACCAGGAGCATGAAAAGGTGTGAAAAATGCGAGGAGCAAAAAAAAAAAAAAAAAAGACCAGGAGCATGAAAAGTTGTGAAAAATGCGAGGAGAAAAAAAAAAAAAAGACCAGGAGCATGAAAAGGTGTGAAAAATGCGAGGAGCAAAAAAAAAAAAAAAAGACAGAAAGAAAGACCAGGAGCATGAAAAGGTGTGAAAAATGCGAGGAGCAAAAAAAAAAAAAAAGACCAGGAGCATGAAAAGGTGTGAAAAATGCGAGGAAAAAAAAAAAAAAAGAAAGACCAGGAGCATGAAAAGGTGTGAAAAATGCGAGGAGCAAAAAAAAAAAAAAAAAAGAAAGACCAGGAGCATGAAAAGGTGTGAAAAATGCGAGGAGCAAAAAAAAAAAAAGAAAGACCAGGAGCATGAAAACGTGTGAAAAATGCGAGGAGCAAAAAAAAAAAAAAAAAAAAAAAAAAACCAGGAACATGAAAAGGTGTGAAAAATGCGAGGAGCAAAAAAAAAAAAAGAAAGACCAGGAGCATGAAAAGGTGTGAAAAATGCGAGGAGCAAAAAAAAAAAAGAAAGACCAGGAGCATGAAAAGGTGTGAAAAATGCGAGGAGCAAAAAAAAAAAAAAAAGACCAGGAGCATGAAAAGGTGTGAAAAATGCGAGGAGCAAAAAAAAAAAAAAAAAGAGACCAGAAGCATGAAAAGGTGTGAAAAATGCGAGGAGCAAAAAAAAAAAAAAAAAGAAAAGAGACCAGGAGCATGAAAAGGTGAGAAAAATGCGAGGAGAAAAAAAAAAAAAAAAAAAAAAGAAAGACCAGGAGCATGAAAAGGTGTGAAAAATGCGAGGAGCAAAAGAAAAAAAAAAGACCAGGAGCATGAAAAGATGTGAAAAATGCGAGGAGCAAAAAAAAAAAAGAAAGACCAGGAGCATGAAAAGGTGTGAAAAATGCGAGGAGCAAAAAAAAAAAAAAGAAGAAAAGAGACCAGAAGCATGAAAAGGTTTGAAAAATGCGAGGAGCAAAAAAAAAAAAAAAGACCAGGAGCATGAAGAGGTGTGAAAAATGCGAGGAGCATGAAAAGGTGTGAAAAATGCAAGGAGCATGAAAAGGTGTGAAAAATGTGAGGAGCAAAAAAAAAAAAATAGAAAGAAAGACCAGGAGCATGAAAAGGTGTGAAAAATGCGAGGAGCAAAAAAAAAAAAAAGAAAGACCAGGAGCATGAAAAGGTGTGAAAAATGCGAGGAGCAAAAGAAAAAAAAAAGACCAGGACCATGAAAAGGTGTGAAAAATGCGACGAGCATGAAAAGTCGTGAAAAATGCGAGGAGCATGAAGAGGTGTGAAAAATGCGAGGAGCATGAAAAGGTGTGAAAAATTCTAGGAGCAAAAAAAAAAAAAAAAAAAAAGACCAGGAGCATGAAAAGGTGTGAAAAATTCGAGGAGCAAAAAAAAAAAAAGAAAGACCAGGAGCATGAAAAGGTGTGAAAAATGCAATCAGCATGAAAAGGTGTGAAAAATGCGAGGAGCATGAAAAGTTGTGAAAAATGCAAGGAGCATGAAAAGGTGTGAAAAATGCGAGGAGCAAAAAAGAAAAAAAAAGAAAGAAAGAAAGACCAGGAGCATGAAAAGGTGTGAAAAATGCGAGGAGCAAAAAAAAAAAAAGAAAGACCAGGAGCATGAAAAGGTGTGAAAAATGCGAGGAGCAAAAAAAAAAAAAAAAGACAGAAAGAAAGACCAGGAGCATGAAAAGGTGTGAAAAATGCGAGGAGCAAAAAAAAAAAAGAAAGACCAGGAGCATGAAAAGGTGTGAAAAATGCGAGGAGCAAAAAAAAAAAAAAAAAGACCAGGAGCTGAAAAGGTGTGAAAAATGCGAGGAGCAAAAAAAAAAAAAAAAGAGACCAGAAGCATGAAAAGGTGTGAAAAATGCGAGGAGCAAAAAAAAAAAAAAGAAGAAAAGAGACCAGAAGCATGAAAAGGTTTGAAAAATGCGAGGAGCAAAAAAAAAAAAAAAGAAAGACCAGGAGCATGAAAAGGTGTGAAAAATGCGAGGAGCAAAAGAAAAAAAAAAGACCAGGAGCATGAAAAGGTGTGAAAAATGCGAGGAGCAAAAAAAAAAAAAGAAAGACCAGGAGCATGAAAAGGGGTGAAAAATGCGACGAGCATGAAAAGTTGTGAAAAATGCGAGGAGCATGAAGATGTGTGAAAAATGCGAGGAGCATGAAAAGATGTGAAAAATTCGAGGAGCAAAAAAAAAAAAAAAGACCAGGAGCATGAAAAGGTGTGAAAAATGCGACGAGCATGAAAAGTTGTGAAAAAAGCGAGGAGCATGAAGAGGTGTGAAAAATGCGAGGAGCATGAAAAGGTGTGAAAAATTCGAGGAGCAAAAAAAAAAAAGACCAGGAGCATGAAAAGGTGTGAAAAATGCGAGGAGCAAAAAAAAAAAAAAAAAAAGAAAGAGCAGGAGCAAGAAAAGGTGTGAAAAATGCGAGGAGCAAAAGAAAAAAAAAAGACCAGGAGCATGAAAAGGTGTGAAAATTGCGAGGAGCAAAAAAAAAAAAAGAAAGACCAGGAGCATGAAAAGGTGTGAAAAATGCGAGGAGCAAAAGAAAAAAAAAAGACCAGGAGCATGAAGAGGTGTGAAAAATGCGAGGAGCATGAAAAGGTGTGAAAAATGCAAGGAGCATGAAAAGGTGTGAAAAATGTGAGGAGCAAAAAAAAAAAAAATAGAAAGAAAGACCAGGAGCATGAAAAGGTGTGAAAAATGCGAGGAGCAAAAAAAAAAAAAAGAAAGACCAGGAGCATGAAAAGGTGTGAAAAATGCGAGGAGCAAAAGAAAAAAAAAAGACCAGGAGCATGAAAAGGTGTGAAAAATGCGACGAGCATGAAAAGTCGTGAAAAATGCGAGGAGCATGAAGAGGTGTGAAAAATGCGAGGAGCAAAAAAAAAAAAAAAGACCAGGAGCATGAAAAGGTGTGAAAAATGCGAGGAGCAAAAAAAAAAAAAAAAGAGACCAGAAGCATGAAAAGGTGTGAAAAATGCGAGGAGCAAAAAAAAAAAAAAAGAAGAAAAGAGACCAGAAGCATGAAAAGGTTTGAAAAATGCGAGGAGCAAAAAAAAAAAAAAAGAAAGACCAGGAGCATGAAAAGGTGTGAAAAATGCGAGGAGCAAAAGAAAAAAAAAAGACCAGGAGCATGAAAAGGTGTGAAAAATGCGAGGAGCAAAAAAAAAAAAAGAAAGACCAGGAGCATGAAAAGGGGTGAAAAATGCGACGAGCATGAAAAGTTGTGAAAAATGCGAGGAGCATGAAGATGTGTGAAAAATGCGAGGAGCATGAAAAGATGTGAAAAATTCGAGGAGCAAAAAAAAAAAAAAGACCAGGAGCATGAAAAGGTGTGAAAAATGCGACGAGCATGAAAAGTTGTGAAAAATGCGAGGAGCATGAAGAGGTGTGAAAAATGCGAGGAGCATGAAAAGGTGTGAAAAATTCGAGGAGCAAAAAAAAAAAAAAAAAAAGACCAGGAGCATGAAAAGGTGTGAAAAATGCGAGGAGCAAAAAAAAAAAAAAAAAAAAAGAAAGACCAGGAGCATGAAAAGGTGTGAAAAATGCGAGGAGCAAAAGAAAAAAAAAAGACCAGGAGCATGAAAAGGTGTGAAAAATGCGAGGAGCAAAAAAAAAAAAAGAAAGACCAGGAGCATGAAAAGGTGTGAAAAATGCGAGGAGCAAAAGAAAAAAAAAAGACCAGGAGCATGAAGAGGTGTGAAAAATGCGAGGAGCATGAAAAGGTGTGAAAAATGCAAGGAGCATGAAAAGGTGTGAAAAATGTGAGGAGCAAAAAAAAAAAAATAGAAAGAAAGACCAGGAGCATGAAAAGGTGTGAAAAATGCGAGGAGCAAAAAAAAAAAAAAGAAAGACCAGGAGCATGAAAAGGTGTGAAAAATGCGAGGAGCAAAAGAAAAAAAAAAGACCAGGAGCATGAAAAGGTGTGAAAAATGCGACGAGCATGAAAAGTCGTGAAAAATGCGAGGAGCATGAAGAGGTGTGAAAAATGCGAGGAGCATGAAAAGGTGTGAAAAATTCTAGGAGCAAAAAAAAAAAAAAAAAAAAAGACCAGGAGCATGAAAAGGTGTGAAAAATTCGAGGAGCAAAAAAAAAAAAAGAAAGACCAGGAGCATGAAAAGGTGTGAAAAATGCAATCAGCATGAAAAGGTGTGAAAAATGCGAGGAGCATGAAAAGTTGTGAAAAATGCAAGGAGCATGAAAAGGTGTGAAAAATGCGAGGAGCAAAAAAGAAAAAAAAAGAAAGAAAGAAAGACCAGGAGCATGAAAAGGTGTGAAAAATTCGAGGAGCAAAAAAAAAAAAAAAAAAGAAAGACCAGGAGCATGAAAAGGTGTGAAAAATGCGAGGAGCAAAAAAAAAAAAAGAAAGACCAGGAGCATGAAAAGGTGTGAAAAATGCGAGGAGCAAAAAAAAAAAAAGAAAGACCAGGAGCATGAAAAGGTGTGAAAAATGCGAGGAGCAAAAAAAAAAAAAAAAAAGACCAGGAGCATGAAAAGTTGTGAAAAATGCGAGGAGAAAAAAAAAAAAAAGACCAGGAGCATGAAAAGGTGTGAAAAATGCGAGGAGCAAAAAAAAAAAAAAAAGACAGAAAGAAAGACCAGGAGCATGAAAAGGTGTGAAAAATGCGAGGAGCAAAAAAAAAAAAAAAGACCAGGAGCATGAAAAGGTGTGAAAAAGGGGAGGAAAAAAAAAAAAAAAAAGACCAGGAGCATGAAAAGGTGTGAAAAATGCGAGGAGAAAAAAAAAAAAAAAAAAAAGACCAGGAGCATGAAAAGGTGTGAAAAATGCGAGGAGCAAAAAAAAAAAAAAAAGAAAGAAAGAAAGACCAGGAGCATGAAAAGGTGTGAAAAATGCGAGGAGCAAAAAAAAAAAAAAAAAAGAAAGACCAGGAGCATGAAAAGGTGTGAAAAATGCGAGGAGCAAAAAAAAAAAAAGAAAGACCAGGAGCATGAAAACGTGTGAAAAATGCGAGGAGCAAAAAAAAAAAAAAAAAAAAAAAAAAACCAGGAACATGAAAAGGTGTGAAAAATGCGAGGAGCAAAAAAAAAAAAAGAAAGACCAGGAGCATGAAAAGGTGTGAAAAATGCGAGGAGCAAAAAAAAAAAAGAAAGACCAGGAGCATGAAAAGGTGTGAAAAATGCGACGAGCATGAAAAGTCGTGAAAAATGCGAGGAGCATGAAGAGGTGTGAAAAATGCGAGGAGCATGAAAAGGTGTGAAAAATTCTAGGAGCAAAAAAAAAAAAAAAAAAAAAGACCAGGAGCATGAAAAGGTGTGAAAAATTCGAGGAGCAAAAAAAAAAAAAGAAAGACCAGGAGCATGAAAAGGTGTGAAAAATGCAATCAGCATGAAAAGGTGTGAAAAATGCGAGGAGCATGAAAAGTTGTGAAAAATGCAAGGAGCATGAAAAGGTGTGAAAAATGCGAGGAGCAAAAAAGAAAAAAAAAGAAAGAAAGAAAGACCAGGAGCATGAAAAGGTGTGAAAAATTCGAGGAGCAAAAAAAAAAAAAAAAAAGAAAGACCAGGAGCATGAAAAGGTGTGAAAAATGCGAGGAGCAAAAAAAAAAAAAGAAAGACCAGGAGCATGAAAAGGTGTGAAAAATGCGAGGAGCAAAAAAAAAAAAAGAAAGACCAGGAGCATGAAAAGGTGTGAAAAATGCGAGGAGCAAAAAAAAAAAAAAAAAAGACCAGGAGCATGAAAAGTTGTGAAAAATGCGAGGAGAAAAAAAAAAAAAAGACCAGGAGCATGAAAAGGTGTGAAAAATGCGAGGAGCAAAAAAAAAAAAAAAAGACAGAAAGAAAGACCAGGAGCATGAAAAGGTGTGAAAAATGCGAGGAGCAAAAAAAAAAAAAAAGACCAGGAGCATGAAAAGGTGTGAAAAATGCGAGGAAAAAAAAAAAAAAAGAAAGACCAGGAGCATGAAAAGGTGTGAAAAATGCGAGGAGAAAAAAAAAAAAAAAAAAAAGACCAGGAGCATGAAAAGGTGTGAAAAATGCGAGGAGCAAAAAAAAAAAAAAAAGAAAGAAAGAAAGACCAGGAGCATGAAAAGGTGTGAAAAATGCGAGGAGCAAAAAAAAAAAAAAAAAAGAAAGACCAGGAGCATGAAAAGGTGTGAAAAATGCGAGGAGCAAAAAAAAAAAAAGAAAGACCAGGAGCATGAAAACGTGTGAAAAATGCGAGGAGCAAAAAAAAAAAAAAAAAAAAAAAAAAAACCAGGAACATGAAAAGGTGTGAAAAATGCGAGGAGCAAAAAAAAAAAAAGAAAGACCAGGAGCATGAAAAGGTGTGAAAAATGCGAGGAGCAAAAAAAAAAAAGAAAGACCAGGAGCATGAAAAGGTGTGAAAAATGCGAGGAGCAAAAAAAAAAAAAAAAGACCAGGAGCATGAAAAGGTGTGAAAAATGCGAGGAGCAAAAAAAAAAAAAAAAAGAGACCAGAAGCATGAAAAGGTGTGAAAAATGCGAGGAGCAAAAAAAAAAAAAAAAAGAAAAGAGACCAGGAGCATGAAAAGGTTAGAAAAATGCGAGGAGCAAAAAAAAAAAAAAAAAAAAAGAAAGACCAGGAGCATGAAAAGGTGTGAAAAATGCGAGGAGCAAAAGAAAAAAAAAAGACCAGGAGCATGAAAAGATGTGAAAAATGCGAGGAGCAAAAAAAAAAAAAGAAAGACCAGGAGCATGAAAAGGTGTGAAAAATGCGACGAGCTTGAAAAGTTGTGAAAAATGCGAGGAGCATGAAGAGGTGTGAAAAATGCGAGGAGCATGAAAAGGTGTGAAAAATGCGAGGAGCAAAAAAAAAAAAAAGAAAGAAAGACCAGGAGCATGAAAAGGTGTGAAAAATGCGAGGAGCAAAAAAAAAAAAAGAAAGACCAGGAGCATGAAAAGGTGTGAAAAATGCGAGGAGCAAAAAAAAAAAAAAAAAAAAAACAGACCAGGAACATGAAAAGGTGTGAAAAATGCGAGGAGCAAAAAAAAAAAAAGAAAGACCAAGAGCATGAAAAGGTGTGAAAAATGCGAGGAGCAAAAAAAAAAAAGAAAGACCAGGAGCATGAAAAGGTGTGAAAAATGCGAGGAGCAAAAAAAAAAAAAAAAAGACCAGGAGCATGAAAAGGTGTGAAAAATGCGAGGAGCAAAAAAAAAAAAAAAAAGAGACCAGAAGCATGAAAAGGTGTGAAAAATGCGAGGAGCAAAAAAAAAAAAAAGAAGAAAAGAGACCAGAAGCATGAAAAGGTTTGAAAAATGCGAGGAGCAAAAAAAAAAAAAAAGAAAGACCAGGAGCATGAAAAGGTGTGAAAAATGCGAGGAGCAAAAGAAAAAAAAAAGACCAGGAGCATGAAAAGGTGTGAAAAATGCGAGGAGCAAAAGAAAAAAAAGAAAGACCAGGAGCATGAAAAGGGGTGAAAAATGCGACGAGCATGAAAAGTTGTGAAAATGCGAGGAGCATGAAGATGTGTGAAAAATGCGAGGAGCATGAAAAGATGTGAAAAATTCGAGGAGCAAAAAAAAAAAAAAGACCAGGAGCATGAAAAGGTGTGAAAAATGCGACGAGCATGAAAAGTTGTGAAAAATGCGAGGAGCATGAAGAGGTGTGAAAAATGCGAGGAGCATGAAAAGGTGTGAAAAATTCGAGGAGCAAAAAAAAAAAAAAAAAAAGACCAGGAGCATGAAAAGGTGTGAAAAATGCGAGGAGCAAAAAAAAAAAAAAAAAAAGAAAGACCAGGAGCATGAAAAGGTGTGAAAAATGCGAGGAGCAAAAATAAAAAAAAGAAGAAAAGAGACCAGAAGCATGAAAAGGTTTGAAAAATGCGAGGAGCAAAAAAAAAAAAAAAGAAAGACCAGGAGCATGAAAAGGTGTGAAAAATGCGAGGAGCAAAAGAAAAAAAAAAGACCAGGAGCATGAAAAGGTGTGAAAAATGCGAGGAGCAAAAAAAAAAAAAGAAAGACCAGGAGCATGAAAAGGGGTGAAAAATGCGACGAGCATGAAAAGTTGTGAAAAATGCGAGGAGCATGAAGATGTGTGAAAAATGCGAAGAGCATGAAAAGATGTGAAAAATTCGAGGAGCAAAAAAAAAAAAAGACCAGGAGCATGAAAAGGTGTGAAAAATGCGACGAGCATGAAAAGTTGTGAAAAATGCGAGGAGCATGAAGAGGTGTGAAAAATGCGAGGAGCATGAAAAGGTGTGAAAAATTCGAGGAGCAAAAAAAAAAAAAAAAAAGACCAGGAGCATGAAAAGGTGTGAAAAATGCGAGGAGCAAAAAAAAAAAAAAAAAAAGAAAGACCAGGAGCATGAAAAGGTGTGAAAAATGCGAGGAGCAAAAGAAAAAAAAAAGACCAGGAGCATGAAAAGGTGTGAAAAATGCGAGGAGCAAAAAAAAAAAAAGAAAGACCAGGAGCATGAAAAGGTGTGAAAAATGCGAGGAGCAAAAGAAAAAAAAAAGACCAGGAGCATGAAGAGGTGTGAAAAATGCGAGGAGCATGAAAAGGTGTGAAAAATGCAAGGAGCATGAAAAGGTGTGAAAAATGTGAGGAGCAAAAAAAAAAAAATAGAAAGAAAGACCAGGAGCATGAAAAGGTGTGAAAAATGCGAGGAGCAAAAAAAAAAAAAAGAAAGACCAGGAGCATGAAAAGGTGTGAAAAATGCGAGGAGCAAAAGAAAAAAAAAAGACCAGGAGCATGAAAAGGTGTGAAAAATGCGACGAGCATGAAAAGTCGTGAAAAATGCGAGGAGCATGAAGAGGTGTGAAAAATGCGAGGAGCAAAAAAAAAAAAAAAAAGACCAGGAGCATGAAAAGGTGTGAAAAATGCGAGGAGCAAAAAAAAAAAAAAAAAGAGACCAGAAGCATGAAAAGGTGTGAAAAATGCGAGGAGCAAAAAAAAAAAAAAGAAGAAAAGAGACCAGAAGCATGAAAAGGTTTGAAAAATGCGAGGAGCAAAAAAAAAAAAAAAGACCAGGAGCATGAAGAGGTGTGAAAAATGCGAGGAGCATGAAAAGGTGTGAAAAATGCAAGGAGCATGAAAAGGTGTGAAAAATGTGAGGAGCAAAAAAAAAAAAATAGAAAGAAAGACCAGGAGCATGAAAAGGTGTGAAAAATGCGAGGAGCAAAAAAAAAAAAAAGAAAGACCAGGAGCATGAAAAGGTGTGAAAAATGCGAGGAGCAAAAGAAAAAAAAAAGACCAGGAGCATGAAAAGGTGTGAAAAATGCGACGAGCATGAAAAGTCGTGAAAAATGCGAGGAGCATGAAGAGGTGTGAAAAATGCGAGGAGCATGAAAAGGTGTGAAAAATTCTAGGAGCAAAAAAAAAAAAAAAAAAAAAGACCAGGAGCATGAAAAGGTGTGAAAAATTCGAGGAGCAAAAAAAAAAAAAGAAAGACCAGGAGCATGAAAAGGTGTGAAAAATGCAATCAGCATGAAAAGGTGTGAAAAATGCGAGGAGCATGAAAAGTTGTGAAAAATGCAAGGAGCATGAAAAGGTGTGAAAAATGCGAGGAGCAAAAAAGAAAAAAAAAGAAAGAAAGAAAGACCAGGAGCATGAAAAGGTGTGAAAAATTCGAGGAGCAAAAAAAAAAAAAAAAAAGAAAGACCAGGAGCATGAAAAGGTGTGAAAAATGCGAGGAGCAAAAAAAAAAAAAGAAAGACCAGGAGCATGAAAAGGTGTGAAAAATGCGAGGAGCAAAAAAAAAAAAAAAAGACAGAAAGAAAGACCAGGAGCATGAAAAGGTGTGAAAAATGCGAGGAGCAAAAAAAAAAAAGAAAGACCAGGAGCATGAAAAGGTGTGAAAAATGCGAGGAGCAAAAAAAAAAAAAAAAAGACCAGGAGCTGAAAAGGTGTGAAAAATGCGAGGAGCAAAAAAAAAAAAAAAAGAGACCAGAAGCATGAAAAGGTGTGAAAAATGCGAGGAGCAAAAAAAAAAAAAAGAAGAAAAGAGACCAGAAGCATGAAAAGGTTTGAAAAATGCGAGGAGCAAAAAAAAAAAAAAAGAAAGACCAGGAGCATGAAAAGGTGTGAAAAATGCGAGGAGCAAAAGAAAAAAAAAAGACCAGGAGCATGAAAAGGTGTGAAAAATGCGAGGAGCAAAAAAAAAAAAAGAAAGACCAGGAGCATGAAAAGGGGTGAAAAATGCGACGAGCATGAAAAGTTGTGAAAAATGCGAGGAGCATGAAGATGTGTGAAAAATGCGAGGAGCATGAAAAGATGTGAAAAATTCGAGGAGCAAAAAAAAAAAAAAGACCAGGAGCATGAAAAGGTGTGAAAAATGCGACGAGCATGAAAAGTTGTGAAAAATGCGAGGAGCATGAAGAGGTGTGAAAAATGCGAGGAGCATGAAAAGGTGTGAAAAATTCGAGGAGCAAAAAAAAAAAAAAAAAAAGACCAGGAGCATGAAAAGGTGTGAAAAATGCGAGGAGCAAAAAAAAAAAAAAAAAAAGAAAGACCAGGAGCATGAAAAGGTGTGAAAAATGCGAGGAGCAAAAGAAAAAAAAAAGACCAGGAGCATGAAAAGGTGTGAAAATTGCGAGGAGCAAAAAAAAAAAAAGAAAGACCAGGAGCATGAAAAGGTGTGAAAAATGCGAGGAGCAAAAGAAAAAAAAAAGACCAGGAGCATGAAGAGGTGTGAAAAATGCGAGGAGCATGAAAAGGTGTGAAAAATGCAAGGAGCATGAAAAGGTGTGAAAAATGTGAGGAGCAAAAAAAAAAAAAATAGAAAGAAAGACCAGGAGCATGAAAAGGTGTGAAAAATGCGAGGAGCAAAAAAAAAAAAAAGAAAGACCAGGAGCATGAAAAGGTGTGAAAAATGCGAGGAGCAAAAGAAAAAAAAAAGACCAGGAGCATGAAAAGGTGTGAAAAATGCGACGAGCATGAAAAGTCGTGAAAAATGCGAGGAGCATGAAGAGGTGTGAAAAATGCGAGGAGCAAAAAAAAAAAAAAAGACCAGGAGCATGAAAAGGTGTGAAAAATGCGAGGAGCAAAAAAAAAAAAAAAAGAGACCAGAAGCATGAAAAGGTGTGAAAAATGCGAGGAGCAAAAAAAAAAAAAAGAAGAAAAGAGACCAGAAGCATGAAAAGGTTTGAAAAATGCGAGGAGCAAAAAAAAAAAAAAAGAAAGACCAGGAGCATGAAAAGGTGTGAAAAATGCGAGGAGCAAAAGAAAAAAAAAAGACCAGGAGCATGAAAAGGTGTGAAAAATGCGAGGAGCAAAAAAAAAAAAAGAAAGACCAGGAGCATGAAAAGGGGTGAAAAATGCGACGAGCATGAAAAGTTGTGAAAAATGCGAGGAGCATGAAGATGTGTGAAAAATGCGAGGAGCATGAAAAGATGTGAAAAATTCGAGGAGCAAAAAAAAAAAAAAGACCAGGAGCATGAAAAGGTGTGAAAAATGCGACGAGCATGAAAAGTTGTGAAAAATGCGAGGAGCATGAAGAGGTGTGAAAAATGCGAGGAGCATGAAAAGGTGTGAAAAATTCGAGGAGCAAAAAAAAAAAAAAAAAAAGACCAGGAGCATGAAAAGGTGTGAAAAATGCGAGGAGCAAAAAAAAAAAAAAAAAAAAGAAAGACCAGGAGCATGAAAAGGTGTGAAAAATGCGAGGAGCAAAAGAAAAAAAAAAGACCAGGAGCATGAAAAGGTGTGAAAAATGCGAGGAGCAAAAAAAAAAAAAGAAAGACCAGGAGCATGAAAAGGTGTGAAAAATGCGAGGAGCAAAAGAAAAAAAAAAGACCAGGAGCATGAAGAGGTGTGAAAAATGCGAGGAGCATGAAAAGGTGTGAAAAATGCAAGGAGCATGAAAAGGTGTGAAAAATGTGAGGAGCAAAAAAAAAAAAATAGAAAGAAAGACCAGGAGCATGAAAAGGTGTGAAAAATGCGAGGAGCAAAAAAAAAAAAAAGAAAGACCAGGAGCATGAAAAGGTGTGAAAAATGCGAGGAGCAAAAGAAAAAAAAAAGACCAGGAGCATGAAAAGGTGTGAAAAATGCGACGAGCATGAAAAGTCGTGAAAAATGCGAGGAGCATGAAGAGGTGTGAAAAATGCGAGGAGCATGAAAAGGTGTGAAAAATTCTAGGAGCAAAAAAAAAAAAAAAAAAAAAGACCAGGAGCATGAAAAGGTGTGAAAAATTCGAGGAGCAAAAAAAAAAAAAGAAAGACCAGGAGCATGAAAAGGTGTGAAAAATGCAATCAGCATGAAAAGGTGTGAAAAATGCGAGGAGCATGAAAAGTTGTGAAAAATGCAAGGAGCATGAAAAGGTGTGAAAAATGCGAGGAGCAAAAAAGAAAAAAAAAGAAAGAAAGAAAGACCAGGAGCATGAAAAGGTGTGAAAAATTCGAGGAGCAAAAAAAAAAAAAAAAAAGAAAGACCAGGAGCATGAAAAGGTGTGAAAAATGCGAGGAGCAAAAAAAAAAAAAGAAAGACCAGGAGCATGAAAAGGTGTGAAAAATGCGAGGAGCAAAAAAAAAAAAAGAAAGACCAGGAGCATGAAAAGGTGTGAAAAATGCGAGGAGCAAAAAAAAAAAAAAAAGAGACCAGAAGCATGAAAAGGTGTGAAAAATGCGAGGAGCAAAAAAAAAAAAAAGAAGAAAAGAGACCAGAAGCATGAAAAGGTTTGAAAAATGCGAGGAGCAAAAAAAAAAAAAAAGACCAGGAGCATGAAGAGGTGTGAAAAATGCGAGGAGCATGAAAAGGTGTGAAAAATGCAAGGAGCATGAAAAGGTGTGAAAAATGTGAGGAGCAAAAAAAAAAAAATAGAAAGAAAGACCAGGAGCATGAAAAGGTGTGAAAAATGCGAGGAGCAAAAAAAAAAAAAAGAAAGACCAGGAGCATGAAAAGGGGTGAAAAATGCGAGGAGCAAAAGAAAAAAAAAAAGACCAGGAGCATGAAAAGGTGTGAAAAATGCGACGAGCATGAAAAGTCGTGAAAAATGCGAGGAGCATGAAGAGGTGTGAAAAATGCGAGGAGCATGAAAAGGTGTGAAAAATTCTAGGAGCAAAAAAAAAAAAAAAAAAAAAGACCAGGAGCATGAAAAGGTGTGAAAAATTCGAGGAGCAAAAAAAAAAAAAAGAAAGACCAGGAGCATGAAAAGGTGTGAAAAATGCAATCAGCATGAAAAGGTGTGAAAAATGCGAGGAGCATGAAAAGTTGTGAAAAATGCAAGGAGCATGAAAAGGTGTGAAAAATGCGAGGAGCAAAAAAGAAAAAAAAAGAAAGAAAGAAAGACCAGGAGCATGAAAAGGTGTGAAAAATTCGAGGAGCAAAAAAAAAAAAAAAAAAGAAAGACCAGGAGCATGAAAAGGTGTGAAAAATGCGAGGAGCAAAAAAAAAAAAAGAAAGACCAGGAGCATGAAAAGGTGTGAAAAATGCGAGGAGCAAAAAAAAAAAAAAAAGACAGAAAGAAAGACCAGGAGCATGAAAAGGTGTGAAAAATGCGAGGAGCAAAAAAAAAAAAGAAAGACCAGGAGCATGAAAAGGTGTGAAAAATGCGAGGAGCAAAAAAAAAAAAAAAAAAGACCAGGAGCTGAAAAGGTGTGAAAAATGCGAGGAGCAAAAAAAAAAAAAAAAGAGACCAGAAGCATGAAAAGGTGTGAAAAATGCGAGGAGCAAAAAAAAAAAAAAAGAAGAAAGAGACCAGAAGCATGAAAAGGTTTGAAAAATGCGAGGAGCAAAAAAAAAAAAAAAGAAAGACCAGGAGCATGAAAAGGTGTGAAAAATGCGAGGAGCAAAAGAAAAAAAAAAGACCAGGAGCATGAAAAGGTGTGAAAAATCGAGGAGCAAAAAAAAAAAAGAAAGACCAGGAGCATGAAAAGGGGTGAAAAATGCGACGAGCATGAAAAGTTGTGAAAAATGCGAGGAGCATGAAGATGTGTGAAAAATGCGAGGAGCATGAAAAGATGTGAAAAATTCGAGGAGCAAAAAAAAAAAAAAAGACCAGGAGCATGAAAAGGTGTGAAAAATGCGAGGAGCATGAAAAGTTGTGAAAAATGCGAGGAGCATGAAGAGGTGTGAAAAATGCGAGGAGCATGAAAAGGTGTGAAAAATTCGAGGAGCAAAAAAAAAAAAAAAAAAGACCAGGAGCATGAAAAGGTGTGAAAAATGCGAGGAGCAAAAAAAAAAAAAAAAAAAGAAAGACCAGGAGCATGAAAAGGTGTGAAAAATGCGAGGAGCAAAAGAAAAAAAAAAGACCAGGAGCATGAAAAGGTGTGAAAATTGCGAGGAGCAAAAAAAAAAAAAAGAAAGACCAGGAGCATGAAAAGGTGTGAAAAATGCGAGGAGCAAAAGAAAAAAAAAAGACCAGGAGCATGAAGAGGTGTGAAAAATGCGAGGAGCATGAAAAGGTGTGAAAAATGCAAGGAGCATGAAAAGGTGTGAAAAATGTGAGGAGCAAAAAAAAAAGAAAAATAGAAAGAAAGACCAGGAGCATGAAAAGGTGTGAAAAATGCGAGGAGCAAAAAAAAAAAAAAGAAAGACCAGGAGCATGAAAAGGTGTGAAAAATGCGAGGAGCAAAAGAAAAAAAAAAGACCAGGAGCATGAAAAGGTGTGAAAAATGCGACGAGCATGAAAAGTCGTGAAAAATGCGAGGAGCATGAAGAGGTGTGAAAAATGCGAGGAGCAAAAAAAAAAAAAAAGACCAGGAGCATGAAAAGGGTGTGAAAAAATGCGAGGAGCAAAAAAAAAAAAAAAAGAGACCAGAAGCATGAAAAGGTGTGAAAAATGCGAGGAGCAAAAAAAAAAAAAAAAAAAAAAGAGACCAGAAGCATGAAAAGGTTTGAAAAATGCGAGGAGCAAAAAAAAAAAAAAGAAAGACCAGGAGCATGAAAAGGTGTGAAAAATGCGAGGAGCAAAAGAAAAAAAAAAGACCAGGAGCATGAAAAGGTGTGAAAAATGCGAGGAGCAAAAAAAAAAAAAGAAAGACCAGGAGCATGAAAAGGGGTGAAAAATGCGAGGAGCATGAAAAGTTGTGAAAAATGCGAGGAGCATGAAGATGTGTGAAAAATGCGAGGAGCATGAAAAGATGTGAAAAATTCGAGGAGCAAAAAAAAAAAAAAAGACCAGGAGCATGAAAAGGTGTGAAAAATGCGACGAGCATGAAAAGTTGTGAAAAATGCGAGGAGCATGAAGAGGTGTGAAAAATGCGAGGAGCATGAAAAGGTGTGAAAAATTCGAGGAGCAAAAAAAAAAAAAAAAAAAGACCAGGAGCATGAAAAGGTGTGAAAAATGCGAGGAGCAAAAAAAAAAAAAAAAAAAAAGAAAGACCAGGAGCATGAAAAGGTGTGGAAAAATGCGAGGAGCAAAAGAAAAAAAAAAGACCAGGAGCATGAAAAGGTGTGAAAAATGCGAGGAGCAAAAAAAAAAAAGAAAGACCAGGAGCATGAAAAGGGGGGAAAAATGCGAGGAGCAAAAGAAAAAAAAAGACCAGGAGCATGAAGAGGTGTGAAAAATGCGAGGAGCATGAAAAGGTGTGAAAAATGCAAGGAGCATGAAAAGGTGTGAAAAATGTGAGGAGCAAAAAAAAAAAATAGAAAGAAAGACCAGGAGCATGAAAAGGTGTGAAAAATGCGAGGAGCAAAAAAAAAAAAAAAGAAAGACCAGGAGCATGAAAAGTGTGTGAAAAATGCGAGGAGCAAAAGAAAAAAAAAAAGACCAGGAGCATGAAAAGGTGTGAAAAATGCGACGAGCATGAAAAGTCGTGAAAAATGCGAGGAGCATGAAGAGGTGTGAAAAAATGCGAGGAGCATGAAAAGGTGTGAAAAATTCGAGGAGCAAAAAAAAAAAAAAAAAAAAGACCAGGAGCATGAAAAGGTGTGAAAAATGCGAGGAGCAAAAAAAAAAAAAGAAAGGACCAGGAGCATGAAAAGGTGTGAAAAATGCAAGGAGCATGAAAAGGTGTGAAAAATGCGAGGAGCATGAAAAGTTGTGAAAAATGCAAGGAGCATGAAAAGGTGTGAAAATGCGAGGAGCAAAAAAGAAAAAAAAAGAAAGAAAGAAAGACCAGGAGCATGAAAAGGTGTGAAAAATTCGAGGAGCAAAAAAAAAAAAAAAAAAGAAAGACCAGGAGCATGAAAAGGTGTGAAAAATGCGAGGAGCAAAAAAAAAAAAAGAAAGACCAGGAGCATGAAAAGGTGTGAAAAATGCGAGGAGCAAAAAAAAAAAAAGAAAGACCAGGAGCATGAAAAGGGGTGAAAAATGCGAGGAGCAAAAAAAAAAAAAAAAAAGACCAGGAGCATGAAAAGTTGTGAAAAATGCGAGGAGAAAAAAAAAAAAAAGACCAGGAGCATGAAAAGGTGTGAAAAATGCGAGGAGCAAAAAAAAAAAAAAAAAAGACAGAAAGAAAGACCAGGAGCATGAAAAGGTGTGAAAAATGCGAGGAGCAAAAAAAAAAAAAAAGACCAGGAGCATGAAAAGGTGTGAAAAATGCGAGGAAAAAAAAAAAAAAAGAAAGACCAGGAGAATGAAAAGGTGTGAAAAATTCGAGGAGAAAAAAAAAAAAAAAAAAAAAGACCAGGAGCATGAAAAGGTGTGAAAAATGCGAGGAGCAAAAAAAAAAAAAAAAGAAAGGAAAGAAAGACCAGGAGCATGAAAAGGTGTGAAAAATGCGAGGAGCAAAAAAAAAAAAAAAAAAGAAAGACCAGGAGCATGAAAAGGTGTGAAAAATGCGAGGAGCAAAAAAAAAAAAAGAAAGACCAGGAGCATGAAAAGGTGTGAAAAATGCGAGGAGCAAAAAAAAAAAAAAAAGACCAGGAGCATGAAAAGGTGTGAAAAATGCGAGGAGCAAAAAAAAAAAAAAAAAGAGACCAGAAGCATGAAAAGGTGTGAAAAATGCGAGGAGCAAAAAAAAAAAAAAAAAGAAAAGAGACCAGGAGCATGAAAAGGTTAGAAAAATGCGAGGAGCAAAAAAAAAAAAAAAAAAAAGAAAGACCAGGAGCATGAAAAGGTGTGAAAAATGCGAGGAGCAAAAGAAAAAAAAAAGACCAGGAGCATGAAAAGATGTGAAAAATGCGGGGGGGCAAAAAAAAAAAAAAGAAAGACCAGGAGCATGAAAAGGTGTGAAAAATGCGACGAGCATGAAAAGTTGTGAAAAATGCGAGGAGCATGAAGAGGTGTGAAAAATGCGAGGAGCATGAAAAGGTGTGAAAAATGCGAGGAGCAAAAAAAAAAAAAAGAAAAGAAAGACCAGGAGCATGAAAAGGTGTGAAAAATGCAAGGAGCAAAAAAAAAAAAAGAAAGACCAGGAGCATGAAAAGGTGTGAAAAATGCGAGGAGCAAAAAAAAAAAAAAAAAAAAAAAGACCAGGAACATGAAAAGGTGTGAAAAATGCGAGGAGCAAAAAAAAAAAAAGAAAGACCAGGAGCATGAAAAGGTGTGAAAAATGCGAGGAGCAAAAAAAAAAAAAGAAAGACCAGGAGCATGAAAAGGTGTGAAAAATGCGAGGAGCAAAAAAAAAAAAAAAAAGACCAGGAGCATGAAAAGGGGTGAAAAATGCGAGGAGCAAAAAAAAAAAAAAAAAGAGACCAGAAGCATGAAAAGGTGTGAAAAATGCGAGGAGCAAAAAAAAAAAAAAGAAGAAAAGAGACCAGAAGCATGAAAGGTTTGAAAAATGCGAGGAGCAAAAAAAAAAAAAAAGAAAGACCAGGAGCATGAAAAGGTGTGAAAAATGCGAGGAGCAAAAAAAAAAAAAAAGACCAGGAGCATGAAAAGGTGTGAAAAATGCGAGGAGCAAAAGAAAAAAAAAGAAAGACCAGGAGCATGAAAAGGGGTGAAAAATGCGACGAGCATGAAAAGTTGTGAAAATGCGAGGAGCATGAAGATGTGTGAAAAATGCGAGGAGCATGAAAAAGATGTGAAAAATTCGAGGAGCAAAAAAAAAAAAAAGACCAGGAGCATGAAAAGGTGTGAAAAATGCGACGAGCATGAAAATTGTGAAAAATGCGAGGAGCATGAAGAGGTGTGAAAAATGCGAGGAGCATGAAAAGGTGTGAAAAATTCGAGGAGCAAAAAAAAAAAAAAAAAAAAGACCAGGAGCATGAAAAGGTGTGAAAAATGCGAGGAGCAAAAAAAAAAAAAAAAAAAGAAAGACCAGGAGCATGAAAAGGTGTGAAAAATGCGAGGAGCAAAAGAAAAAAAAAAAGAAAAGAGACCAGGAGCATGAAAAGGTTTGAAAAATGCGAGGAGCAAAAAAAAAAAAAAAAAAAAAAGAAAGACCAGGAGCATGAAAAGGTGTGAAAAATGCGAGGAGCAAAAGAAAAAAAAAAAGACCAGGAGCATGAAAAGATGTGAAAAATGCGAGGAGCAAAAAAAAAAAAAAGAAAGACCAGGAGCATGAAAAGGTGTGAAAAATGCGACGAGCATGAAAAGTTGTGAAAAATGCGAGGAGCATGAAGAGGTGTGAAAAATGCGAGGAGCATGAAAAGGTGTGAAAAATGCGAGGAGCAAAAAAAAAAAAAGAAAGAAAAGGAGCAAGAAAAGGTGTGAAAAATGCGAGGAGAAAAAAAAAAAAAAGAAAGACCAGGAGCATGAAAACGTGTGAAAAATGCGAGGAGCAAAAAAAAAAAAAAAAAAAAAAAAAAGACCAGGAACATGAAAAAGGTGTGAAAAATGCGAGGAGCAAAAAAAAAAAAAAGAAAGACCAGGAGCATGAAAAGGTGTGAAAAATGCGAGGAGCAAAAAAAAAAAAGAAAGACCAGGAGCATGAAAAGGTGTGAAAAATGCGAGGAGCAAAAAAAAAAAAAAAAAGACCAGGAGCATGAAAAGGTGTGAAAAATGCGAGGAGCAAAAAAAAAAAAAAAAGAGACCAGAAGCATGAAAAGGTGTGAAAAATGCGAGGAGCAAAAAAAAAAAAAAGAAGAAAAGAGACCAGAAGCATGAAAAGGTTTGAAAAATGCGAGGAGCAAAAAAAAAAAAAAAGAAAGGACCAGGAGCATGAAAAGGTGTGAAAAATGCGAGGAGCAAAAGAAAAAAAAAAAGACCAGGAGCATGAAAAGGTGTGA